>NC_054475.1:120676536-121037369 GCF_017639515.1 Carcharodon carcharias
GTTAATACTGGACAAGTCAGATTCCAGAGTGAAACCTGGCTTGATAGATCCTAACTTTTTTTTAGAAACCGTGGAGGAAATTTTCTTCACAGGATTCTGCTGATTAACTTTTAACACAAAGAATAAAATATTTAGTAACCAAGAAAAAATGAAGTAGATTAAACCAGACAAAAAGGTTGCTAATATCTCAAACAAACACAAGAAAATGATTCAAACTCACACTATTCCTTTCACCCCAGCAATATCGTTACAGACAGATTGGGCCATAATCTCCAAGCTCCCCAGAGTCAAATTTGGAGGGTGCCCCAAAGATGTGCTGGGGAATCCCTCTTAGAAGTTCCCAGGTAAGTGCACACTTCCTCTGGACAATTGCCTAGATTGGGAACCATCCAAGAATGTGGTTTAAATCACAAATTTCAGATGGTTCTGCCAGGGTTACACCAATAGTTACAGAAAAAGTTTGAAGAATCAAAACCTCTTCTAACTTCTGGGTAAGTATTGTAAAGACCCAGACCAACCTCACAGGACTTCCTCACACCCCCTGACCAACCCCGCGAGACTCCCCCAACACCTGACGCCCCAATGGGACTCCCCACATATCCCCAACAACACCCGATCTCTGTCACCTCCATGCCCCACCCCCTGACCCCCAATCCGCACCTGTGACCCCCAACCCACCCACACCCAGCCCCACCAACCTCAAACCCCAACCCCCACCCCGCAACCTCCAACCACCCTGATCTCTGAAGCCCCACCCCGCTACCTCACACACCTCCCAGCTCCCCATCCCTGACCTCTGATCCCCCGACATCTGACACCGCTACCCCTCTGATCTCCCCTAACCCCCAAACTCCAGCCACCCCATCCCCTGACCTCCAATCACCGCCCCTGCCGCCACCCCCCCGCCATACCCACCAACCTCCTGAATCCCCCAACCACCAAACACCCCAACCTCAGACTGCCTGAACTCAGAAACCCTGTCCCTCCAACCCCCCTACTCCTCTCAACCTTACCACCCTACCCTGACCTCAGACTTCAACAAGGATCCACCTCCAAGATTTCAACCTTGCCTACCGAGATTCCTTTCCCTGGATCTCCTAGTACACTCAAGCTTCACCTTCCAGGCACAATTTCAGACCCTTAGCCCAGCTAAGCAGAATGCCACTGTTTCAAAAAGCCTACAGAAAGAAGTCACCAACCTTCGGCTGCCTCCTTGGATCTTCAGGGCTTCCCAGAGGCCCACTATGCTTCAAGTCTGCTCCGTACAGCTCTCTCTTTAACTTGGAGCCTATTGCTCTGCTCCTTTCTTTTAACTTGACTTCTGGGACCTCTTTCTATTCCCTGTCTTCAATCCTGTTGGGTCTTTCTTCTAGGATCTCTCCCTATCCCCCTCCCCATGTCTCCCCTTGGTTCACCTGCCTCAGTAATGGCGTTCCAGTTCAGGTGACCTGACATGCATTTCTCACTGTTTTTACTTCTTTACTGCATTGGTCTGGTTCCTGGCCTAAAGAACGTAAAAGACACAACTGCACATGTGCGGCATTTCCTGGCTGCCGCTTTTGCAGAAGGCCCAAGGCACGTCGGGAACTGCAGTTCCTGGATTCCAAACATAAGTACTTGAGTTTCACCACACCTGATAATGAATGGATTGGAGCAGGGGTTTTTTTTCCTGTTAAACAAAGTAAAACATACCTGGACATTTAAATCACATTCCAAACCATGTCAGGGGCATTTCTAATCACATTTTTCTACAGTTTTGAGTGCATTATGGTACTTTCTCCTTTGGGAAAAGTACTTTAATGCATCTCAATACTTACACAATGCTGGTCAATGTAATGGTTAACTAACTTTTCAGGACAAAGCCCTATGGTACGTTGTTGCATTAAAAACATACCTACATTACAATACAACAACTGATAATGATACTTGAAGTTGTCAAAACATGTCAATATATTCCCAACTTCTCAGCAGGTTTTCCCCAGTAGCCACAAACTCCCCCAGGAGGTACATTTTTTGGGGCTTTCAAAACCCACACCAGCACACAAAAATAGAGTGAGGAAGGAAATTCAAAATTCCTGTTGTCCTCATAATGGTAACTCCGACCTCAGAAGAGGTGCGTATGTGTTTTGCACCCAAGACCAAACCAACATGTGAGAAGGTCACACAAAAATGGTGTGTGATGGAAAAGGCAGAGAAAAATCATTTTCCCAGCAAAATAAAATTAAGTTCAGCATTTCACAACCAAATTCCCACCTCCATTGTGAAGTGAAAATCTAACTCATGGTATCACACTTGTACTTCACATCCCTATTTATTAAACCCAAAATGCTAAAGTCTTTTTAGGGCTTCAGCAATCTGCATTTGTGCTTCCTGAGAATTACGTATTTGACAAAGTCTTTGATATGTTTTTCCTCGCTAGCTCTACTGCCTGTTGAAATTGTCTCCTTGGTGGACATTCACATGGAACTACGATGCACATAAAATCACAATTGCCATTTTAATAGTTAGCTGTTTAGGGAGTGCTCTGTGCACTCTATGAGTAGTTTCACAGGCTATAGAGCTAAAGAGATGCCCAAAAGGTAAGCCAGGCTTCCTCCTCTATCCCCACAAAAAATAATCTAGGCCCCATCCATCTGGGACCTGTCCACCCCCAACAGCCACAGCTGCCTCCTGGACCCTGGTGCTGAATTGTGTTGAGATCTGGAAAGGGATGGGGTAGTCTTGTGAGGGAAGAGATATGAGAAGGGATCGTGATGTTTGCAAGTGCCAGGGTCTGGTAGGACTAGAAATAATATCTAAGGGTCCTGGGACGGCACAACAGGGAATGCAGCTTTGCTTCGCATTGGATTCAACTCAGTTAAAGAGGTAGCTATGAGAATCAGATCATGGGAGGCCTGGGTAAAAGTGTGATGGACGCTACAGTGAGCTGGGGAAGTGTGTTCTATTCTTTCTTGGGATGTGAGCATCGCTAGCATTTGTTGTGCAATTGCCCTTGAGTGCAGTTAAGAGTCAACCACATTGCTGTGGGTCTGGAGTCACATGTAGGCCAGACCAGGTAAGGATAGCAGATTTCCTTCCCTAAAGGACATAGGACTTTTTATGACTTTTTTTTTGTTTTTATGACAGTCAACGATAGTTTCATGGTCACCATTATTGAGACTAGCTTTCAATTCCATACTTTTTATAATTAAATTTAAATTCCACCAGCTGCCATTGTGGGATTTAAACCCATGTCCCCAGAACATTAGCCTGGACCTCTGGTTTACCACAATACCACCATCTCCCCCAAATGGAGAGGCAAGAGGCTAAAAATAAGTATAATGTCCTTCTTTTGGTAAACAAACCAATCATATGACAAGAACTGGTAAAACAATAACGTGGTTTCTTTATTTGAAGATAAAACTATATACAGAAAGTGTAAACTGCAAGGCTGAGTATGCATGTCTGACTTCTACAAGCTGCTGCTGGAAACTGAGTAGTGACTGCTAGTAGTTTAAGGTAAGTCTCCTGAAAGGTACATGTACATCCTATCATAATATCCCACTTTTTTCTAAACTAGGGGTTTAATCTTTAGAAAATCAAACTAGTAATCTGTCAGCAAAGGAAAATAGCGCGGGCCGGAATTTTCCTGACCTGTCATGGCAGGACCTGCCACAGGAGATTCGGCGGCCCAACCAAAAATTGGGACCAGATGATCCTGGCGGTTGGTGGGGCCGGAATATCATGCCCATTGTGTTTGAATGAACCATTATACAAAGCAATAAATTTAAAAGTCTCTGAAACGTATCAGCAGTTTGCTTATCCAGCCAGAGTTAGTTACGGTGACCTTGACTGGAGACTGTTATATGTTTTCAGAATGCTGGTTGTCGGTAGGAGGGCTGAGTTTGGGTTGCATCTTAGACAATGTTTTGTTTGGAGTAGGATTACTTGGTGTTTCTGGCTGTGGCGTTGTTCTGATTTGGCATCTGTTTTGTTGCATTATCATGCCATTTGATGTTCTTACTTGACACGATATTGGTTCTGTGCATACGCTGACGAGTTCTACTGGATTCCAGGTGCCATCAATCGGGCATTGTAGTTGAACTTTCTGTCCAATATTGAGGTTGAGTAATTTGTTACCCGCATACCAGTCATAGGCATCTTTCATCTTCCCCTGGTTTTTGAGTAATACATCTTGTATTCCTGGGAGTATTAACAAGTGATAAATGGTGGGGAGTTGTCCACATTTTTCTGCTGAATAGTAATTCCACATTGGTTCTGAAATAGAATGAAGCTTGCAAATTCAGATTGGGTATTCACATTTGGTTCAAACTGTGCCACGTAGCCTGTTAGCTGATGATCTGCATTGCAGAGTTAGGTGGTCTTCTCACAATGTGAGCACAGGGTTTCCAATGATGCTCCTTATGCACTGTGGTTCTCATCATTGTTCTTGACAATAACATGGGTGATGACTAAGGACAGGTCCCTGCAAGCCGGTAGGCCTGCGATCTCAAGACCTGTGGTGTACACAATATAAAATATCTGGGGTATCCAAGGTGAGTTGTAGCAACAATTGAGTATAATGGATCCCAGGGATGGAATTTCCAAGTCATTGTATGTGATGAGTTTGGCAGTGGTTGGTTGAATCATCACTTGCCACTTCTGTGGGTACATACGTTTCAGTGCGCAAAGTGGAAGGATATTTACACCTGTACCAGTATCCAGTTTTACATACAATTGATGCTGTCCCTGCATCTGCACCGGACGGTGGAAAAGGCTTCTGTCAATACCACTTTGATGCTCGCCATGTTGAATGTCTGCTCTCTTTGCGTATTGATGTCCTGGTCATCCTCATCATCACACCATATAGCTTGGCCAGACATTTTGTGGATCTTGTCTTAACGCTGTTTTGTCTGTGCTCTTGGTTGGTTAGAATGCTGCGCGTCTCTGGCTTTTAGTTGTAGCTTCTCATGGCTCAAACCACTTGTTCTGGCCTTTGCTTTCTGCATAGGTGCTTCCAGTGCCTTCTGGTGCCATGTACCTTGTAGAAAGCATGAAAAGATGGGCAATTTCTAGCTACATGTATGAGGCTGCAAAACCCACATTGCTCACTAGGCTTGCCTCTATTGGTTGTTGTGTCAATGGTGGGCAAATCACACATGGCCTGTAGACTATGTCTACCAGGTATGTATGGTTTCATACTTGCATCCACTTTGCAGTAGTGCATCGGAGCTGTAACCTTTGGGTGGATCCAAGGTGTCTTTTTGAAATACTTCTACCAGAGTAGGTGCTATCAGGAGCTCAATTATTCTATCAACTAGCTCTGATGCCATGAAGTTGTAATCGCATCCATTGTCTCTGCATTTATTTATGAATTTATCAAAGGTTTCTGTCAGTTGTTACCTAAAAGACATGAATTCCAGACAGTGTATTCAGAAGTTATGATTCACTCGTAATTGACTTTTGAGTATTGACCATATTTTAACTGGATTTTTGAGGTTATTGTGCAATAAATCTGAAGTGTTCAGTCTGTGGATGCCTTCATTGCCTGTAGCAAATATAATCTTAATGGCTTGTTTCTCTAGTTCGGAAATAATGAGGTCCAGAAAACACATCTCTATGCATTGTCAGAGCAAAGTCAACTCAGACAGGAAATCTGCTGACTTCCAATTGATTGTTGGAAATTTTGTGGTCATCCTGTGGTTTTTTTGAAAGATTATTAGGAGTATCTGGAACAATCGTTCAGGTTTTTCACTGCCCTGAGTTGCAGTACGTTCAGTGACCACAACCTTAGCTCGTCATACGAAAACAAAAACACTGAACTTGTCTCACTTCCTCCAAATAAAAGGTGTGGCTATGGGTACCTGCATGGGCCCCAGTTATGCCTGTCCCCTTATGAGGTATGTGGAATATTCCTTGTTCCAGTCCTACTCAGGCCCCCTCCCACAACTCTTTTTCGGTATATCAATTACTGTTTCGGTGCCGCTTCATGCTCTCATCTGGACCTAGAAAAATTGATCAATTTTGCTTCCAATTCCCATCTGTCCATCATTTTCACATGGTCCTTCTCCAACACTTCCCTTCCCTTCCTTGACCCCTCTGTTGCAATTTCTGGTGATAGACTGTCCACCAATATTCATTACAAGCCCACCAACTCCCACAGCTACCTCGACTACAACTCCTCACACCCTGCTTCCTGTAAGGACTCCATCCATTCTTTCAGTTCCTTCGCCTCTCTCGCATCTGATCTGATGATACAACTTTCCAAAACACTGCTTCTGACATGTCTTCCTTCTTCCTTAACCAAGGTTTCCCACCCACAGTGGTTGACAGGGCCCTCAACTGTGTCTGACCCATTTCCGCACCTCTGCCTTCACATCTACATCCCCCTCCCAGAGCCATGATAGGATCCCCCTTGTCCTCACTTTTCACTCTGCCAGCTTCCGCATTCAAAGGAATTTCCACCAATTACCCCCTGTCGGCTTTCTGTAGGGACCATTCCCTCCAGGGCACCCTGGTCCACTCCTCCATCACCCCCAACAACTTAACCTCCTCCCACGGCACCTTCCCATGCAATCACAGAATGTGCAACACCTGCCCCTTTACTTCCCCCCTCCTCACCATCCAAGGGCCCAAACATTCCTTTCAAGTGAAGCAGGGCCTCATTTGCACCTCCTTCAATTTGGTTTACTGCATTCACTGCTCCCAGTGAGGTCTCCTCTACATTGGAGAGACCAAATGCAGACTGGGTGACCGCTTTGCAGAACACCTTCATTCTATCCGCAAGCATGACCCAGACCTTCCTGCTGCTTGCCATTTCAACACACCATCCTACTCTCATGCCCACTTGTCCATCATTGGCCTGCTGTCATGTTCCATGAAGCTCAATGCAAACTGGAGAAATAGCATCTCATCTTCCAACTAGGCGTTTAACAGCCTTCCGGACTTGACATTACGTTCAACAACTTCAGTCCATGAACTCTGTCATCCATCCCCACCCCTTTTTGATCCCCCTTTTTTCTTATTCATTTTTATTTTTTAATTTTTATTTATTTATTTTTCCCCATTTATTTTCATTATTATTATTTTTTAAATTTATTTAAATTTTTAATCATTGTTTTATCCCCAGCTTTTAGCCTTTTCTATCTTTTTTCCCACCAGCGACCCTCCCCACAACCCACGCCGACTAGGGCCATCTGACACTTTCCTGGTCCTGTCATTATCACATTCTGCTTTCCACTCTTAATGTCACCATTAGCACCTCCTTTAGCCAGTATCACCACTATTAACAACCCTTTGACCTTTTGTTTATGATATCTTTTGCAATCTCTCCTTTGCCTCCACATATCGCTGGCCTTCTATCCAGCTTCACCTGTTCCACCCCCCTTAAACAGTATATCTTTCACCACATTTCTACTTCCATTTAGCTCTGAAGAAGAGTCATATGGACTTGAAATGTTAACTCTGTCTTTCTCTCCACAGATGCTGTCAGACCTGCTGAGTTTTTCCAGCATTTTTTGTTTTTGTTTCAGATTTCCAGCATCCACAGTATTTTGCCTTTATCTTAGCTGGATCTTAGTTGCATCATCAGATTGTTGCTTGACAGCAATGGTGGTACTGTTGAGCTTTGTTTCTGGTTTCCTGGGTTTAGGTTAAGCCCTGCCCACGAAAGTGATTTTGGTGTAAAATGGAACTGCCTGCTTCAAAGGAAAAATTAAACAGTGAAAAACGATCTTTTGCAGCATTCTTTTGGCTGTTTGGTGCTGTTAAGAACTGTTACTTGATGGACTCTTCTTCCCAAATGCAGTCTGCAGTGTTTTAATTTCCCTCCAACCTCCTGAAGGGACAGTAAGCAAAGTAAGCAACAGTAATGCATTCCCCTGTCTTGGAGTTCTGCTTAAAACATGATCCTCCAGAGTTAGCTATTTAATCTCTGTTCCACCATAAACTTTGCAACAGTTAGTAATTAAGCTCTCCCAAGTTTGAATAATCTTACTGGGACCTGGTGCCTAGTATTTGAAGTAATGTCCCAGAACAAAGCTACAATGTGTAGGATTCCTACAAAGCTGCAGGATCATTTGCACAAGGTGAGTTAGTACTTGATAGTTGCATTATTTCCACGCCAGTTCTTCTGCCACATGTGAAAGGGTTGAGGCTTGTATACTTCTCAGGCAAATCTTCAAAAACCATGTGGCCATCTTGTTATGTTCCTCCATTTGATGTACAAATACTAGTCATATAACAAGGATTGGCAAAACAATAATGTGGTTCTTTATTTGAAGATAAGACTGTATATAGACAACATTAACTGGGAGGCTAAGTATGCATGTCTGACTTCTGAAAGCTGCTGCTATAAACTGAGTATGAAGACATGGGACTACTATATCACATCCTGTCTTGGCGGCAGTGATTGACAGCAGTTTAAGACACGCTCCCTTAAAGGAACTTGCACATCATATCACAACAATGAGATACAAATAAGGAACTAGGCAGATTCAAAGGTAAGTTTGCAGCGTTAGATGAGTTTTGTTTAAATATGACAGGAGCTGAAGGGAGATAGCCATTAACATTATCATCTAATGTGGGGACCATCAAGGGAAATTGGGTGGTCAACACCTCTTTGTCCTTTTGTCTATGACATCTTTTGGTTATTTCCACCTATCACTGGCCCTCTATCCAGCTCTACCTGTCCCACCCCCACGCCCTTAAACCAGCTTATACTTCACCTCTTTTCTATTTTTCCTTAGTTCTGTTGAAGAGTCATACAGACTCAAAATGTTAACTGTGTTCCTCTCCGCAGATGCTGTCAGACCTGCTGAGTTTTTCCATGTATTTTTGTTTTTGTTTTGGGTGGTCAACAGTTTGATGAGAACAGTGTTGAGGGAGCAGGATATTGGCCTTATGGACAAGATAAGCTCAGAGCGGGCAAGAGTGACAATAGGAGAGGAGCTAGAGAAAGATGCAGCTTTATGTTTTAGGCAGGGGAACCTTAAAAGGAAAAGTTGGAGGCATGTCGGAGAGTGAGTATGACAAGAGTGAGTATTTAAGGGTTGCTAAGCAAGACTCCTGTGCATATACAGGACTTCATATAAATCAGGGAGATACATGTCTCAGTGGTAGAACAATGTTCATTTTGGCTGCAGTATTGGCAACATTCAGATTGTTTTCTGTGATATGAATATAACTCTATCCCTTTACTTAATCAGTTCAGCTCAGCAAAGTTACTTAATGTCTAATCTGAAATATGAAGTTGAAATGGGACACTAAATCTTGTTGCCAAGCTAAATTGAAAATTTATTTTCTAAAATAAATGCACAGATCACAAGAACTGGAAAATAATCCCAATCAATAAACCATTGCTTCCCCAGGAACAGAAGAGGATGACATAATTCTCTAGAAGGGTTGTCTTTCCTGAACCCTAATGTGTCTGCATCTGAACCTGTGGTGCCATTCAGACCCTTTGGCATATTGCTGTGCTATATGACATGAAGGGTATCTTTTAATGCCAGGGTGGAGACTATTCACAGTCAGCAGCACAGAATGATGTACATTCTTATTTTAATGCAATCGTCTATGCCACTCTGAAGAACAAAGAATGAAAGGATGGCAAAATAAGATCAAGATACACTTTACAGCCACAGTTCAGGAGATCTGTGTACCAACCATGGACAGAGCAAAACACAAATGCGACAATGATATTGCTACAAGTAGAATATTTCAAGCATACTATTGTTATGTTCAAACACAACTGCCCATGTTGGACAGATTGTGGACTGCCTTACATTATAATTCCAAAAGCCACCCAAGTTTCCACCATAATTGGCATTGACTACACGCTGTACAACTTTATTTAAGAAAGACCACTGCATGCAGCTTGACTACACTTTCAAAATCCAAGCTGTCTAGCCTTTGACTGTCCATTCAGCACAACTTTTCTGCAGCTATAGATCTGCCCAATTGCACTCTCCCTTTCTACCTTTTATGTCAAAGTCCCCAATAAAACCATTATTCCCCCTCTAAGGTTGACTGTTCTCCCAGTATTGCACTCATCTTTGCTCCCTAATGTCCAAGGAACGAGGACTTGAAAGGATATGAGGGACAATTGGTTGAGCTATCCACTGCCAGATCTGGCTGGACCATTTAAATCGCCAATGGGCCCTGCTCTCGGCTACTAAAACTGCATGCAATTCCAGAATTATGCTGGAATGCAAAGATAACCCCAGGCTTCTTTTCTGCACTGCAAACAGTTTTCTTAAATCCTTCTCCCTGTCTCTTCTGCACTCACCTCCAACAATTAGGGAGAGGAGCCCGTGGACTTCTTTGTCAATAGGATCGAGACAATCTGATCAGCTGCCTTTGCCAAATTCCTCCCTTTCACTAACCCACCAGGCCAAATTTCCTCTTTAGTTCCCCTTGCTTAAATCCTGAAGTGGCATTGTCTTCTAGTTTCTCTCCTAATACTACTCTTGTGCTCTCTGGGCTTATTTTGTCCATGAGGCCAACCTCCTGCTACCTCAATGCTATTCCCAACAACCTTGTGCCAACCAAACCTCCCTTCCTGGCCAAAAACAGAATTACCTGGAAAAACTCAGCAGGTCTGGCAGCATCGGCGGAGAAGAAAAGAGTTGATGTTTCGAGTCCTCATGACCCTCAACTCTTTTCTTCCCCACCGATGCTGCCAGACCTGCTGAGTTTTTCCAGGTAATTCTGTTTTTGTTTTGGATTTCCAGCATCCGCAGTTTTTTGTTTTTATATACTTTTTCTCCCTTCATGGCCCCCACATTAGCTGAAACTGTTAATGGTTCCCTCCCTTCAGCCTCTGCCACTCTCTCAGTGGTCAATACTCCTCTCCTCAAAATCCAAACCTTGACCCCATCATCCTTAACAATGACAGCCCATCGCCAACCTTCCTTTCTTCTGGAAAGTCCTTGAATGTGCTGTTGATTACCAACTCTATTCCCATCTTTCCTGCAACTCCTTGTTTGAATGTCCCTAATCAGGTCTCTGCCCGTCACAGTGTTGAAACAACTCTTATCAAAGTAACAAATTACATCTTATGTAACTCTGACAAAAGTAAATATTCCCTCCTCATCTGTATTAAACAGCCTGCAATCTTTGATACAGTGGAGCACGTTATCTTTCTCCAACGGATTGCACTTGGCTGGTTCCATTCTTACCTATCTAATTGTAGCCCGATTATCACTTGAAATGGCTTCTCCTCCTACTCCCAAACTGTTACCTCTAGTGTTCCCCAAGGGCCTAACCTTGGCCCCCTCCTATTTCTCATCTATATGCTGCCCCTCAGCTATGTCATCCGAAAACATAGGGCAGAATTTTCCTGTTGGTGTGCAGGGGCAGGCCCCACACCCCCACACGTAAAATGTGATTATATCGGGTGTGCGTCCTGATGTCACCATGTGCCATCGGGATATTTGGGAGGCGGGTGCGCTATAAGTTCGGATGCGCACCCGCCATCAATTAATGGGCCAGTTAAAGCCCTTGAGGCAGCAATTGATATTGATTTTTTGCAGCCCATGCGATCTTCAGGACATCGCACAGGTGCAACGGGCAGGCGCGTAGGAGACATTTGTATAAACCTCATCCACGAGCGGGATAAGAAGGGTGAGTGGGTTTGTAAATGTGACCTTTCAGGTGTTTAAGTGTGAAAGTTACTTATACTTGCCTGTGTGAGCAGGAAGACTTCAAAACTCTTCACAGCTGCTAGGACAGGAGTAAAAGATTGGGCAGGACTCCACAGTAAAGATCATTTCTGGGGCCTGCAGCTTGCAGGAAGCCTTCCCTTAGCCTGGGAATGGGAGTTGTGCTCCCCACTGGAGGCATCTCCTCTGAGGAGGAAGGGAGGGCCAGAGGGGGAGGAGGCCAGGAGTCCACATTCAGCCTCCAGGGGAGCCACCTTTGGGAGGAGAGGTGCAGGCACAAGGGGTGCAGGACCAATAGGAATTCCAAGGCGGAAGGGACTGCAGAAGACGCCAATATCCTGCTGCTTGTGTTTACAGGCAGTGAAGCAGCTACCTCAATATGTCTGAATATTGCCAAAGGAGGCTCCATCTCTCAAGGCAGACAGTCACCTCCATGAGTCAGATGATAGGCTCTGAGATCTCCGCAAACTGTGTGGGTGGGCATTCCCATGCCCATGGCTCTAAAGGTCATAGCTGCCCTGAACTTCTATGCCTCAGGCTCTTTGCAGTCAGTGACCTCTGCTGAGTCTCCCAATCAGCTGTCCACACTTGTGTCAGGCAGGTGACAGATGCTCTATTCAGGCGTGCATTGACATTCAGCCACTACTGCTGGGACAATGCCAGACAGACAGAGCAAGCCAGAGGTTCACAGCGATTGCTGGCTTCCCCCACATCCAGGGTGCTATAGACTGCACACATGTGGCCATTAAGGCACCAGCAGGTGAGCCCGATGGCTTTGTCTACAGGAAGGGCTTCCACTCCACGAATGTGCAGATAGTGTGTGATCACAGGATGCTGATTCTACAAGTCTGTGCAAGGTACCCAGGCAGCTCCCATTACACCTACATCCTCAGACACTCCCAGGTGTTGGGGCTCTTCAGTGCTCCAGACCGCCTGGATGGATGGCTGCTGGATGACAAGGGCTATCCTCTCAGGAGGTGGTTCATGATGCCTCTCTGCCATCCAAGAACAGAAGCTGAGCAGCGCTACAATAGGAGCAATACTTCCCCAAGGGCAGTGGTGGAGAGAACCATGGGTCTTCTCAAGATGCGCTTCCGATGCCTGGACCGCTCAGGGGGCACACTCCAATACCCCCCAGATCGTGTGTCGCTGATAGTGGTTGCATGCTGCGCTCCCACAATCTTGCGCTGGAAAGGGGGGGACACAGTGGACGATGAAGACATAGACGCAGTTGCTCCAGATGCACACGACGAGTCCAGCAGTGAGTCCAAGGATGAGCACGCACAGGAGAACACTAGAGGGGAGACTCTGAACTGGGCATACTGCAGGGAGGCATGGAAACCTGGGAGATTTAAATCCAATGAACCTTCAGTTAGCACACCACAGATGGATCTTCAACACATGCCAGGACTGCAGGCTCCACACTCAGTACCTGAGTGCTAAATCAGCCTGGATACTAGCATTAACTAAGGCCCTTGTCAATAAGGCTCAGTGTCAAACAACTCACTCATAACATCATGGTTTCCCGTCCACTTGCAGAAGTAAGGAATCACCCTGAGGCATGGCAACATGTCAAACTCTATTGAGTGAACAAATGTAACTTCATAGAGCAAAAGAAAAGTGCTGTTGGATATTACACCTAGTCTTCCACAAAGTACTATGGGCCAACATAAGAGCACCAGTGAGAAACCCGTGGTGTACCTAAGGTGCCTTAAATTTACGCTTATAGGTGCTACGTCTTGGTGCTGTCCCCTTGCTGGCCCTGGCATCTGAGACAGCCTGCTCACTGTGCTGCTCTGTTGGCCTAGATGACCTTGCCAGATGTCTTCTGGCCCGTGGAGCATTTGATTGCCCCCGCCCCCCGGGAGGGAGCAGCCAGTTCCACAGTTGGCTTCTCCCCAGTCGCCGCAGCGTCATCAGATGCCACTGTCACTGGGAGAGGGGCGGAGGAGCTGCTGCTCTCATCCAGAGCACCCTGAGAGGAGCCTGCAAAGATGACAGGCAGCTGCTGCGCCAACATGGAGTCACTTCGGACTTTCCTGCTCACTGTAGATGGGTGGGCACTGAGCTGGGATACTTGATGCCCAAACCATCCCCCACACTGGCACTGACCAGCTGAAGCCCTATGAAGCCGCTGTGAGGGCTTGCAGGTCCATGCGCCACCCCAAGAGGCCTTGATTGTTCTCCTGGAGGAGCCTCTCCACGAGAGTCGCCACTCTCTCATGGAGGAAGCATGACGCTCAGCCGTGAGTCTCATTGCACTGATAATGCTCCATGTGGATTCCTCCAGCACGGGCACCATGCATAACCTCATGTATGTCCGCCAGATCATCCCGCATATCCTGCAGCACTTCCAGCGTTCGCTGCCTCACAGACGACTCCAGAGGCCCATCATCAGCCACCAACCGAGCATGTGCCTGGTCCTCAGCAGTCCTCCAGCTGCTGGCACCCTGGGCACTCTCTGATTCTGCCCGCACCTCAAGCGATTGTGAAGTGCCCTCACTGCTGTGCCCTGGGACACTAGCTGATGATCCAATTCCCACTGAGATGCTAGTATCTGCGCTGGTGCGTGCCTGGCAGAGATGGTGTGACGCTGGTGAGTGGATTTGCTCAGGAACTTCAGGGGTGAGAGGTGGGCCCTCTGCCTCCTCCTCCTGGCCCTGCTCTGGTGACACTGAAAGGATGATAAAGGACATTTGATTAGTTACAGTGCAGACAATGTCAACTTGCATGCAGCTCCTCCAGATCATTATGTTCTCATCCTTCCATAATCAATGGTCAACCCATATTGCTAACATCAATCACTGAGCATTCAGCAGTGCCATGGCTGCTGGGACACACATGGTGACCTGAGTGCTCGCCAAACATACCTCCTCGTGGCAGCCCAGCCTCACCACCACCGTGGACCTGGGGGCATGGTGCCTCTCCCGGTCCATGGCCTGATGCTTGAAAGCCATTAGGATGATCATCTGGGCCTGGCCTCCATCAGTCCGTATTTGTTCAGAGGCATTGTGCACAGTCTTCTCCTGAAAAGGAGAGAGGAGCATTGATTAGTCCGGCCTGCATCTGAATTCCCATCGCATCCCTGCCAACCCAGCCAGAGTGCGACATTGCAGGACTCCAGTTCTTCATCACCCTGCAGCTGCTGCAAACTCACCCAAACAAGCCAGGGCTGACCACCCCCACCATTGCCCAAATGCTGCTCCTTCACATGTGGCATCTCAAGGTGTCACTTTGCTAAGCAAGAAGGCACAAGCACATGGAGCACAAAGACCAGCAGATGGATTGGTGCCCCACCAACTGGAAGCTCCCCTCCCAGCATGTTAGCACACTGACATTGACATGCTTCGTAATTCCAGCACTCTGCCTAGATGCAGACTCTTGACTTTCAACCCCATTCTATACTCAATGTCACATAAGCTGCGGATGCAGAACACATCGTAGCTCAACCCCCTCAGGATGAACTGGGCATGGTTAATATCTGCTGTCACACCCAGTGAGGGATCCATGCCATGAGGGATTCAATGATGTTACTGTACTCAGAGTTGCCAGGGGGTGGGGGTGGTTTTGGGGGGGGAAAGGGTGACGGTTAAATTAAGTGACTTGAGGCAACATGGTGCTCACCCTTCCTGAGTGCAGCAGATCATTGAATCTTTTGCAGCACTGGACCTATGTGCACCCCACCAGTTCATGGGAGCTAACACTATTGGCTACCTCCTCCCAGGCATGTTTGGTCAGGTGGGGAGGTCTCAGCCTCCCATCACTTGGATGAAGGATCTCCCACCGTGCTGCCACCTCCTCCAGGAGGGCAGCTAGGCACTCATCGGAGAAACGAGGGGCACACTGCCCCACTGGCCTACCCTCTGGCCTGGCCTGCCCCGATGGCCTACCCTCCAGACTTGCATCAGGCACATTGCACCTCTGATGTGTTCGTCTCCCAGCCTTTCCAAGGCTGCCCGGCTTTCATTTAAACAAGCTGCCAGGTCATCATTGGACCCGGCAGACTGAGCATGCCCGCTGCCACCTGCCCACTCCTGCTATGCACGGGAGTCGTGAACTATGCTAGGGGGGCTTTAATTAGCCCATCCATGTAAAATGGTGGTGCAGACCCAATCCTGGACAGCGATCTGGTCCGCGCCCGTTCCCTCACAACCCTCCCAACATGGGGAAAATTCTCCCCATAATGTTAGTTTTCACAGGTACCCTGGTACCATCCAGCTCTATCTCACCACCACCTCCCTCAACTCCTGCACTGTTGCCAAATTGTCAGAGTATTTGTCTGACATCCAATGCTGGATGAGCAGAAATTCCCTACAATTAAATATTGGGAAGACCGAAGCCATTATCTTGAGTTTCCCCTACAAAATTTGTTCCTTACCTATTGTAAAGAAAGTAAGGAAAGTAAGTCATGAAGAAGGCATAAGGAAGCCACAAAGAGATATAGATAGGTTAAGTGAGTGGGCAAAGATCTGGCAAATGGAATATAACGTGGGAAAATGTGAACTTCTTCACTTTGGCAGGAACAATATAAAAAGCATAGTATCTAGATGGTGAGAGATTTCCAAGCTCTGAGAGGCAGAGGGATCTGGGTATCTTAGAACATGAATGACAAAAAGTTAGTATGCAGGTACAGCAAGTAATTAGGAAAGCTAGTAGAATGTTATCATTTATTGCAAGGAGAATTAAATACAAAGGTAGAGAGGGGTTATGCTTCAGTTATACAGGGCATTGGTGAGACCACATCCGGAGTAGCGACCTCCTTATTTAATGAAGGATGTAAATGCATCGGAGGCAGTTCAAAAAAGGTTTACTAAACTATTACCTTGACTGGGAGGGTTGTCTTATGAGGAAAGGTTGGACAGGCTAGGCTTGTATCCACTGAAGTTTAGAAAAGTAAGAGGCGACTTGATTGAAACATATATGATCCTGTGGGGTCTTTACAGGGTGGATGTGGAGAAATGTTTCCTCTTGTGGGAGAATCTAGAACCGGGGATCACTGTTTAACAATAAGGGGTCGTCCATTTAAGACAGAGATGAGGAGAATTTTTTTTATCAAAGGATAATATCCTAAAATTTGGAATTCCCTTCCTCAAAAGGCGTTAGAATTAGAGTCTTTGAATATTTTTAAGGCAGAGCTAGATAGATTCTTGATAAGCAAGGGGGCAAAAGGTTATCAGGGTAGGCAGGAAGGTGGAGTTGAGGTTACAATCAGATCATGTCCTTATTCTGTTTACCTATCACCCTGTGTTCACTGACCTACATTGGCTCCTGGTTAAGCAACTATTTTAAAATTCTCATCCTATTTTCAAATCCCTCCTTGGCCTCACCTCTGTAATCTCCTCTAGCCCAAACCCTCCCAGACATCTGCACTTCTCCAATCCTGGCCTCTTGAGCATCCCCAATTTTAACCGCTCCACCATTGGTAGCCATGCTTTCAGCTACACAGATGGTAAGCTCTGGAAACCACTTCACCTCTCTAAACTTCTTTAGGATGCTCCCTAAAGCCCCTTTCTTTGACCAAGATTTTGGCTATCAGCTTTAATATTGCTTTATGTGGCTCAGTGTCAAAATTTGCTTTATAAGGCTCCTGTGAAGTGCCTTGGGATGTTTAATCAAGTTTGAAGAGCAATATAAATACAAGGTGTTGCTGTTGTTGTTGATGACGGGGTTGCACAGGAGGTAGATGAAAATGCCAAACAGCAATGAACCATAGTACCAGCAATGCAAGGAAGACTGATGTGCCCAATATTAATGCCAGATGCCAACAAGAAGCACCACTTCCTGGAGAAGCAAACCATTTATGTAGCTTAGAATGTCCTACACTTTCATACTTAGTTCTTAAACTACTTTCCATTGCTATCTCCTGTTGGGCCCGGCCCTGCAATATTCTAAGTATTAACAAATAAGTACTCAACACCATATCCAAATTCAGTGGAGTGCACTTATTTTCTCCTTTATGTTGGCATCATTCTATCTATCACTGCTTGTGCTTTGCTTTCTCTGTGCAATGTCTAATGTAATAAATTGCAATTACGCCCCTTGTGGAAGAAGTCTGTTGTCAGGCTGTAGGGTCACACTAGCACTTGCTGAGACTCCCCTAGCTATATATTAGCAGGGCCTTACATTATCCTGCAATACACCTGGGAGAGCAGTAGCACCAATATTAATCTACCTCTCCTGATACTTGATTCAGCAGGCTGGCTTGGGGCAAATGAAGAAGAATGTATGCCTTCTCTGGTAGAATCGTCACAGAAGAGCCTACAACATATGCCAGCCATGGCTCAGTTGGTAGCTCTCTTGTATCTGAGTCAGGAGGTTGTGGATTCAAGTCACACTCCAGGAGTTGAGTACAAAATCAAGCTGACACTCGAATAAAGCACTGAGGGAGTGCTAGACTTTTGGAAATGCCATGTTTCAGATGAGATGGTAAAACAAGGCCCCATCTGCCCTCTCAGGTGAATCTAAAAGATCCCATTGTATTAATTTTAAGAAGAGCAGGGGAGCTATTGCCAGTGGCCTGGTAAATATTTGCCCCTCAAACAAAGTCATTAAAAACAAATTAAATGGTCATTTTCACATTACTGTTTGTGAGAGCTTGCTGTACGCAAACTGGCTGCATGTTTCCTACATTATAACAGTGGCTACACTTC
Organism: Carcharodon carcharias; assembly: GCF_017639515.1. Taxonomy (NCBI): domain Eukaryota; kingdom Metazoa; phylum Chordata; class Chondrichthyes; order Lamniformes; family Lamnidae; genus Carcharodon; species Carcharodon carcharias. The sequence goes on from NC_054475.1 coordinate 120,694,826, forward strand.
TAAATTATTTAATTGGTTGCAAAATCCTTTGGGATGTCCTGCAGTTATGCAAGGTTCTATTTAAATGTAAGTCTTTGCTTTTCTTTTTTGTTTACCCATTCAAGTGGTTCTTCTCAGTCAGCAATACCCACTCACCAGCCTTTGCACTTTTTAAGAAACCTCATCCATAAGTGGGATAAGGTTTCCAACAGCAAATAAAAGTAAAATAAAAATTGTTACATCTCGTTCATAATATGTCCTAGCTTATGTGACAGAGTCACTTGAGGGGACATATTTTTTAACATTTAAGAATTCTTTATTTTTGTTTTTCAGAACCCTTCATCTCCCTGAGGCAGCTCTGTGCCTCAAGGAGCTTTTTCAGAGTGCATCCGTGCACATGCATGAAGTTCCCCACTCCCACTCCTCCCCTCCCCACCCCGCACAGGCAGTGCTGAGCGCTGCGTCATGAGTTTCACGCTAGGCGGGCCTTAATTGGCCCACCTGCCAGCGTGAAATTGCGGTCCGGACCCAATCACAGGCGGCAGTCAGCTTCCCGACTGCCTCCACCTGGCCCGCCAAGCCCACCTGACCAGGGCAAAATTCTGGCCCAGGTCTTTTTACCCACCTCTACTTTATATCCACTGATAGGTTTTTATTAAATGAGCCTATCATTCTCAGTCTTAAAATTCAACTCACCCCAAGTTTGAGGGTTTGGAGGGAGAATTCCACATTTCTACTACCAGTGAAATATGTAAAATAATTGAAAAATGACCTATGATGTGAGTTGTAGATGCCATTATAAACTAACAGCAGATTTGATTATTTTATTTTGGTATCTCTAAGGCGAACAAGACTTGCATAAATTGTGTATAGTTAAAAGCAAGATATAGGTTGTGAATTGTGATCTCTGTTTGTTTTCTTATCCAAAAGAAAATATAGCACTGTGAAAACAGGCTGACAATTCACCATTGGCTTTGTGCTACCTCCCAAGGTGAGTTTTGTGTGTTTTTACCAGGGTCACACCAATAATGGCACCAACATTAAAATGTTGTTGCAACCCCCTTGCTTCTTTAAAACCTGCCTGTTTCAACAATGCAGCTGTCGTATGGTGAACTGCCTAAGGCACATTGGGACTTGGATCATGCCAAAAGCATTAAACATAAGGGCAGCTATATCCTTCAGTGATATTAGGAAGGAAGTTCTTACTGCGCAATCTGTTTACAAAGTAACCTTCAACACAGAACATCACACAAACTATTTACTCTGACAAATAAAGTCACTTAGCACGCTCAATTTTTAGGCCAATTAGAAGTTCACAAATTTTTATGTACAAAAGGAGTGATCCCTTCATGGCCATGCCAGTTGTCTGAAAGAGCTTTCCGCTTTGTGCCATTCCCATGTCCTTTCCCCTTGCCCATTAAGGTTTTTTATTCCTTTTTCAAATATTTACCTAATTCCTCTTAAAAATCTGTAAAGAATTCTGATCCCAGTACTATTTCTGGCAGGGTTTTCCACGTTCTAACAACCCTTTGTGAAAAAAACAAGTTGCACTACCTCTTACTATCCTATCCTCTTCCTAAAGGAATAAGAGGGGAGAAGAGGAAGTATGAGAAAAGACTGGCAGCCAAAATCCAATGTCTTTTACAGGCATTTAATAGTGAAAGCATGGTAAAAGGACGAGTAGAGCCAGTTAAGGACCAAAAAGGGGATTTATGCATGGAGGCAGAGGGCATGGCTGAGGTAATAAATGAGTACCTTGCATTAGTCTTTACCAAGGAGGATGATGCTGCCACAGTCACAATGAAAGAGTAGGTAGTTGAGACACTGAGGGGGCCAAAATTTAATAAAGAGTAGGTATTTGAAAGAATAGTTGTACCTTTTTTTATTCATTCATAAGATATGGGCTTCACTGACAAGACCAGTATTCATTGCCCATGCCTAATTACCCATGAGAAGGTGCTGGTGAGCTGCCTCTTGAACCGCTGTAGTCCCTGCAGTGTAGGTACACCCATAGTGCTGAGAGGTAGGGGGTTCCAGGATTTTGAATCAGCAACTGTGAAGGAACGGCAATATATTTCCAAGTCAGGATGGTGAGTGACATGGAGGAAACTCCCAGCTGGTGGTGTTCCCATGTGTCTGCTGCCCTTGTCCTTCTAGATAGTAGAGGTTGTTGGTTTGGGAGGTGCTGTCTAAGGAGCCTTGCTGAGTTCCTGCAGTGCATCTTGTAAATGGTACATATTTCTGCCACTGTGCAGGGTGAGTGAATGTTTATGGGTGGGGTACCAATCAAGCAGGCTGCTTTGTCCTGGATGGTGTCAAGCTTCTTGAGTGTTGTTGGAGCTGCACCATCCAGGCCAGTGGAGAGTATTCCATCACACTCCTGACTTGCGCCTTGTAGATGGTGGACAGGCTTCAGGTTGTCAGGAGGTGAGCTACTCTCTGTAGAATTCCCAGCCTCTGACCTACTCTTGTAGCCACAGTATTTATAAGGCTAGTCCAGTTCAGTTTCTGGTCAACGGTAGACCCCAGGATGTTGATAGTGGGGGATTCAGAGATGGTAATGCTATTGAATGTCAAGGGGTGATGGTTAGATTTTCATTTGTTGGAGATGGTCACTGCCAGCCACTTGTGTGGCGCAATTGTTACTTACCCCTTGTCAGCCCAAGCTGGATATGTCGAGGTCTTGTTGCATTTGGACATGAAATGCTTCAGTATCTGAGGAGTGGCGAATGGTGCTAAACGTTTGTGCAAGCATCAGTGAACATCGCCACTTCTGACCTTATGGTGGAAAGAAGGTCATTGATGAAGCAGCAGATGATGGTTGGGCCGAGGACACTACCCTGAGGAACTCCTGCAGTGCCGTCCTGAAACTGAGATGATTGACCTCCAACAAGCACAACCATCTTCCTTTGTGCTAGCAACCAGTAGAGAGTTTTCCCCCTGATTCCTATTGACTCCAGTTTTGATAGGGCTCCTTGATGCTAGTCACTCTCACCTCACCTCTGGAGTTCAGCTCTTTTGTCCATGTTTGAACTAAGGCTGTAATGAGGTCAGGAGCTGAGTGGCCCTGGGCCCAAACTGAGCATCTGTGAGCAGGTTATTGCTAAGCAGGTGCTGCTTGATAACATTGTTGATGATCCCTTCCATTACTTTACTGATGATCGAGAGTAGACTGATGGGGTGGTAATTGGTCAGGTTGGATTTGTCCTGCTTTTTGTGTACAGGACATACCTGGGCAATTTTCCACATTGCCGGGTACATGCAGTGTTTAGCAGGAACAGCTTAGCTAGGGGCACGGCAAGTTCTAGAGCACACATCTTCAGTACTATTCTGAAATATTGTCAGGGCCCATAGTCTTTGCAGTATCCAGTGCCTTCAGCTGTTTCTTGATATCACATGGAGTGAATTGAATTGGCTGAAGACTGGCATTTGTGATGCTGGGGATCTCCGGAGGAGGCAGAGATGGATCATCCACTCAGCACTTCTAATGAGGATGAGGTCAAGTATGTTTTTCCCTCTTGTTGGTTCCCTCACCACCTGCCGCAGACCCAGTAGAGCAGCTATATTCTTTAGGACTTGGCCAGCTCAGTCTGTGGTGGTGCTATCAAGCCACTCTTGGTCTGTGCCTTTCCACCCTCAGTGCTTCGTCCACGTGGTGTTCAACATGGAGGAGCACTGATTCATCAGCTGAGGGAGGGCGGTAGGTGGTAATCAGCAGGAGATTCCCTTGCCCGTGTTTGACCTGATGCTATGAGACTTCATAGGGCCTGGAATTGATGTTGAGTACTCCCAGGGTAACTCCCTCCTGACTGCTGATGGGGCAGGACATACCCAGGGACGGTGTTGGTTGTGTCTGGGACATTGTCTGTAAGGTATGATTCCATGAATATGACCATGCCAGGCTGTTGCTTGACTAGCCCATGAGACAGCTCTCCCAATTTTGGCTTAGCTCCCAGATGTTAGTAAGGAGGACTTTGCAGGGCTGAGTTTGCCATTGTTGTTTCCGGTGCCTAGGTCGATGTTCATGGTCCATCCAGTTTCATTCCTTTTAGACTTTTTAAGCATTTTGATGCAGCTGAGTGGCTTGCTAGGCCATCTGTAGGCCAGACCAGGTAAGGACGGCAGATTTCCTTCCCTAACGGGCATTAGTGAACAAGATGGGTTTTTACGACAATGGTTTAATGGTCTTCATGAGACTTTTAATTCCAGATTTTTATTGAATTCAAGTTTCACCATCTGCCGTGGTGGAATTCCAAACCAGGTCCCCTGGGTCTCTAGATTACTAATCCAGTGACAATACGACTACGCCCGCCACCAACTTAAAGTAGATAAATCACCAAACCGAATGGGATGCAAGGGGAAGTAATGATAGAAATATTACACCCTTGTTCAAAAAAGGGTAGAAGGAAAAGCCAAGCAACTACAGGCCAATCTGTTTAACCTCAGAGGTGGGAAAGCTTTTAGAAATGATAATCCAGAGCAAAAATAACAGTCACTTGGAAAAAATGTAGATGAATTAAGGAGAATGTTATGATCCTTAGCCAGACCCCGGGACATGGGGGGAGATCCGTTTAGGGACTAATAGCATGTTGTTTAAAATAGATAAAATTTGAGAGTCAAGATGCTTACTGAATGAATTTAGCCACAAGTTTCCATAGGTTTTGAACAAACAAAAATAAACTGTACTGTATAAGTTCAGAAAGATAAAACAATTTGCAATACCTATCTTATACTCTAATTTTCAGGATAAGCATTAACAGGTGATTTGTGGTCAGACACACCACGCTACACAATAAATGACAGATGTGACCAAAACAGATTCCATGGATTTCCCAACAACCCACCCTGACATTTGTCACATTGTGAGCCAACCCATCTCATTAAAACTTCATCTTTCTCACAAGGGTTTCCAGTCTCCACATCTGAAGGTCTCACCTTGGAATACTCTTCAAAAGCTGCTCCCACTGTGACGTTTTTGACAGTGACCCACCTTGCAGGGTTTCAACCTTGCTTTGTGAGATTCTTTTCCCCTGGATCTTTGAGTACACTCAAGCATCATCTTCCATGAACAATTTCAGATCAACATCCGTGCCAAACAAAACATTGTTGCTCCAAAGGGGTACCTTTGTACCAATGGCCTGCAGCACAAGGTCACCAAAATTTGGCTGCCTTCTTGGATCTTAGGGGCTCCTTTCATCCCCATTTTGATCAAAGTCTGCTCCCTGCAGCTCTTTCTTGAATTCAAAGCCTTTTACTCTGCTCCTTTCTTTAACTTCACTTAAGGGACCTATTTCTGTCCTCTGGATTTTATTCCTTGCCTGGGACTGCCTTTTGGGACCTCTCTCCATCCCCCTCCCTGGTTTAGGATCTTCTCTCTGTCCCCCTCCCGTGTCCTGCTCCCTGGGTCACACTCTTACAATGGCATTTCCTTCCAAGGCCATCTGACCTGCTGTTTCATGCCGTTCTGTTTCTTTCTTTCTGTGCAGGTATGCAGGGCCGGTCCCTGGCCTGAGGAGCAGTTAGAAAACCCAAAATGCTCATGTAAGGCCTTTTCCCGGCCAGCACATGTGCAGAAGGCTCAAGGTTCATCAGGAACCAGAGTTCCCAACCTACAAACTAATGGTAAGTACTTGAGTTTAATCACAAAAGCCAACACAAATTTGTTAAGAAAATCATGTTTAACTAATTTGATTATGTTCCTTGCTGAGGTAACAGAGAGGGTTGGTGAAAGTAATGCGGTTGATGAGCTGTACATGGACTTCTAAAAAGCATTTGTTAAATTGGGACTAGCTGACTTGCTCTACCTGAGAACCATCATGAGCATGATGGACTGAATGGCCTCTTCTATGCTGTAACCATTCTATCACACCATGATTCTTAAAAGGATGCTGTATAAGTTACTAGAAGAAATAGTCTTTCCTTATTTATCCTAGCAAGGCACCTCATAAGGTTGAGCTGCTCTATCAGAATTCCTCTTGGTTTTGCCTAGTGAGGAGCTCCAGCTTAATCTCCCAACCAAAGCTTCACTCGGCATCACTTTAGCCAACCTTTTATGTATTTTCTCAGTGGCTTTGACATCCTCTTTAAAGTAGGGTTTAACTATTTTTCCTATCAAGATTTCAAGCAAATATCCAACCAGATGGAAGGTTTGTCTCCCAAAGGCATTTGAATCATGACAGTGATATAAATGATGAAAGCAGAGGCAAAGCCTCTCACATGAGATTTGACATGGTCAGACATAATATCACAATTTCACATAGAATACAAAGTCAGAAAAGGGGCTTCACTCAAACAGAGGCACTAATCAATGTTATTTTCAGCTGCCTGAACAATATGCAGCAATCAGATTGGATCAGGTTCCAACCGCTTAGCAAGAAACTGCAGACTTGGAATCTGAGACATGGAGAAACTTAAAATTTAAAGGGTCGCCATCATGGTAACCACATCATATGTGAGTGAGACCATTCTGAGATACATTTTAACTTCCTTTCTAATAGAAAATGCTTTGGTAAAAACATATGGACAGATCCCCTTTAAAATAACAAAGGGCAAGAGATTTCGAGGGAACCCTGAGACAGCGTTGAGAGGAAAGACTGTCCCCTGTGACCGAGCTTCCGCTTGATTGAATATTATCCTGGATAGAATCAGTCTGTTCATTTTACAAAGAGTGCATCTTACACTAGTTGACAGAAAATTAATGAATATACTTGAATATGCAGATGAGAACCTGTCTTGATCTTTAACAAACAGAATTTGAAATGAAGTATCTGTTAAAATAATGGCTATGGAAAGGCTCACCAAATAATGTATTGTCCTTCATAGAAGGTATGCAAAAGGTGAGTCTTGCAAAATCTCTGAAAGGATAAATGGGCATAAAAAATGGGAATTACACCACTGTCGATGTACTTCGTGATCCAAAAATCCCAAAGCTTAACACCTGTTAAAATGAAGCCCATCTTGTAGGAACATCAACAATAAACCCACAAGCCCAGAACAGTAAGATAAACCATAAAGCATTAAAGGAGCTTCAAGACTTCACATTTATAAATGATAAGCTCCCTCTCAGCACATGACTGTATGACTTCTAAGAAAGGAAGCAGAGGCATGAAAAGGTGCTTGAAGGCTCTATATGCACAGGAAGGTTTGGACAAGAATGAAATCAAAAAATCCATACATGGATGAACAACCAGGACAGATCATTTTCAGAGAATTGAAGCTGTTAATTTTTACAAGGGCTCAGTGCCACTTAGATTTACAAAAATTAAATGGCAATGTTTTGGAAGTTGTTTTGGAGTAAATTACAGGCTTTAAAATGCTCTTCAGAGGGTTGGCTACAAGCAAAACAAGACAGGGCCACATTTGTATTTGCTGAAAACAGAAGCTGAAACCGTAAATTAAACCCACCGCCTACTGGTTAAAGCAAGTAGCCAGCAGTTTTCACTTCTTAACATGTCAAAGCTTTTTTTGCAACACACCACTTCAAAGGTTACTTATAAAACAAAGCGAATGTTTCCACAAAACATTAGTTACCATAGTCTAAGTGCACTTATGGGAACGAGGCTTTCAAAGATATGTGAATCTCATAACGGGAGAATAACAGGTAAAACTTAATTATTGGACTCAGAAACAATTCAGGTTTTCAAACATTATTATAATTTGAGGTACTTAGGGTAGATAAGGAGAAACTATTTCTCTCACTGTGAAATCAAGAACAATTCCCCTTCCTCTGTAACCTAATATTGAGCATCTTCTCAACACAGAATTTTAAATCAGTTACTATGACCATCCACCAAATTTTCACCCTGAGAGGTTTAGTAAACAATATATGAGATGGAAGCTGCTTATGCCTATGCCTCAAAGGCTTTTCTCTACCTTCTACTGATACCAGGTAGAGCCACCAACATAAACTCCCATAACGCAGATTTCAGGAGGAGGAGTACACAATTAATCAACCACAAGTGAGATTTTAGAACAGGAATCTCAGATTTATATAAATCAATTGTAGTGCTCAGTGTTAACCTCAACATGTCAAATGAGATTTGTCAACCTTGCCACTTACCCAAACTTGAGAGATGTCAAACCATTATTAGGTGTTATGATAGTTTCAGACTTGCATGAGCTGTGCAAGTAGCTGAGACTTTAATAGGTAGCCACACGAGCTTAATTAACAAGTAAGCTGTGAGGAGTTTGCTGAGTTTTACTATCTACTCGATATTACACATTAGATGCAAACACTTTGGCAGAGTCAACTTGTGTGAACAGAATCACAGAATTGCTACAGCACTGAAGGAGGCTATTTGGCCCATTGTGTCTGGGCCAGCTCTCCAAATGAGCAATTTTCTGAATGCCACTCCCCACCTTCTTCCTGTAGTCCTGCATATTCTTCCTTTTCAGATAAAACTCCAATGCCCTCTTGAACGCCTCAATAGAACCTGCCTCCACCACACTCGCAGTGCATTCCAGATCCTAACCACTCACTGAGTGAAAAAGCTTTTCCTCATGTCACTATTGCTTCTTTTGCTAATTACCTTAAATCTGTGCCTTCTTGTTCTCAATCCTTCCACAAATGGGAACGGTTTCTCCCTGTCTACTTTGTCCAGACCCCTCATGATTTTAGATACTTCTATCAAATCTCCTCCCAACCTTCACTTTTCCAAGGAAAACAATCCCAACTTCTCCAATTTACCTACATAACTGAAGTTCCCCATCCCTGGGACCATTCTTGTGAACCTTTTCTGCATTCTTTGTAATGCCTTCATATCTTTCCTAAAGTATGGCACCCAGAACTGGATGCAATGCTCCAGCTGACCAGTGTTCTATACAAGTTTAATATAACTTCCTTGTTTTTATACTCTATGTCCTTATTAATAAAGCCTATGGTGTAAGCTTTTTTAATCACTCTTTCAACCTGTTCTGCCACTTCAATGATTTATGCACATATACATCCAGGTCCCTCTGCTCCTGCACCCCCTTTAGAATTGTGCCCTTTATTCTATATTGTCTCCCCGCATTTTTTCTACCAAAATGAATCAGAATCCCACTTCTCTGGACTAAATTTCATCTGCCACTTATCTGCCCATTGCACCAATTTGTCTATGTTCGTTTAAAGTTTAACACTATCCTCCTCACAGTTCACAATGCTTCCAAGTTTAATGAACCTCCTTGCAAGGACTTCGGTCCCAGTCCTGTTGAGGTGCAACCCACCAATTTGAATAGGTGCTTTTTGCTCCAGAACTGGTCTCAATGCCCTAAGAACACCATGCTTCAATCCATGCATTGACCCTTGCTATCTTCCTATTTCTACTCTTGCTAGTGTGTGGCATTAAGAGTTAATAGTTAATACTGAGGAAGGCTACATCAAAATACAGGAAGACATTAATAAACATATAGATTGGGCATGTCATCGGCAAATAAATTTCAATATATTAAATGTGAGGTGATGCATTTTGCTAAGACAAATAAGGAGGTCACGTTACTTTTGGAAAATAAGTGCCTAAATGGAGTAGAGGAGCAAAGGGATCATGTAGCACTGTAATGCAAGTTAATAAGACCATTGAAAAAACAAACAAATTATCGGGGTTCATTACTGGAGAGATAGAACTGAAAAGCAGATAAGTTACATTAAACTTGTAGAAAACCATCGCTGGAATACATTTGGAGTACTGTGAACAATTCTGGTCTTCATATTATAGAAAGGATATAGAGGCTCTTGAGAAAGTGCAAAAAAGATTCACTTGAAATGAGGGAAATATTTAGAAAGAAAGATCAAACAGGCTAGAGCTCTTTTCTCTGGCGACATGATAGAAATCTTTAAAATTAGGTAAAGGTTTGATTGGGTAGATATAGAGGTGCTTCCATTTATGGGGAAGAACGCAATTAGGTGCTCAAATAAATGATAGTTGCTAATAAATCCAATAGGAAATTCAGGAGAAATGTCTTTGCCCAGAGAGTGATTAGAATGTAGAACTTGCTACCACAAGGATTAGTTGAGATGAATAGCATCGATGCATTTAAGACAGGAGTGAATAGAATGTTATGTTGATAGGGTTAGATGAAGAAGGGCGGAGGCAAGCTCGTGTGGAGCATAAACACGTTGGGCCTGGACACATTGGGCCAAATGGCCTGTTTCTGTGATGTACAATCTGTGTGATTTGATGCAACAACAGTCTTAAATGACAAATCAACATACTCCTTTGTGTAACCTATTGGAGTATAAACATAATGCATTCCATATGCACATTCACCATTCAATCTTCCAACTGGTTTTCTGATTTCTGTTGGTATTTTCCATGTTGCAACAGAGATTTGGATGATAAGAATTCACTTCCATTGTGTGTGCCTCCCTCAAGAAAGCATCACTGCATTCTATAATAAGGCAAAAAGGAATGAATATCTACATCTGAGGCATACAATTAGAAGTGCAAAGCTCAAACTGTAGCGAATGCCCCCATGCATTTACAACAATTACAATTGAAGCTAAATAAAACACTTAACATGTCAGCTCTTAAAAGCTAAGGTACTTAAGTCAAAATCACTAGAATGCATCAGTGCAGGATGCTTTCACAGTGGTTACCAAATCTGAATATGGGAATTAAATGATTGCTCAAGGCTCATTTGCCACAAACATTTATTTTCAAACACGTTATCTGCCATAAAGGTCAGCTATAAGAAAATGCAACTCTGTCTTCTTGCTTAAGAACAACCAAATCACTTGTATGTCTGTGCTATTCAAAAGACTGCTCAATGAATAATCTGCTGCACTAAATTAAAAATGGATGTAGACAGAAGAATTTCCACAGGGGATCAAACAACTTCCAATTTGCTGATGAATAAGAGAAGAGGGAATTTTGTTTAAGGAGAAACTTTTCAGCTTTTATATCTAATGTTTTTGCAGTACATGTAGATGTTAGTATTAAAGCTGGCATTTATATTTTGCCCATCATTGAATTAGAACTACTTATAAAGCACTGACTGGCCAGCATTTCCTGAAGAACCCGTCAATGAACACTTCAGCTTTACATCTTGTTATTTTTAATCAATACCGTAATGAATACTTGGGACAAGAAGAGCAAGTAAATGAACCATTCAGGCCCATTATACTTACTCCATTCATTAGTGGTGTAACCACATGTACCACCATCCCCTGTTGCTAGTCAGGTTAACTCCTTGGGATGGTAAAAATACATAGAAAAAATTAATTAGCCAAGATCAGAATAATTCTGGGAACATCCTCCTGTGACTTTCTAAGCCAATCGTGCAAGGTCCAGGAAACCATGATTACTGTTATTCTTCATTAAATACAAATAAGTAATTATCCCTTCCCCTTCCCATCCACCTCGAGCTCCCAAATATATGACTGTGTGACATCAGAAAAAAATCCTTTCTATCTTTCAATCAATCCCAGAGTTTACATTTCCAGTTACCCCCTCATCCCCTTCAATAATTCCAAAACATATCTGCTATCTTCTTCAAATATGTAACATTCTCCATGTGCTCTGCCTACCCTGGACTGACTATTCCATGTATTTACCATCCTCTGTGGGAAGGCGTTATAAATTAACTATGTGCCCTATCTTTTCTCCACCAAGCATTGCATAGTTTTCTGTCCAAACTCCCATGAGTCTGGGTGGTCAATATATAGCAAGCTTTTCTTCAAATAACATTTAATGTATCATTAAGAACAAAAAGAGATTGTGTTTATGTAGTATCCTTCATGTAGCAAAATGTCCCGAGGCACAAAGCAAGAGTATTATCAATGAAACCTTTGACACTGAATTACAGAGGGGATATCAGAACAGGTGACCAAAAGCTTGGGTCAAAGAGATATGTTTTATGGAGCATCCTGAAGGAGGAGATTGGGGTAGGGAAGTTTTGAGAAGGAATCCCAGAGCTTTTGGCCAAAGCAGCTGAAAACTCCACCACCAATGGTTTAACAATTAAAACCTGGGTTCAGAATTGGAGAACTACAGAGATCTGAAAGGGGTACTCAGTAGTGGCACGTTCACCACTCATTCGGAAGGCTCTAGACTCAAGGCCCACTCCAGAAGCTTAAGTACAAAGTTCAGGCTGACACTCAGTGCAGTACTGAAGGAATGTTGCACAGTCGGAGGTGCCATTTTTAAAATGAGATTTTAAATCGAGACACATCTGCCCTCTTAGATGGATGCAAAAAAAACCCATGGCACTATTTTGAAGAAGCGCAGGTGAGTTCTCCTCGATATCCTGTGCAATATTCATCCCTCAACTGAAACAGATGGTCATTATCACATTGCTGTTTGTGGGAGCTTGTGCCTAAATTGGCCACTGCATTTCCTACATTACAACAAAAAGCACTTAGTTGGCTGTAAAGTACATTAGAATGTCCTGAGATTGTGAAAGGCACTGTAAGGATGCAGGTCTTTCTGTGTGCCTTTAACAAGATTAGAAACTGTTGTTGATAATTCATGATAGCTCACTGAAGCAATCACAGATTTCCAATTTCAGTAATTAGACTTGCTTTGAAGTTATTTGTCATTTTGATACAAATATTAAAATGTATGTACCGTTGCTACTTTTAATGTTGCAAATATTGAAATTTAATCCTTTGCGGCTCTTGCCATTTCAAAAGATGCCATGGTAACTGAAGATACTGCCAATTCTGTGCTCAGTATCATTGGTGTATCAGCTCAGCTCAGCTGGCAGTATTCTTGTTTTCGAGTCATGGACTTGGACACATCATCTAGACGCTAAGGGAACATTCCTGTCATGTTGTGTAAGGTTTGGACTCTCAGATTATACAATGAACTGAAGCCCTGCCTACCTTTTCATCCCAAAACACTGTACAAAGAACAACAGAGCAAAGAAAAAGAAAGACTTGCATTTATAAAGCACTTTTCATGACCACCAGACATCCCAAAGCACTTTAGAGTTAATTAGGTACTTTTGAAGGCTGGTCACTGTTGTAATGTTGGAAATGTGGGAGCCAATTTGTACAAAGGAAGCTCCCACAAGCAGCAATATGAGAATGATATTTTTGTTTTAGTGACGTTGATTGAGGGATAAATATTGGTCAGGGCATCAGGAATAAATTGCCTACTCTTCTTCAAAATGGTGCCACAGGATTGTTTATATAGGATTGCATAGGCTACACAGCACAGAAACAGGCCATTCAGCCCCACCAATCCATGCTCCCATTTATACTTCACTCGTGCCTCCTCCCATCTTTTGCCATCTAACTCTATCATCACAAACTTCTATTCCCTTCTCCCTCAAGTTCTTTGTTTGGAGAAGTGCCTTTGTGCAATGTGGCCATAGCCTTGCCATGGTCATGTGACCTCTGATGGCATCATTGGGGTATAAGGCTTGAGAGCAGAAGCCATTTCATCCACCACTTGGGACATGCTTGTCTAGCTTCCCCTTAAATGCACCTATAGTTTAAGTCCACTTGAGAGGGCAGATGGGGCCTCGGTTTAACCTCACAGCTGAAAGCACCACCAACAGTGCAAGTTGCACTAAAGTGTCAGCCTTGATGTTTTGTTCAGGTTCTTGGGGTGGGACTTGAGCCCACAACCTATGTCTCAGAGGTCAGAATGCCACCAACTAAACCATAGTATTACTCCATTATCCTGCCTCAGTTCTTCACTGCACCCAGCACATCCAGAAACAGATTACCTGCTCTTTATTACAGTTTGCAGGATCTTGCTCCATACAAAATGGCTGCTGCATTTTTATAAAAGTTGACAATGTAATGGTATTAGTTATAGAACATATCCGTTAAGGATGCCTTCGTAGTCTTCTGTATGTTAACAGCAAGTCTTTATGAACTGCGTGTATATATATATACATAGAGTAAAGGGTACAGGCATGGAGCTATCTCCATGTCCAGACTTTAACACATCTCTGGCCAACACCACACAGACCCTAGATTTGGGTCACATGCCTTTTTACATCACTGTGTGGGCGGCATTGTGCTCAGTCCCATATTAACCATGTATATACATAAGACACTTATACTACAGACAACAGTCAGTACACTTCAGTTCATTGTCTGTGAGCTGGTTTGGGATGTTTGCAAGAAATGTATTAAAATGCTGGATCAAAGCAAGTCTATCATTTAGTTGATAGATATGTCTTCAAAAACGTGGAATTTTCTCTCATCCTGCGATGTTCCTTTACTCTCCAGACTTTACTCCATTAAAGAACTGTTTTCATTAAATATCTTATGAATGAGGTAAATTTTTATTTCACCATTTGTGAATAGTTAATATTTAACAATTTAAATAAGCAGTCTAGCAGTCATCTGATTCACAAGCATGATTCTAAACTGTATAATTTATACAGAAATATAGTGAAGCAGCTTCCATTAATTCAAGCTTCCTTGTTGCATTGTACATTATTCATATGCCTGAGGTATGTTTCTGTTAACCTTGCTAAAGTCAAATGATACTTTTTTTTCGAATAGTGTGGAGAATGTACTGGATCAACTTCAAAGCTTTCTGCTCCTGGTTCCAACTGGTTCCACTCAACCAACAGAAACAAGAAATACCTCAGTAAGAAAGCTGGGGTATGAACTGCTGGTCACTTTGCAACATCGTCACTAAAGATAAATAGGATGGAAGGGGAGAAGGAAAGAAAATAGCAAACAAAAAATGATAGAAATAAACAGTGGGCCTATCAATGTCTGGAAAAAGAGAAGACAGGACTGCATTAATTCTGAGGAAAGATCGCCATCAAAATTATTCCCTTGTCTGTTCTATTTTCAGATGCTCCGAGTCTGCTGCTTTGGCCCAGCATTTTCCGAGAAATCACTGTGTGGCCCTTTCTAATTCTTCCAACTGTTTACAACACTTCCAAAATCTTGCCCTCTCTTTACAGAATGGATTGATTATCTGAGAAATCCAGGCATATGATTTGAGACACCATTGCTCCCCTTTGCTTTCATACTTCGATTATCTCAAGTGAATGGCATCACTATTTCTATTTAAAATGAATGATGAGACATCAGATCAATGGTACAATCCCAATGCACTGCATAATCTTTTTCCTGCTAGGGAGGTATAAGGAAGCCATCGCATGAGACACAGCCAAAGTTCCATGTATCTAGTGGTGGCATAACAGCCGATTTCAATTCTTTCACAGTTCACTCCTGGACACTCCTACAAACATATGTATTTTCCAGCAGGTACTATCCCTGAATTAGAAGCTAAGAAATCTGGCCCGTTGCTATTTTCAGTGTGCCAGCTGTAATAAGTTAATTCAACACAGGGAATGATTTAACTCAGGACTTTACTCATCCAAATGGCTTTGCACCATGCTATGCTAAGTTAGTACTTTTGAAGAAATTGGGACCACTCTTTGGCTTTTTCTGTTAAGAAAATGTGTGGAAATACAAAACAACTTATCAGACCATCAACTATCACAGCTCCACAAACATCTTTTATCACAGCTGATCCCAAAATCCCGCCTGATCTCACCCAGGAGACTTGATACGAGACAGTGGGAAATAGTTAAATAAGAACAGAAAATGCTGGAAAAGCTCAGCAGGTCTGGCAGCATCTGTGGAGAGAGAAAAAGGGTCATTGCAACGTTAACTCTGATTCTCTCTCCGCAGATGCTACCAGACCTGCTGAGTTTTTCCAGCATTTTCTGCTTTTATTTTCAGATTTCCAGCATCTGCAGTATTGTATTTTTATTTCAGGAATAAATTGTTTTCCGGAGGATTGGTAACCAGAGGGCACAGGTTTTAAATAATTGCCAAACAACCCCAGGAGAGAAATGAGAAGAAATATCCGTGAAGCAAACAGCATAGTAAGATTCCATTAATTGGGCAGCTGGCAGCCTCTGGAAGAGATGGGAATGTCTTTGGTAATTTCAAATGTGTCAAATTGGATGGAGTGAGCTTAAGGGTGACTGAAATTGATCACAACTCTACAAACAGGACAGGAAAATTGATGATAGCTCAGTGAAATATTCATAGAACTATTTAATAAAATTATTGCAAAAACTCATGGAATTCAAGAGATGGTAACCATTGTCTAGAATCGAACCAGCCTGTTGCCAACCTTGGCATCCTAATATACCATGAGCTCAGCACCTGTCAAATAACCCCCGATAATATTACCCTTCTTTGCCCTGCCTCAGCCTGTCTGCTGCTGAAACCCTCACCTATAACTTTGTCATCTCTAAACCCAACTATTCTCCTTGGTGACCCATTACCCCTTTGCTGCTCTATTGGTGAATTCAGCTGACTAGCCTAACAGTCAAACAGTGCCCCCCCCCACCCCCCAACACCCCCCACCACCCACCCACCCCACACCCCAAAGCATTATTTTCTGATTATGCCTCTTTGAATTGGGATTTTTGCATACGTTAAATCTTCTATATATGGGCAATTTGTTATTAAATGTCCCCCTGAGCAGTAAACTTCTACGGCTGCGAGAAGCAGCTAAGTGTTAATAAAGGGAGATTTTAGATTTGCATGAAGGATGAACTAAATGAGCCCAATAGCCTCATTCATCTGACATTATTTTTGTGAACTAAAGATCTCTGTTTGATAGCATGTCTTCATATTGTAGAGGAAAGGGGAAATAAATGTCACTGCAGACAAAAACTCGCTTAAATCACTGCCACCCCTGTCATTATACCTGCTTGGTTGGGCAGCCTACACATTTATATGGAGTATTATAAAAGAATATGATTCTGTAACCCAAAAGGAGCACCAAGGAAATTGCTTTTGGAAAAAGGATGGTTGCACTTGCACTTCACTTTCTTTTATGTGCTTCCTTAAAATGATATATGTTGCTATTCTTTAATTGTCACTGGGTTAAAACTCTGGAACTCCTTCCCTAACACGCTCTGCATCATTTCAAGAAAATGGCTGATCACCAGCTTCTCAAGGACAATTAAGGATGGACAATAAATGCTGGCTTTGCCAAGAAGGCCTGCAACCCACAAATTAACATACTTTTGAAAAGCCCTGAAACTATGGGAACTCAGCAAGTGACATTAATATGATTGACAGTGAATTATTTTCGATTTCTCCTGGGTTATGTTTCCTCATTTTCAGCTTAACTGGAAAGATTGAATTCTCCTAGGCACTCTGGTTTAAGATTCAATGTAACAAGTAGGAGTAATTATGTGGCTACAAGTAGTGGAGTTTTGATATAACTCTTGCCAAAATTGAAGGATCATTTTTTAATGATTTTTTATGGATGAATTCTCAGATAGGCAGAGAAACACTGAATACTGAAGAAATGTAAGGTACAATAAATAGTAAATAAAACTTTTCACCGTAGGTGCCTGATGCGGTGTCAATGCTTCTGACTGCCTTTTATCCAGAAAGCAAGACTGGCATGAGGAAAAGTTGTACTTTGGTCACCAGCTGCTACCTCAGCCTTCAATATCATGTAAAATACGTACATTTGTCCTTCAAAAATTTTTAAGGAAGGAAGCAGTAAGGCATTCTTCTTAATAAGCACAGTGGAATGAGTTGGTGAACTCCACGGCAGTAGTGTGTTCCTATGCATTCTATCCCTTACAAAATTCGGGCTGCCTAGTTCCTGCAACAGGAATCGAGTATCTGTTGTAGGGTGGTGGAGTCCATTCAGTAGGTCTTAATGAAATCTTCATAGTCTTAAGTAGGTTAACTGCATTTATTTAACTGCAATAGATATATGCAGCTCTACAGTAAAGGGTTCAAGCTTGGAGCTGTCTCCATGCTTGCTTGTGCACACGGCTCTGTCCAACACCAGGCCAACCCTTAGGTACAGTTCATGTGTTCGCTTACATCACTGTGTGGGCGATATTGTACTCAGTACCACATTAACCCTAAATGTACCAGACCTTTATGCTACATATCAATAGAGATCCTCCAGATTTAAGAAAGTTCCCAATAAATATCATCAGTGATGGTATTGCTGAACAGTGCACAATGAACCCATTCAAATATTTCTTGGCATTTGAAGTAACACAGGTAAAAGTTTACATGGGTCTGCTTCTACTTGTCTCTAAGGGACTAATCAATCTACATAATATTGCTGATTCCATGCTAATTGTGGGAATTTACCAAGAGTTACCTTAAGGATGAATTTTGACCCTACCCACCTGGTGGAAACTTCAAAGTTGATAAAATCTGTCAAAGTCCTTCCTTTTCAATGTTTGCAATGGCTAGGATTGGAATTTCAGAATCTGATTGGATTTTGATCTGATTACTTTATTTTGATCACAGAGGTGGATAGCCCCATGAACCATCAGATTGTTCTTTGTAAAGAATAAAACAAAAAACAAATAATACAGAAGCTGGATATTTGAAATAACACAGAAAACAGTGGAATAATTCAGCAGTTGAGGCAGCAACTGTAGAGAGAGAAAGGTAAGTTTAATGCTTCAGATCGATGACCATTTTGACCAAAGTCATCAGCCTGAAATGTTAACCTTATGGGCAACATTTAATGCACCTCCCCTGCCACCTCCCATCCCCAAACAAACTCTCCTGGGGAAATTGGTAGCAAGGGGGCATTTAGACAGGCGGGATGGTGCTGAGTGAGGATCCTGCCACATTCCAACCTCCACGTCGATTAAGGGTCTTCTTGCCCTGTTGCCAATTGTGACCATTAAGTGGGCAATTAATGTTCAAAGGCACTCAGTGCCTGAATGAGGGACCCAGGATTGGAAAAGGGGGAGCCCATTGAAAGCCACACCCTTGTCCTTATTGCCAACCCCTCTCAGACCAACAACCCTGTCCCTCACGGCCCCTTCCTGACATCACTCACAGGTGGCATAGGATCCAATAATGATCCTAGGCCTTGAGTGGGTGCAGTACCGGCAGAATCCACCGGGTGGTAATGTCATTCATTGTCGGCCTCTCATTGGCTGACAGCTCTCTACGGGCAGGACTTCTGTCCATGAGACCCTTTCTCCCAGAAGGCCTGCCGCTGTTCAGGTTATTTTAAGATTGTATTTACATTACACTTAAGTGTTGGGTGTGACTCAGTAGGTAGAACTGCTGCCTCTGATTCAATAGGTTGTAGGTCCAAGGTCCGGATCAAAGATTTGACTGCATAATCTGGGTTGACACTCAGTGCAGTGCTACATTGCTGCAGGTGTTTTCTTTCAGAGGAGACATTAAAAACTGAGGCCCCATTTTCCCTCTCAGTGCAACGTAAAGGATCCCATAACACTATTGCGAAGAAAAGCTCTGAAATTCTCCCAGGTTTCTTGGTTGATATTTATTTCTGAATCAACAACAAAAAAAATTATCTGGTCATGATCACATTGCAATTTGTGGGATCTTGGTGTGTGCAAATTAGCTGCCACACTACTTATATTACTATAGTGACTACACTTGAAAAAGTGGTCAGACAGTTGCCCACCTCTTCAACAGAATATTTGGAGATTACCGGTGACCTGTTACAGCCTCCTCCACTGGGCTCCTGGAAAGAGATGCTGGGATTGAAATGGGTTGGAAATGGTGAAAGTCATGTATTACAGTTTTAATCACTGAAAAAATAGATCCATGACTACTATCAATACTTATAACGTAAGATCAAGTAACTGAGAAATGAGGGGACCCTATCCTGCCACGTGCAAAAATCAGAAACGACCAGTGTCTTGGCTTTGATGATTGCAAACTTTTAAAACAGAAGAAGATAACTTATCTTCCCAATGGAGGAAATGAGATTCCTTCCCCATGGGTGGGTGGGGGTTGGTGGCACGGGTGGTGGTGGTGTGAGTGAGGGGGGGGGTGGGAGAACAAGAGAATTGATGCTGCCTGGTCAGAAGAATCTGTCCATTTTAAATGTGCACTCAGAAAAATCACCCTGCTCCATGACTCCAAGGAAAAGTTCCAGTGCTTTTCCCTGGGTCAGAGGTTGCCTATGTTCAGCATGTGTCGGTGATCGCGGCACTTAGTTTAACTGCTGTAAAATTTTTGACCTCCAGATACAAAGCAAGCATTTATTGCAAACATTTTGTGCGCCCGCAGAAACAACTATTCCTCAGTAATAAATGTTCCACACAATTATATTAAATATTGATTTAAATGCAATTAAAGTAGCTTAAACGTGGTCAAACCAAATAACTACCTCTTGTGCTGAAATTTGGATGGTGTCATGATTTATACATGTTTGTAAGTTACAATTCTCTTCTCAGTTATTTAACTGAAAGTGAAACATCAAAAACCAAGCTACTCAATGGCAGGCCAATTGATGTCATCCATCATTGTCCATACAGAGATCAATAATCAACCTGCAAATTGTAGATGCCAAGAGTTCAATCTGTAAAGCTAAATCTGGAATCCCAACATGAGTGAAATGCAGGCAATGGCATTTCTCACACCCTCCAAATTTAGTGCCTCTCCAGTTAAGCCACAAATCCTGAAGTCAACAGAAGCCACTAACTGAAAAGGGAAAGAGTGTGAATGTGAAATGGTAATGTTGTGAGTAGAAAAAAAGAAAGACTTGGCACTTATACTGCATCTTTCTTGACCTCAGGGCTTCCCAAAGCACTTTTCAAAGGGTAGCCATTGTTTTAATGTAAGCAACGCTGCAGTCAGTTTGCATGGAACAATTTCCTACTAAATTTTGATGTGTAATAAAGGCCAGCTTATCATTTTTTGTGATTTTGATTATGGGATAAATATTGGCCAAGACATGGGGGATAAATCCCCTTCTCTTCTACATAATGATGCATAGAATATATTACACCACTTAAGAGAACTGAGAGGGCCTTTGTTTAACATCTCATCTGAAAGACAGTATAGAATTCCGTCACTGCACTGGAATATCAGTCTGGACTTTGTGCTGAAGTTTCTAGAGTGCTTGAAGCCCCGATCTTCTGACTCAGAGCCAAGAACGCTACCAATTGAGCGATGGCTAACAATGCAAAGGTAACACGCATTAGTATTAAATAAAATGCCTCCTATATCAGTCTTACTTGTGCGTAAAGTTTCTTCAAGATGTATAAATTCACTGCATTCAAATGTATTTCATATTTAGTTCGGCCATATTTGTAGAATTAGATATATCACAATCTCAGTGAAACATACCCAGAGTTGTAAAGTTAATGAGTTTAGAAAGTACCTGACACATAAGAAACAAATTTAATAGAATAGTATTTATTATAAAAACAATCTCTCAGTTTTATTTATTTTTATTCTTGAGTCAGTTTACAAATAACCGAGATTGAATTCAAAGATATTTCTGTACCATCTCCAAATGATTTGCCTCATCTCTGATAAATACATCATGTTATCAACATTATTTAGCTCAATTGATTTCACTGCATTTTACAAGAATACTTTATTGTAGCTTAATGGGATGAACCTTCTCAATGACTAGGGAGTTATTCAATACTGCATGAATGGCAACAAATGCTTGAGTTTGGCCAGGTTTTGCATCTAAGTTCAAAAACAATTGTGCACTCCAAAAAAATTAAAAATATAACAGAATTAATTCTAGCGATTTTTAAAAAAAATCAGTTAAAATAAAGCAACATCACTCATGGAGGATAATCTGAAGTAATCATCATGTTTAGCTGTTAAGATGGAACTATATGTACCTGTCAGTTTAAGGACACTGCTCACCTGCTCTCTGTGTTTACTTCCATCTGTTGGTTTAAAACCACTGTTCACTGTAAGGCAAAGTCAATAAATTGTAAATTTTTGAGGGTCATTGTAGCAGTCTGTAAATTTGTGGCATTGGCTTAGAAGAATCTAGCACAACAGGACTGGTTTTCCTTCTTGTTAAATTGCTGTTTTGCACTTGGTGACTCCTTCAAGTGTGGCCTCTGGAGGGAGGTGGACCTATGTTAGTTTTTTAAAAATATGTGGTTGATCTCCCTTGGCATTGTTGACAGTTATCTATTATCTAGAGTACACTACAATGAGCGCTGTTTGAAAGAATTGCCAGTTACTGAGCTCTGTGCTGAGAAATTAGAAGAGAATCACAGAAATCTCAGTGCTTCAGACTGTTGGGTGTGTCATAGATGGGGAGATGTGGTGCCATAACTTTTCCCCTTTCTCCTCACTTCGCGATTGTCGGCAACAAGAGGTGGAATTTTCCGTTCTGGAGACTAAGTGTGGTAGTAAGTGGGTTTTGCGGCATGTTTCCTGCTGGGGCTGGGAATTCACGCTCAATTTTACGCTTGAAAGCTAATTATGCATCAGCTTCCTGAATCACGTGGTGGGGTGGGCACTGATTCGTCCGTCCTGCTGTTATGGAATAGGCTTGAAGGTCCGGGCACAATATTTAAATGTCACCCAAAACACACACATTACCCTCAGCAGGCCAGCTGAGGGAACTTCTTGTTGTGGTTCCACCAGAGGAAAAATGCTGCTCCCAGCTTCACAATGACTTCCGTGAGGCCCCCATCCATGCAGTCCATCAGCACCAGGATGTCATCTACCTGAGGGATGGCTCCAGGAGGCCCACCAGCCTCACCTCGCCGGCCTGAGAGGCGGTTGCAAGAGAGGTCAGCTGGTTGGGCACCTGCCTGAGAAATGCCATCGAGTGCTGGAAGGGGATGAATGATCTCATCAGCTCCGCCAAGGTAAGGTAACCTTCAGCTCATTCCAATTTCACACCCTCATAATAGTATAATGTATTCAAAGGATTCACATTGCTCAGGGACCTCATACAATATTAGTGGGGGAGACTTTAGCACTGATTGCCTCTCGGACTCTTTAACATCACCAGCATCTCACCTATCATGCTGTGCAAATCCCATCCTCAGTTCTTACTGGGGAGGGCTCAGCACACACAGCAGACATGCTTTTTTCCAATCTCTCCTCCATCTCTTCTCATCACATTCCATTCCATTTGCCTTCACGCAGTCAATCTTGCCCACAAACGCAGGGTGATATACCAGACGGGAGGAGTCCAGACGTCCAGGAGCTGTCCCACTTTGAGGAGGATGCCACTGAGCTGGCAGGCGAAGCCAAAAATCGCTCCTGTGGGAAAGGCGAGATCAGCCTCTCCCAGCCAGCCATCATGGATGAGCCCCCCCCATGAGTTGATCACATCCTGATAATCACAGTGAGTGACATGCAATGTTGTAGTCTTCCAGCTTATGAATGAAATCTATCTTCTCTCTCTTACAGGCACCAGTAGGTCCAGACAGGGGTCCAAACCAACCATAAGCCCCAGCCCCCAGGCCACCTCAGAGGAAGATGCTGAGGATGCATCAGATGAAGACCCATCGCTGTGTTCACCTTTACCCTCCACTAGTGCAGGGACACACACCCCCAGTGAGTCACACATCTAGAGCAGGCTCAGGGTCACATTCTGGAGAATACCTCAGTGACATATCTCCAGACCAGCCAGAGGCCGTGATAGCCCAGGTCTCTGGAACTCAGAGGACCGCTGGAGATCAGACACCCGCTGAGTCTGAGTCAGATGATGAACCTCTGCAAGTGGCTGTCTCTAACATACTGGAGATTCAAAGACAGGCAGCAGAAAATCAGATGGAGTTGCGAGAGGCAGTCATTAGGCTAGAGTAATGGATGGATGAGTCTGTCCATGTTCTGCCTGATGTTGTGGCTCCAACATGCAAGTGCCTTGAGGTCTCCATGGGAAGGGTGGTGGCCGCCATGGAGATCTTGAACTAGCAGATCCTGCTGGATTTGTGCTCAGACCTGCACTCCATCACAATAGAAATTAGTGGGATCCATCAGTGGCTAAATGAGAGGAGGGCGGGGCACTTTTATCTCCACCCAAGAGTCTCTTCTCCTCAGGGAGTCAGGCAGGGGCCCTCGGGCACACAAAGGGAGGAGGATCAGCAGCTGGAGACCCTGGGGCCATCCATCCAGATGACTCTGAGAGTGTCCAGCCAATTCCAATCCTTTCTGCCTGTGACCCAATCAGCTCCACCTCTACAGACCGAGGAGGGTGCACCTGCCCACAGCATGAGGTATAAAACAAGCCAGGGCCCTCCAAGCCTGCCAAAGTCATCAAAGACAACAGGCTGCCTTCACCTCTACCTCGAAGATCAGGGATGAACAAAGACATAGTGGTAGGGTTAGAAAAATTAAGAAACTTTGACATCACTTCTGGGTCATGGGTGTCCAATCATTGTTTATTTCATGCACCTTGGTAATTATATTTGCTGTTTATGATAATGGTGTCATCATTTGAAAGCATTGTGCATATGCATCTATGTGCCCTTTTGTTTCGAGGGTGAGCCAGGCTTCCACTCAGTGATCACCTCCCTTTGTGAGCCTCACATTCAGGTGATGTGTAGCTGACTATAATAATTACACAACGCTTGAGTTATATCTGGGAGATGCATCAAGCTCTTTACTGGAAGGGTCTGCAAAATGTGTTAGTAACCTTTGCTTCTTACAAGACAGCATGGAGTTAAGCATGCGCACTAGCCTAGGAGGGTGAGCTGTAATTGTTTCTCCAAATAAGATGGCTGCCTTCGTTGGTGGTGCCAAAGCACAAGGTCTTCAGCCATGATGGTCTCTTCAACCATGTGCGCATCTCAGTGTCTGCTAAAAGTTTTTCATTAACGTGTTGACGACTGCATCAAGTCCTTTGACATAGTGTTTACGCTGTTGTACTGACTTTCACTTCCCAGATACAGGGTTCACCGCTGACATTTCCAAAGATTAGGGCCTGGTGAATCATGAGGGCTGAAGGTGCAAGTCTGAATGCTGAACTTGCTCTCGATATCATTGGTTGTAAAGGCCTTTCAGTGCACTGGCATGGCAGTAAGGGACAGAAGAAATGTGGCTGTGTCCTGTTGCCTGTACCTTAACCTTCCTGGAATCTTGTGGCTATCGGTGTGGCACGAGCATGTCTTCCACATCGTGCTTCTTCAATGGTATTCTCACATGGATGGTGACCCTCATCTCCCTCTTCAAGTTCCTACCCGTCCTGCTCTTCATTGTCCGAGGGCTCTCAACTTCCTCCGTGTCTCCTTCTGGCAAGGGATCTCCCCTTTGAAGTGCCAGGTTGTGAAGGGCTCAGCAGACTATGGAGATGCAGGTCACCCTCTGTGGAGAGTACCAGAGACCCACCTGACTGGTCCAAACTTCGGAAGCACGTCCTCAGGATGCCAATGGTCTGCTCTATGATGAATCGTGTTGCCTTATGTGCTGCATTGTATCTCTCCTCTGAGTGACTCAGAGGACGATGCACGGGTGTCATGAGCCATCATTTGTCCGGGTACCCCTTATCCCCAAGCAGCAACCCCTGTAATTGCTGAGGCCCTTCAAATATGTGAGGCACCTGGGAGTGACTCAGGATGTATGAGTGATGGGAACTCCCAGCGTACCTGGAACAAATGTGCATGTTGTTCTTCTGATGAACTCAGCACACCAGTTTAATGTTCAGGGATTGAAGCCTTTTTCATTAATGAACATCAGGGGCTGTTGCCATGGAGCTCTCAATGCCACATATAGGTCCCTGCAATGATCTGTTGGCAAATAAATTGAACATGGGGGTGACATTTAGAGGCACTGGCAGGGGATGTCCTCCCAGCCCATAGGGCATTAGATCCTCCTGCAGACTGTGGCAGATATGATCCACCACATCTCTTGACAAGATGTGCACAGCATTGACTGTCGCTCACCTCCAGATAGGAAAGTCTTCTTCAGTAAATCCTTGCTCGTGACTTCAAGCTGAGCGCAACATTCAAAGTCTACCCGCCTCTGTGGGATGTGTCTAACCTTCTCATCCTTTGGGTCTTGCTGGGGCTCCCCTGGACCATGGACCTCAGGCTGGGCCTCCTCTCGAAGCTGTGCCGGGTGGCGCTGAGCCCTTCTCTTCCTCAATCGGATCACTGCCATCAAGAGGCAGCATTGAGTGCAGGCTCCATTATTCAATCCTCCTTCTCCCTGGGGACTGACAGATGAAATAGATTAATGAATTCTGGGTAAATATAGCAGACCTCCCACTTGCCCACTCATGCCTTGGAGCTGCGTCTGCGTTAGTAGCTGATACAGGCTTGTAGCTGAGGTGCACAATCATATATCCAGGTGACCAATATGCCAACCCTGATACTTGACATCTCAATCCCAAAGAGGTTGGAAGAGGTTTGGACACATTCATAAAATGTGCCATCTTACCAAAGGCACTCCTGCAATCTCTGATCTGGTATACCGATCAAGCTCAATTTGCACTTCATCAATGACTGGATTCCCTTAGGCCTGTTATCTGTGCCAATTTGAGAAAGCACATTAGAGGCTTTCATCAATGATCTGGCAGATATGCAGCAGCTGTGCTTCCTTCACGGTTGCCTCCATTTTCCATTCTCACATCCCTCTCTGTCAAATGGAGCAACCGTGTTGTAAAGCCAATGACTCCTGCAGTCTCTCATTAAAGAGGCAGTGACTCCAATTGTACCTTCTCAAGGAAGCCTTCCTCTTTTCTCTCAGCTCTGACCCTATTTCAATATTGTAACTGTAAGCTCTGAAAGGGCCACCTTAATCCAGCCATGGGCTCCTCCCATACTGCCTTAGACCCACCCATCACCATCCCCCCCGCCCCATGCAGATTCTTTTCCAGTTGCGATTTTAAACTGGGCAATAACTACGCCTTTCAAGATGGTGGTGTTGCATTTGCACTTCAAGACCGGCTCCGACCCTCCCCATCAGTGCTCAGGTCCCTCCAGTGTTCTGGAACCTTATGATGTGCAGGTATACCCCCCTCTGGTGAATCTCCATCCTCTCCCAGTAACCCTGGATCCCGTTGTCGTTGCAGTGGACATTCCATCTCTTCCCACTAAACCCATCACTGTGGATGTCTCCATGTACCCACGTGGACCTCAACCCTCCCCATCTCGAGACTGTGCATAGTGACATATAGAGGAGAGCCCCCACCATGAGAGCATCGAGTACCCCCCCTCACTTTCCCCATTTACATGCTGCAGATGCCTCCCCTAACCATGACCCTCCCATCTGCAGCCCAGAACGGAGCAAGACAACCCCATCGCCAATGACTGTAGGACAATGACCACCACCTGCTCACCAAGATGTGCTCTATCCCAACTGAGCACAGGCCTTGCTCCTCTCTGCTGTGGGAATATGACATGCATAACATGCATAGCCCTGTAGCAGGACCTGCAAAGCCCTAGGACTGTCTTAAATCTCTCACCCCAACCTCTTGGCCCCAGACCAGGGACTATGACTGTGTTTCAATGAGCTCTCCTGTTCCTTGATGATTGATCACAACACAGTCTCCATTCCCACCCCCACCACTCCATGAGTCTCTGTGCAAACCATCCCTTTTGTGCCTCACTAACACAAGCCCCCACCTTACCACCTATTCTGAAGTCTGTGTGTACCCCTCCCATTCATACAGTTCGATTCCCTTCCACTCCCTTCTGTGTCTGTACGCTAGTCTCCATGTCAGGCTTCAGCTTCCCCACCCTCCGTCTCCCCTCTGCCTGCCATCATTCTCCCAACCCCCAAGCCCACCTTGCCCCATTGCCCCCCGCTATGTCTCTGTCATGCTTCCCTCCCCCTCTCCAAATCCACCATATCGCATTGATCCCCATGTCTCTGTCATCCTACCGCCAACCCCCTTGTCACAATGCTAGTCTCTGTTGCAGAGTGCAGCCCTGCCCGAGACCCACAACACACACACGCACACGCACACACACACACACACATACACACACACAGACACACATGGCTGTCCTCCTGGAATATACCCACCATGAGCAGACCAACCCTACACCCCCACCAGTGTGGCATAACACTGGCATTGCTGAGAAACCAGAGCAGCACTGTTGCAGGTAGACTTTGAATGTTGCGCTCAGCTTGAAGTCACAAGCAAAGTTGTAATTTGTCATTTAGACTGGTCAAATTTCTCGCTGATGTGGGAGGAGCATCATGATTCCAGTGAATAGCATTTTTAATCAGCATTCATGTATGGTAATGTATGCAAAAGGAATTCCTGACATAGATCAGCGGGAAAGCCGGCCCACTATCAGCCCATCATGAAAGTGACGAGGTGAAAATTCCAAATAGAATTCTCGCTCTTGCCTTCTCCGAATTTTCTATTCCTGCCTGCCAGGAAACTCGCCACTGGCAAGACCAGAAAATTCAGCCCAAGATGTGCACAGGAGAGACTTTGAAGATAATCTCTGGAAATTAGAGGATTAAGGAGTGGATTTGATCAAAATTTTCAAAATATTGAAGGGGGCAGGATACATGAACTATTTCCACAGGTTAGACAAAGACGAAGGCGCACAGCCTAAAAATTAGAGCCAGGCCTTTTGGGGCGAAATAAGGAAACATTCTACACACAAAGGATGGTAAAAGAGTGGGCTCTTCCTTATCTGGCAATTGATGTTCAATCCACTGTTAATTTTAAAAATGAGATTGATAGATTTCCGTTAACCAAATTTATTAAAGAATTATGGCAAAAAGGCAGGTAAATGGAGTTAGGTCACAGATCAGCCATGATCTCTTTTCAAAAGCAGAACAGGTACAGTGGGTTAACTGGCCTATTCCTCTTCCTATGTTCCTTTTGTAAACCAGCACGCCTCCCATGGTGTCCCTCACAAGTAAGCTGTTATATAATAGTGGTCAGTTAAGCATGATTTTTCATGACTTAACAGATCAAGCTCCATTGCAAACATGAGACACTGCAGATGCTAAAAATGATCAGCAGGCCCGACAACATCTGAGAGAGAAATGACAGTTTCAGGTTGAGTAACTTTCATCAGAAACTGCTGTTGCAGACCTGCTGAGTTTTGCGGCATTTTCTGTTTTTAAATCAAATTCTATGTTTCTTATTAGCATTCTGAGACTGCTTTGAGATTTGATTCTACGACTCTCCATTATTAAATGAAAATCTTGAGTGGTCTTAAGATTGTATATACTTTACCATTTTATAAAATTGAGGATAAACTGCAAGATGTTACGCAATATGTACTCATTGGAGGCACGTGCCTGGTAGAGGGCTGGAAGGAGGTGAGTATTAGCTGCACCACCAATGGGCTTGGGCTTTGGCAGCACTGGGTGAAGGGACCTGGAATGTGGATGTTTGGGTTTCGTGACATAGGTGAGGCCACAGTGACTTATGGTGTGGAACAATAGCAGCAAGGGAAGGAAGGAAGGAAGGCATTTCTGTAACAGCCAAATGAGTGGGTGGTGCGGAGGGGAGGAGGTCCAGGATCTGGGAGAATTGGCTTGCAGGTTTCCACTGAGCTCAGTGTTCTGTGATTTGTTCATGCAATCTCTCTCCCTCATACACACAAAACACACACACCCACATGCTCAACTTCTGTCACTAATTCAAACATTTAATTTTTTTTACGGATAACAGGTGATGTGAAACAGAAAGATAAAAGCAAAGTACTGCAGATGCTGGAAATCTGAAACAAAAACAAAAATAGCTGGAAAAACTCGACAGGTCTGACAGCATCTGTGGAAAGGGATACAGTTGACGTTTTGAGTCAGTATGACACTTCATCAGAACTAAGGAAATAGAGAAATAAGGTGAAATATAAGCTGGTTAAGGGGGGTGGGACAGGTAGAGCTGGATAGAGGCCCAGTGATAGGTGGAGGCAAAGAAGAGATTGCCAAAGATGTCATAGACAAAAGAACAAAGGGTGTTAATGGTGGTGATATTATCTAAGGAATGTGCCAATGGTGACATTAAGGATAGTAAGCAGGACAAGCAAGTGACAAGGCCCTAGTGGGGGTGGGGTGGGGGGAAGGGATCAAATGGATTAAAAGGTGGAGATAAAACAATAGATCGAAATAAATTTAAAAATAGTTGGGAAAAGAAAAGTATATTTTTCAAAAATTATAAATTATTGGAAAAAGAAGGATTGGAAAGGGGATGGGGATGAGAAGAGAGTTTGTGATCTGAAGTTGTTGGACTCAATATTCAATCCGGAAGGCTGTATAGGGCCTAGTCGGAAGATGAGGTGCTGTTCCTCCAGTTTGTGTTGGGCTTCACTGGAACATTGCAGTAGGCCAAGGATGGACATGTGGGCATGAGAGCAGGGTGGTGTGTTGAAATGTCAAGCAACAGGAAGGTCTGGGTCATGCTTGCAGACAGACCGAAGGTGTTCAGCAAAGCGGTCCCCCCATCTGTGTTTGGTCTCTCCAATGTAGACAAAATCGCATTGGGAGCAGCGAATGCAGTAGACTAAATTGAGGGACGTGCAAGTGAAGCACTGCTTCACTTGAAAGGAGTGTCTGGGCCCTTGGACGGTGAGGAGGGGGGAAGTAAAGGGGCATGTGTTGCACCTTCTGTGGTTGCATGGGAAGGTGCCGTGGGAGGGGGTTGAGGTATAGGGGGTGATGGAGGATTGGACCAGGGTGTCCCGGAGGCCACCAGGGGTGATGAAGGGGAGTTGTGTTTGATGGTGGCATCATGCTAGAGTTGGCAGAAATGGCAGAGGATGATCCTTTGAATGTGGAGGCTGGTGGGATGATAAGTGAGGACAAGGGGCCCCTATCATGGTTCTGGGAGGGAGAGGAAGGTGTTAGGGCGGATGTGCGGGAGATGGGCCGGTCACGGTTGAGGGCCCTGTCAACCACTGTGGCTGGAAAACCTCGGTCAGGGAAGAAGGAAGACATGTCAGAGAAACTGTTTTGGAAAGTGGCATCATCAGAACAGATGCAATGGAGGCAAAGAAACTGAGAGAATGGGATGGAGTCCTTACAGGAAGCGGAGTGGAGGAGCTATAGTCGAGGTAGCTGTTGGAGTCGGTAGGCTTGTAATGAATATTGATGGACAGTCTATCACCAGAAATTGAGACAAAGAGGTCAAGGAAGGGAACCCACCCAGGATTACAAGTATCTCCGGGACATACAACGCTCCTCGGACTGCTGTTCTCGTCGCATCCTGAAATCAACACTTAGTGCCATGCACCGCCATATGAACAGACTCGACCTCTCCCTCCAGCAGCACCGACTCACCCTATCTCTAAGCTGTCCTTGCCTCCAGTTTCATTTTATTCTTCGTCTCATCCAATGCCTCAACAAGAAACTTTGTCTCTTTCTTTCAGGTGCAAAGGAACGCAAGCTCCAACAACTCATCGACACCAACGCCCATCCAGGACCCTCCACTCCTGCCTATGCCCCTGACCTCATCCCATCTTCCAATCCCAGCCCCGGCTGTGTATTCACCATATCCCCTGACCTTCCCCTCTCTGATGCTGAACGTACAGTGCTCAGCAAAGACCTCAGTTTCATACCCTTACTCCCTCACCTCAATGAATTTCGGGGTCAGCACGATGCTGAACTCTTCTTCCGCTGCCTTTGTCTCTGTGCTCACTTCTTTGGGCAGGAGTCCTCTCCCCGTTCAACCACATCCAATATTCTCCCTCCACTTGGACCCCTCCCTCTGGATTCTTACCTGCTCTTGATGCTTCCATTGAGAACTGTCAGCGTGACATCAATCATCTCAATTTCTCTGCTCCTCTTACCCACTCTAATCTGTCTCCTTCTGAACTTGCCGCACTCCATTCTCTGACATCCAACCCTGACTTTGTCATCAAACCCGCTGACAAGGGTGGTGCTGTTGTTGTCTGGCACATTGACCTCTACCTCACAGAGGCTGAGTGTCAACTCACAGACACTTCCTCCTACCTCTCCCTGGACCATGACCCCACCACTGAACATCAAGCCATTGTTTCCAGGACTGTCACTGACTTCATTTCCTCTGGAGATCTTCCCTCTGGAGATCTTCCCTCCACAGCTTCCAACTTCATAGTCTCCCAAACTCGGACAGTCCGCTTCTACCTCCTACCCAAAATCCACAAACAGGACTGTCCCGGTAGACCAATTGTGTCAGCCTGTTCCTGCCCCACGGAACTCATTTCTTGCTATCTTGACTCTTTTCTCTCTCCCTTGTCCAGTCTCTTCCCACCTACATCCACAGTTCCTCTCATGCCCAACATCATATCAACAACTTCCAGTTCCCTGGCCCCAACCACCTCCTCTTCACCATGGACTTCCAATCCCTCTACACCTCCATCTCCCACCGGAATAATCTGAGGGCTCTCCGCTTCTTCCTCTAACAGAGGCCCGAACAATCCCCATCCACCATTACTCTCCTCTGTCTGGCTGGACTTGTTCTCTCACTGAACAATTTCTCCTTAAATTCCTCTCAATTCCTCCAAATAAAAGGTGTGGTTATGGGTACCCGCATGGGCCCCAGTTATGTCTGTCTCCTTATGGGGTATGTGGAACATTCCTTGTTCCAGTCCTACTCAGGCCCCCTCCCACGACTCTTTCTCTGGTACATCAATGATTACTTCGGTGCTGCTTCATGCTCTCATTTGGATCTGGAAAAATTTATTGATCTTGTTTCCAATTTCCACTCCTCCATCATTTTCACGTGGTCCATCATTGGCACTTCCCTCCCCTTCCTTGACCTCTCTGTCTCAATTTCTGGTGATAGACTGTCCACCAATATTCATTAAAAGCCTACCAACTCCCACAGCTACCTCGACTACAGCTCCTCACACCCCGCTTCCTGTAAGGACTCCATCCCATTCTCTCAGTTCCTTCGCCTCCGTTGCATCTGTTCTGATGATGCCACTTTCTAAAACAGTTCCTCTGACATGTCTTCTTTCTTCCTTAACCGAGGTTTTCCACCCACGGTGGTTGACAGGGCCCTCAACTGTGTCCAGCCCATCTCCCGTGCATCCGCCCTCACACCTTCCTCTCCTTCCCAGAGCCATGATAGGGTCCCTCTTGTCCTCACTTATCACCTCACCAGCCTCCCTGTTCAAAGGATCATCATCCGCCATTTCCGCCTACTCCAGCATGATGCTACCACCAAACACATCTTCCCTTCACCCCCCTGGCAGCTTTCCGCAGGGATCATTCCCTCTCTGTGCACCCTGGTCCACTCCTCCATCACCCTCTACACCTCAACCCCCTCCCACGGCATCTTCCCATGCAACCGCAGAAGGTGCAACACTTGCCCCTTTACTTCCCCCCTCCTCACCGTCCAAGGGCCCAAACACTCCTTTCAAGTGATGCAGCACTTCACTTGCACTTCCCTCAATTTAGTCTACTGTATTCGCTGCTCCCAATACTGTCTCCTTGACATTGGAGAGACCAAATGGAGACTGGGGGACCGCTTTGTGGAATGCCTTCGGTCTGTCCACAAGCATGACCCAGACCTTCCTGTCGCTTGCCATTTCAACACACCACCCTGCTCTCATGCCCACATGTCCATGCTTGGCCTGCTCCAATGTTCCAGTGAAGCTCAACGCAAACTGGAGGAACACCTCATAGAGCCATAAAGTTACAGCACAGAAGGAGGCCATTCGGCCCATCTTGTCCATGCCAGCCCGATGACACCCTGGTGCCGTTTGTAATCCCACCCTCCTGCACCCAGCCCATAGCCCTGCAGCTTACAGCACTTTAGGTGCAAATCCAGGTACTTTTTAAAGAGTTTAAAGTTTCTGCCTCTACCACCAACTTGGGCAGCGAATTCCAGACACCCACTACCCTCTGTGGAAAAAAGTTCTTCCTTATGTCCCCCTTACACCTTCTGCCACTTATCTTGAATCTCTGTCCTAGAATTCTCCATCAAGGGAAACAATTTTATCCTGTCCACCCTATCTATTCCCCTCATAAGTTTGTACACCTCAATCAAGTCACCTCTCAGCCTTCTTTGTTCTAAGGAAAATAACCCCAACCTATCCAATCTCTCCTCGTAGCTACACTTTTCTAACCCTGGCATCATTCTTGTAAACCAACTAGGCACTTTACAGCCTCCCTGACTTATATTGAGTTCAACAACTTCAGATCATGAATTATCTCCTCCATTCCCACCTCCTTTCCGATCCCCCTTTTTCCAATAATTTATAATTTTTGAAAAATATATTTTTCTTTTCCCACCTATTTTTAAATTTATTTCGATCTATTGTTTTATCTCCACCTTTTAGCCCGTTTTGATCCCTCCCCACCACCCCACCCCCACTAGGGCCTTCTGTCACTTGCTTGTCCTGCTCTCTACCCTTAATGTCCCCATTAGCACATTCCTTAGATAATATCACCACCATCAACATCCCTTTGTCCTTTTGTCTACGACATCTTTGGCAAGCTCTTCTTTGCCTCCATCTATCACTGGCCCTCCATCCAGCTCTACCTGTAGCCCCCTCTACAAGCTTATATTTCACCTCAATTCTCTATTTCCTTAGTTCTGATGAAGAGTCATACGGACTCAAAACGTTGACTGTGTTCCTCTCCGCAGATGCTGTCAGACCTGCTGAGCTTTTCCAGCTATTTTTGTTTTTGTAACGTGAAACAGAAGTTTTGGCTTTCCCCAAGAAGCTTTCACAAATCAAATCACTTATTCCTTCTTTTGTCAAAAGAAAACTCAAACTTAGGTTGAGGAAAGACAGTATATTCTGTCTGCTGAACACACTTTCTAACTAATGTCACAGCCATGCATTCATAGTCATTACTCTATGGAAAAATGGACACTTTTAAAAACAGAATGAAAATTGGACAATTGACCAAGATGAAGACGGGGGTCAAGTGACCTTTTCTCCATTCATGTCTGCCAAATATACATGAAACTGCCCAAGGCTGGAAGTTAGCTTTGTCTGGTCAAACATTAAAATGTAAACAACCTTTTGGAACATTCAAGATATTAAAGAATGAACACAGCCCTCCTGTGGATTTAACAGCTGCTATTGTCCAACTTCCTACAGACACTAATGCACTATGACCCCACATAGTGACTGAAGAATGAAATTACACAGAATGGATTTCAGAAAAAATGATTCCATTACAAGGAGCTGCAAATGGCTAAGATTCAAACTCCATTATGTGTGAATGCTCGCGTTGTCAGTGACCATTTGTGGGGATAATGGGAACACCAATGCTATGGGCCCATTACAGAAATCAGCTTGTGATAAGAAACATTTATCAATACATATTTTTGACAGCAGCCTCAATGTAGTCAGTCAGTCTGGGAAACAAGAGACTACAGAGGGAAGATATTCCACCCAGCAAAGTACCCTGCCTAGAATCCA
This sequence comes from Carcharodon carcharias, assembly GCF_017639515.1. Lineage (NCBI taxonomy): Eukaryota > Metazoa > Chordata > Chondrichthyes > Lamniformes > Lamnidae > Carcharodon > Carcharodon carcharias. The sequence goes on from NC_054475.1 coordinate 120,729,746, forward strand.
CTAACAGGTAGGGAAGTGGGGCTAGCCATTTAACTTACCGATTTGAAAAACGCCATATCTTTGCTACAAGGGCTCAACAGCACCTTAACTGGAGCAAAGCCTGAAACCTGCTGCCGCAAGTAGTAAGCCACTATAAATTCATCACTAAAAACTTCCAACCTCTATCTCTGCAGTAGACCAAAAGAGAATCATCATGCCTGCAAAGTTTCCAGCTTCCATCTCGAAATACTTGAAAAAAGCAACTTTTTAAAAACCTAAGTGCATCCTACCTCTTTTGTAATCATCTTTTTGTGTGTATATACGTGTGTGTGTCTTTTGTGCATAAGAGAGTGGGTGCTGTTGTGAATACATTTGGGTGTTAATAATTAAATATTTTCTTCATTTTTTAAAACTTATGAGAAAACGTGACTTGTATGACGTGACATGACAAGAGTCATAGCACTCAATGGATTAAAATACTTCTTTAAAACACATCTTGTTGCAGTCAGTTGAAAGTTGGAGAAAAGGGGAAACCATCCTATCTGTAATACTAGATTTACTTAAAACATTATTTATATACTTAAATTAATTTGTTTGTACTCAGACTATATTCAAACTCACACAGAAATAGTTATGCATAGAGAAACAACTTGAGTTTCCACTCCCATTATTACTGCTACTTTTGAACTTTAAATATTTATATTTGTGCAGGAAGTTCTGGTGCCATAGGTAACTGATGCTGACAATCACTACTCATGAATGAGGAGATATGGGCCTGCCCCCAGCAACATGGGTATCCCAACGCCTAACTGGGGCAGAAAATCTCCCCTTTGCAGTCTCGCCCAGGCTCGTGAGAGAGACCAAGCTAAAATAAGGATATGTGGATGTTGAATGTGAACAAAGATACTAAGACACAAAAGCTAATTCAGTGGCTAAAATTCAATGTTATCAGAAGGTATTTAATTTGTTTTATATTTTTGCAAGACATACATTCTGTAATCCATTTTGGCCTGATGTGTACTTTATGTTTCAGGAACCAACTTAATCGAAACTGCCAGTTCAAGCAAGACATGTGCCAGAAACCTACCTATGTTGGGTGGGGGCAGGCGCAGAGCCAATCACCACCCGTGATCAGGTTGGCGCCGCCATTTTACATGGGCAGGCCAGTTAAGGCCCGTCCAGTGTGACACAAGGCCGGTAATGCTCAGTACTACCTGTGCGGGCGGGCGGAGGAGGGAGTCGGGGCCTGCGGAAATCTTCCTGAGGCAGTTCCATGCCTCAGGGAGATTAAGTTGGTAATGGAAATCTTGAATAAAAGATCTGAAAAATTTAAACATGTCTGCTCATGTGACAGTGTCACATGAGCTGGGACATGTTTGTACAGTTAGCAAAATTTAATTAAACCTTCAGGAAACCTCATCCCACCCAATGAGGTTTCCTGAAAAACGTGAAGGCCGCTTGGGCCCTTTGCCTTCTTGACAACCTTAAGTTATACAGGCAGTGTTGTTAAAAACTTTAATTGGTTTTTTAATTACCTTAATAGGCAGTTGACAGTTCGGCCGGTGTGCGTCTGCCAAACGAAATATCTAAATGATGTGTGATGATGTCGGGACACACGCCCGATGTCATTGCGTGTCAGGCCCACCCCTGCACGCCAACAGCAATATTCTGGCCATGGAGTTAAAAGGGAAGCAGGATTGAAGTACATAGTTCCAGGTGAAGAATTAGAACCAGCAATTGTAACCCTATTCTGAGCTGTAATTTCCATGATGCAACACAAATACATACACAAATGCAGACACTAAGATGGCTTGTTCTTGCTCTGCTTCAGAAACTGCATTAGTCAAGATTGGGAACAGGTTGCCTGTTTGTGTTCTGAACTGCTGAATAGTGTATGATGTTACTGGGTAAGTGAAAATGATTGGAGAAAAATGAAAAAGTGAAGAGAAACAAGTTGATGAAGTGCAATTTCCTTAAAACAGAACTTTGACTAGGCTTCAAAGTTACCAATATCTAAAATGATACCTAAGAAAACATCTGCCAAGAGGTTGTCTTTAATTTCTAATGCGTTACAAAATGTTTTGCTTCCAATGGTAATTTGTTTATTGGAGCACAAAGGTGTTTTGGCATCCAACCAGTCCAAAAGGATAATATAGCCCCTTTAGCCTTGAGTCATTATAAACTTAGACGAGATTGTATACTATGAATTGCAGAGCTTACTAAAGATGAACTAGTCAAACTCACCACTGTACTTTAACAGTGACGTGTTTGGAAGCTGTGCATCTTAGCAATGAGGGGAAAATGAAACCACTTTACAAAATACACTTTCTCACTGATGTAACAGGTATTACTTCCATGCTCATAACACCTAATCCCAGTCATTTTTATACTAGGATTAGGGCTATTGCTGGTAAATACTCATGTTCAGAATTGGGCTAAGATAGACAAGTTTTGGTCACCCCTTAATAACCAATACCAATACTAAAGCCTTAAGGATAGAAAGGTGGTGCACAGGCTAATTTTGGCAAGCAGTGCCACCAATGCCTTTAAATCTATAAATCACAAAATAACAAAACCAAACAGAAAGGAAAGTGAACCTAGGACAGTAAGTTACATGACAAATTAAAAGTATTTCAAAAATCAAATGGTCTTTATTTGTCAAATTACAACCATTATCAATATATTTCACCATGGTTGCATCGGTTCGGCCTCACACTAAATACCTTGATAACAAAAATTTACTCAGTCTGGTGCGAAGCACCCAAACCCTGAAACCTTGCTTTAAATTGACCAAACTATCACCATAATTTCGAACTATAAGGGAAATATATCTCACACATTCCATCAAACACCAGAGGCAGGATCTCGGCCTTCCATGGTTTCAGAGGAGTTGACTGGACTTCTGGAAGAATACAGAGGTATATTCTCAGGAGAAGCTATCTAGTTACATGAATGTTTGCATATGACCAGCAACTTCAAATTTGCCAAAGTTCATAATATTCACATTTTTCTTAATGCTACCCTTCAAAACACTGCAATAAAATCTTCAAATTCTATGCTGTAAAACAATTTTTTCTTGACACAATTAGATGTGCACTCATTAAGATTTGTTCAATGAATAGATGTGCATTTGATTTGAAATACTCCTTCAAACTGGAAAATAATTAATCAGAAACAATTTCTCATTTGGCTATATTGGCAAACTGTAAACCCTGAAATGAAATGATCTTCAATATTCAAAATTCTGCTCTGTTCTATAACAATGAAAAGGGCAGCTTGACACTTGAGGTTTTTGAAATTATTTTCATTAAAAAAGTGTCACTGTGACAATCAAATAACACCAATTCCATCACAGGCACGTAACCAGCATTGAAGTTTACGATGAACTGCAGCCCAAATGACACAAGTCTACATTTCATTTTAAGCTGGCATTTTCAGTTTTTGCATAAATGGCATCACAATTGTGTAATATTCAATGATTTAGACAGGGTTTAATGAGAATTTGAAACAAAAAATAAACGATCCCACCAGGCAAAAACAGATAATCGCACAACCAGGATTTATCACCACTCTCGGAAACCTGCATGGCTAGTGCTGCTCCCACAAGGCAATTTACTGTCAACCTTTTCGAATTTTGTACAGCAGTACCAGGGTCTATCAGGATAAAGCCTCCTTCCTAATTACATCTCACAGCTCCAAAATTCAAGTTTTGTCAGACCTTTTTTGTGTGAACACTTGTAAGCTTTTGAAATAATATGGATATTCTAACGACCAATGCCACAAAGGAAGAGCCCACTATTTTGCTTTCTTCCCTCTGTTATAGGAGAACAAGAAAGCTCTGGTAATTTGCTTCTCTCAAGTTCTTAGTGATATTGAAGTCCCTATTGATCTCTATATATTGTTCTTGAGCTAGTGCTGCAATACTATTTGTTTCAATGAATTGGAGTAAGCCAGGTTTCATTCTAGGTCAATCAGCCCCTTGAGCCAGCACAGCATTCAATTAGATCATGACTAATTTGTACCTCTGCCCACATTTACCTGCCATGCTCCCATATCCCTTGATAGCGTTACCCAACAAAAATCTATCGATCTCAATCTTGCAAATATACAAACTCTTGGGAATTTGTCGTGAGATGTGATTTCTAAATTTCTATGTAAAATTAAACCTCACAAATGATCTCTCAATGGAACCCTCAAATCACAGGATTTTTTTCCCCTGCTTTCAATCAGGTTGAGTTAATGCCAGGTCCAGGGAAGAATCAGACACATTAGCCGCACAGAGGATGAAAAATCAACAACAGGTAAAACATGACTTAGCTTCCCATTCTATCATTTCATTTCCCAACTGACAAAAGGTGGGATTTTAAAAAAAAGATTTTTGTATAGCATTTCATATGCAGTAATACAGTTTTTGTAAACAGCTCTGAACTGTTAGAAATGAAATGAGCTAATGAAGTTTATTAACCAACTCTCAATTTATATTGACTTATGTTTGTAAAAAATGGCAACTCTTGATTTATATACGAAATCTTTTGGTTTTTTTTATTTGAATCTTAATTCATGAGAAGGAGGAGTTGGCATTACTGTTATGGAAATTGGCCCAGGATCCAAACCTTTTAGGGGAGACAATTCTGCATTTCTACTCACCAACTATAACCAGGTTTGTGGTGGATAGGATTCCTGATGACCAGTACCTTAACAGGAGTGACACACTAAACCTGACTTTTCTTTTAATCAAATACAGACAAAAACAATGAGGGTCACATGCAAAGAATACATTTTGTTTAATGAGCTTACTAACTCAAAAGGTGGTTAGTGCTGTTTCATTCAGGTTGGAAACACTATTCACTGACAACATGAAGGAATTTATTAAAATGCTGATATTACAATCTTCAAGCTGAAGTGATGCATACATTGCTTGGTCTAGTGTAAACTCATGGCAAGCAATTCTCACAAAAATACCCCATCCCTTATTTTCCGCAAAAGCAGAATCAGAGCAAAAAAAGCATCCAGAAATCAAACATTACAGCAGCACAAAAAACTAGAGTACAGGGTCGTTTGGTGGTGGTGGTGGTGGTGGTGGTGGTGGGTGGGGGCGGGGGGGGGGGGGGGGGGGGGGGGGGGTTAGAAAGGGGTGTGCTTGCATTGCCATTGTGTGAAGGAACTAAAATCTACAAATTACTGTTGAATACTTTATGTCATATATTTGACTTTATGTAGTATGTCATAATTGATCAGCTGTCCTTTTTTTACTAACGCAGCTTGATGTTCATTCTTGATCATGCACTACTTAGAATTATCAGAAAGCAAAGCATGATTTTCTTTAAAAAATTAAAAAAAATGAAGTTCAGGATTATGATCATCAGGTTTTAAGTTACAGCCCAAAAGGAACATGAGAGAAGCAGATTTGTTGCTGACATACAGCAGGTTGTGGAAAACACTTAAAACATTTTTAGCACATTCTGCTATTCATTATTTGAAGGCAGGTGTTCCAGTTTAGCCCAACATAATCGGTAGTCTCAGATTATACATTAGAAGTCAATTATGAAATTTGTTCAAAACCTGCTTATTTTACTGACCACATGGATCATAGCTGCATGAACATGATAAAAAATGCCTGCTACTAACCAGGTAACCAGTATAAATATATGGTGCAGATTACACAATTGCTTTGAATTTTTTATACTACTGAGAAGATAAATTTTGGTGATTTATTACAGCCATGGTAGAACTGTAATGAGCAGTGTTGTGTCTAGTAATGTGCTTTTGTTTTCCAAAGAGCAAGCTAATAAATAACTCCAAGCAGCTAACCACATTCCTTTTATTCAGCCATCATTTCAAGAAACATAAGCACATGAAAAATAAATAGCTATTTTAGAACTGTTTCCAGTAAAGCCTTTGGCTTTGAGTTTGGAGTGTCATGATTAAATTGGGAGCTGGAAATTCACATTGACTTGAGCTTCTTTGGCCAGTGAGACAATTTCTGAAAGCTTTACAACCTGTTTGGGCAAAAAAAAAGTAAAATTAAAGTGATTCCAAAGACATATGCTCCATAAATTGTAATGAATACTGATTTCTACAAAAGCAGATTGAAAATACTAAAAGTTCTTTTAAATTATGACACGTTTGCTCTTTTAACCTGGGGTACAGAATATAATTCATGCTGATATCCATTTTTGGAAGCTTAACTGTTTTTATTAAAAAGGAAATAACCACCATTACTGTCCCATTACTAATGATTACTTATACCTGTATTTAATAGAATCAGAGAATGGTGCAGCACAGAAGGTAGTCATTTGGCCCATTGTGCTTGTGCTGGCTCTTTGGTAGAGTTATCAATTAATCTCCCCCATAGCCTGGTTTCCCCTCCCCACTCCTTTAAGTATTTATCCAATTTTCTTTTGAATAACATAGAGTCTGCTTACATTACTCTATCATGCTTGGCCTAAATAGCCAAGTGGTTATGGTACTGGGTTTGTAACCCCAAGATCAAGAGTTCAAATCTCACAATGGCAAAACTATGAAACAATGTAACTTCATCTGAATAGGAACAGATGGAAACGGGTTTGTACTCGAAAGAGTTACATTACTCTATCAAGGCAGTACATTGCAGATCACAACAATTCCAGTGTAGAAAAATGTTTCTTCATGTCACCTCTAGTTCTTTTGTTAATCACCTTAAATGGGTGTCCTCTGTTCACTGATCCTTCTGTCACTGGAAACAGTTTCTCCTTATTTACTCTATCAACACATCTATAAAATCTTCTCTTAGCTTTTGTTGCTTTAGGAGAACAGCTGAGCTCCTCCAGCTTTTCCACATAACTGAAGTCCCTCATCCCTGGTACCATTCTAGTAAATCCCTTCTGCAGCCTCTTCAAGGCCTTGGGATCCTTCCTAAAGTGTGGTGCCTAGAATTGAACACAATACTCCAAGGTCTAACCACTGTCAAGGCATAATTTCCTCACTTCAGTATTCTAATCCTCAATTAATAAAGCCAAGGATCCTATATGCCTTTTTAAAAAAAGTTTTGAAAACTTGTTCTGCCAGCTTCAAAGATTTGTGCACATATACCCATCCAAGTCTCTCTGTTCCTGCATCCCCTTTAAAATGTACTATTTAGTTCATGTCACTTCTCCTCATTCTTTCTACCAAAATATATAGTTCACACCTCTTTGCTTTAAACTTGCCATGTTGGTCTGTCCATTTTTCTAAATTCAGGTCATTAATATATATCAAAAAGAGCAGTGGACCTAATACCAACCTCTAGGAAACACACTGTATATTTCCCTCCCGTCTAAAACATAACTGTTAGTCATCACTCTGTTTTCTGTCCCTTATTTACCAATCTTATTTACTATTCTCCAGGTATTTACATACATGCACTCCAAATCTATCTTAGACTGTTTCATGTTTGGCCCCTGTCCTGATTCCCACACCCCCTCCCACCTATTTCCTAACTATTCTTTAATGCTATTTGCCTCTCCCAGTTCTCTGTGCATCTAACTCATTTCTCCTCTCTAATGATTTAGCTTGGTGTCCAACCCCCTGCCAAATTAGTATAAATATTCCCCACAGTAAAATTTAACCTTCCCATGAGGCCATTGATCCCAACCCTGTTCAGATTTCTGCTTCATCAATATAACCAATACAATGAAAATCACTGCAAAGCTAGTAGTAAGCACTGTCTATAATAATAACTCTACATCTTCTAAACAGAGGGAGCACTTCTTATAGTAATGTGATTGATAAACTTTACAGCATTATCATCTTACTGCAAAACAAACTCTTTTCATGATTTGAGGCCAAGGGAACCATACAACGCCTTCAAAATACCTTTAAAATCCCCTCTTCCAATCAACAAACCTGACAGAGTCAATACATCAATACAACTGCTCAATCATTTTCCAAGCTCTGCAACGCACTAAGAAGCATTCATCAATTGTGACGTAAGTCGTCACAAAAGGCTCTTAATGACTAGGATATAGTATGATGTCTGAGAAGGCAACCAATGAAAAAGTTTTGCTCACACGACAAATAATTTTTATTGCTAATTTCAAAAGTTTGCCCCACATTCAACTGCTCCACAACAGTTTGTGACATTTTAGTTCCAACTAGTTATTACAGAGCAGCGAATTGAGGAAACACCATTAGAAAAATGAAGGGGAAAAAATCTAAACACCATAATTAAAGTTAGAATATAATTTTAAAAATATTTAGTAATTAAATTGTTCAGATATATAAATAAATTATTCAAGTAGGAATGAACTGATGAATTGATCTTGGCACAGATGTAGCACATTCACACACAAATAAATTACATTTCTACAGAATACTCACTGTGACACTGAGAAGACTTAGCAGTCTGGGAAAAGCTCATAAATAACAAGAGCCACTCCTGTTTTCAGTCAAAACTATTGCAAATAAATAATTAATATACAAAAATAATGTATTGTTCTAACTTATGTTTTTTGCTGACTGTATCCGTTTGGTTATATATAATTCATATTTCAGCAGAATTGCATCTGTGATGGCTCTCTGTTTACAATGTTAAAATTAGTTCTTATATCCTGTTAGCAGAATCTTAGAGAGTTTTTCCACGATTCTGCTGGAAGGCAGGGTGTGCTGGTATGAGCGGTTTAATTCTCAATGGGGTAGGTGGGAGAAGGCACACACATATAGCTTTCCTGCTGATCTGTGCAGCACATTGCAGTCGATGACAAATTTAAAAGTTTAACATTTGTGCAATGAATATTACCATTCGAGCGGCATCATCCAGGTCATCACAGGCAAGGATCTTCAGGCTACTCGCAGCAATTATTGCTTTTGCATCATCAACGCGTGTGCCTGAATGACAAAGAACCCAATAAAATTGATAAAATGCAACCTCTTAATCAAAAATCACTACGGGTTATGAAATAAGATTCTCTATTGTCCATTAGTACCAAGACATTATAGTCCACCACTCTTCCCATTGTCTCCACTCCTCTGGGACACATTGTTATGGGACACAGTCACTGGTGGCCAACGACTCCCATTAGCAAGTTGCCAGTTCTACTGATGACTTGACCACACCACTGTATTGATCAATTATTAATTATTAGTTCAGCTAGCTGTGGGCATGAGGATTCTTTCCACCATGTGAATAGAATACCAAAGGAACAAAGAAAGTAATGGATTGTCCATGATAAAAACCAGAGTATTAGTGCATTTACCATACTTCCCAAATCCTGTGGCCATACGGAGATGCAATCTAAACGGATAACATGAATCTTTAAACTACATTATATGTTCATGCTTATAGCTTTTAAGCAGAACTTGAACTCCAGTGGGACTCACTTAAAAAAATCTTCCCTTGTTGGAGCTGGTACAATTGTTGGGATGCAAATGAAGAATGACTTAAGTATACAGCAAACTGGAATATCTGACAGTTATTTCTTTTGATCTTTCAGTATAGGCTTTTTCCATACCTTCAGGGTCTTTAACTTAATTTATAGCAAGGTGTGAGAATATCAAGCACTGCAGGTGTCTAGTGATAGAAATGCCTTCCTGGATCACTGACTACAGGCATGATGCTGGAGAACTGCTAACATACCAGTGCACCATTGTTTCAAAGGAAGGAAGGGATAAACTAAGTAATTACACATCACACAGCCTAACCTCAGTGGTGAGCAAATTATTGAAAAAAATTCTGAGGGACAGCACAAATCCTCATCTACAAAGGCACAGATTGATCATGGAGAGTCAGCATGGATTTGTTAAGGGATAGTCATGTCTGGCTAACTTGGCTATTTTTTGAAGAGGTAACAAGGAGGATTGACGAGGGTTGCACATTTGATGTAGTCCATATGGATTTTAGCAACGCTTTTGACAAGGTCTCACATGGCACTGTCAGAAAAGTAAAAACAAAAACAGAAATACCTGGAAAAACTCAGCAGGTCTGGCAGCATCGGCGGAGAAGAACAAAGTTGATGTTTCGAGTCCTCATGACCCTTCAACAGAACTAAGTAAAAATAGGAGAGAGGTGAAACACTCCCCCCACCAACCACCACCACCTTAAACCAGCTTATATTTCACCACTCTCCTATTTTTATTTAGTTCTGTTGAAGGGTCATGAGGACTCGAAACATCAACTTTGTTCTTCTCCGCCGATGCTGCCAGACCTACTGAGTTTTTCCAGGTATTTCTGTTTTTGTTTTGGATTTCCAGCATCCGCAGTTTTTTGTTTTTATGTCAGAACAGTAAAACTTATGGAATCAAAGGGCAACTGGCAAGTTAGATCCAAAATTGGCTCAGTGGCAACAAGCAAAAGGCAATGCTCGAAAAATAATTTTGTGATTAAAAAACTAATTCCGGTAGTCTTCCACAGGGTTCAGCACAAGATTCATTGGCTTTCATGGTATGAAATCAATGATTTAGCATTAAATGTATGGGTTGACGATTAAGAGCATGCAGATGCTAGTGAAGAAGAAAGCTATAGGCTCCAGGGAGATATCAGTGGACTTGCCTGGTGGCCAGGAAAGTGGCAAATGAAGTCAATCTGAAGCAGTGTGAGGTAATGCATTTACAAAGAGCAAACAAGGCAAGGAAATACACAATAAATGGAAGAACACTAGAGGCATAGAAGAACAAAGACACAAATTTGGAGTGCATGTCTACTGATTCCTGAAGGTAACAGGACAGGTGGATAACAGGGTTAAGAAGAAATACCCTGTACATTATATTTCTTTTTATTAGCCAAGGCATAGAATATCAGAATAGCGAAGTTATGCTATAATTGTACAAAATACAAGGTAGGCTGCAGATTGAGTACAGTTCTGGTCACAGCATTAAAGGATGGATATGATCATACTGAAGAGGGTACAGAAGAGATTTACAAAAATGTTGCCAGGAATAGAGAATTTTAGCTATGAGGAAAGATTGGATAGTTTGGGGTTGTTTTCTTTGGAATAGAAGTTCAGGGGAGATTTAAATGAGGTATACAAAATTGAGGGACCTAGTTTGAGTGGATAGGAAGGATCTATTTCCCTTAGCAAAGGGGTCAATAGCCAGGGGGCAGAAATTTGAAGTAATGAGCAGTAAGATTAGAGGGGAATTGAGCAGGAATATTTTCACCCATAGGATGATAGGATCTGGAACTCTCAGTCTGAATAGGTGATAGAGGCAGAAACACTCATCGCATTTAAAAAAATATTTATACATGCACTTGAAGTGCCAAGGCCTACAAGGCAACGGATCACAAAGGTGCAAAGTGGATCAAGCCAGATAGCTTTTTATTGGCTGGCATACGCATGGTGGGCTGAATGGCATCTTTCTGTGCTATAAATTTTCTATGCTTCTAACTTCAAAGTTTGTATCATGGACTTCCCTTAATCAGTTAGATTTTTATTGGTAGAAGTTAAAGAGGATCTCATACCCATTAACCAAAACAGATGGGAGTTCTGCAGAGTCTATTTTTGTTCAGCAATGGCATGAATCTGATGTACAGATGTCAGGAGGAAAAGAGACAAAGAAGGTTGGCATAAACAAGTCTGATAGGCCTCAGGAATGGGATCAATTACACAATTGAGCTGGCTAGATGCCCTAAAGGAAATCTTTCCTGATAGGCCACTTCAGCTTTGCATTATCATTTGAAACAATTGTGTCCGTGTATCAACTCTGAGGTCTAAGGGAAACTCTGAGGTCCAACAATCTGGCCCTCAACACCAAGGAAATGTGCCACTTATGTTGTTTTCTTATTTATATATTTGTTGTGTTGGAAATTTGTGGGTCTGCAGATTGGTATGGACCTGCTTTTAGCATTGCTGCCTAATTGTTGGTGTTATGACACAGCAGTTGGTAAAGGCTGTTATTTAAAGTCCCAAAGGGAAACTTTAAGCAACCGTCATAACCCATATTTTGGTATGTTTTGAGTTGCAACTCTAAATTCCGGAATGATACCACCAGTTCACAAGAGGTTTTTATATCAAACTACACAAGACATTTATTAACTTACACAAGTTAAATATGTACACATGGCTACAAATTACTATCTTCATAATTTTTAACAAATTCCTAAAGTAATCTCCACTAAAGCAACAACAACACATAGACTTTAAACAGGCACCAGGTAAAGCATTTTCACCTTACAACTTCAAAATGAGGTTCCTTTCATTTTAGTTCCTTAGCAGACAGTTGTAGGCTTACAGGCTTTGATGTCACATGCCTCTGCTCTGCACACACAAAACTATCCTATTATACCCTTTGAATGCAAATTTTCATTGTACCATCAGACCCTCTGAGCTCCACCTCTTCTAACAATAAAACCCCTTTCATAGTACCAATTTTATTAGTATTTTAACCCATTGCTTGGTCTCTCTGAGCTAGGTGCAAGATTTCACTCCCCTTCTTGAATGCTCTATTCAATAAAACTCCAATGTACCTTTACATCTGTTTGCATATCAAAACTACTATACATCAAAGCACCCAGACCAGCTGGCTTTAATCCAATCAAAACACACAGACACACCCACAGTCTAAACCTCTATTTAAGAAAAATAATTTCCAAAAATATTATATACATTAATAGCTTCATGACAGTGGATAAATTCCACTTTGGAACACCAAAATCTGTTAATACTAATAATGTGAAAACACACACAAACAATATGCTTTGGTTCGCAGTTATCTGGCCAATAAAGACAAGCATTTAGATGTATGAGCTATAATATGCTCAAGAAATACTAATGCATCACTGTAACTTTCCAGAAAATTGATTCTGTAGCAATTACAAAATGCATAAATTTCAAAAAATAGTAAAAGTCATTTGGTCCTCAAAAGATCAAACCACGACTGCATTTGTATACCTAAAACTTGTCAACTTGAAGTTTCACAAATGGTATACAAAAACTCAAGCATTCATTCAGTCTTAATCATAGTCAAGTCCTGGAAAATGAATTTTGAGCACGGCTTGCGCTGGTGTTCTGGGTAAGGAGCACAGCTTATATACCTGTGGAATATTAGAAATGATCACTTCAGACTATGTGAATGGTCATTATTCCAGTATAAACAGAGATGCAGATATGCTTGAAATTTCCATAGCAGGAATACAAGAATGAACATAGGAGTTTCTAGATATGAAAAGACAGTCATTGGGGGTACAGAACTTAAGTATTGCTGAGGGAAAAAAAAGGCATTTTTGTCAAAGCTTTTCATTTTGCACTCATCAGGGCAATTCGCAAGAATACCAATGTAAGGGAAACAACAATTTATACTGTAGGTGAAGAGAATGCTGATTGGTTGGCTTTTTTCAGCAATACGTAAAGATCAAGGTCCATCTAGTTCACCTTCTACCATCCTGATAGTTGCATAATACATCATTAATGTTGTTGACTAATTGTTGCAATCAAGCAAGGAAGCGAGGAAAACTCCTAGTGGTGAAAAGCTTTCGGAAATATAGATCCAAAGTCATCTGCTCCTCCCAGGCATACTACATTTGCCATGTCATGTCTCAAATTACTCATATAGCGTATCCCAAAATATTATCCTTTGAAACAAATCTATCCAATTTGCATTTGCAAGTATCTATACCATCTGGCTTCCACCATACCCCTAGGCAGCCTGTCTCACAAGATTTACCATGCTTCCTCAGGTTCATTTTGAACTTTAAACTCGGGCCATGTCCTTTGGGTAAGGTGAAAGCTTGTTCTGGTCTACATTACCTAGTCCCTTTAGGATCATAAAAACAGCAGTCATATCGCTTCTAAGTCTTAGCTCTTCCAGTGAGAACATGTTCGATTTACATAATTGCTCTTCATGATCCAATCTTGCCATCCCCTCAGCCATTCGTGTTGTGCTATTCTGTATCCTTTTAACAAATGCATTATCCTTTTATAATGTGGCAACACGTACTGCACAAAATATTCTAAGTGTGCTCACACATTGATTATATTATAAAGTTGCAGGGTTGCTTGGCTATTTCAGTTCAAAACTGACCATCCTGTACATCTCATAAGCTTACTTGTTTTTCTCAGTGCAAGAACAATTGTTACAACAGCTTCAATCTATTCTTGATCAGGCCCAGCCACTGTCCCCAACTCTTTCATTTTCCATGGTCATTATTTTATTTTAGTACTCTCTTTTGCCGTCATGTGAAGTACTTTACACCTCCCTACACTGAATTTGATCTGCCACCTCTCTGCTCAATTCCTAAGTACTTTTAAATCCCCGTCATTTATCTTGTTCAGCTTCACAGTTGTATTAACTTTAAATCATCTGAAAATATAGCCATAAATGATCTGATCATCAAATTATTATGAGGTATTACACAAAGATTCCAAAATATAAAGTTCACTTTAGATTACAAATTAGGAGCTAATGTTCTCTATGGCTCCCTAAGAAATAATTACGGAAAACAATAGCAAAACTGCAGAAACAAGCTTTACAGGGTAGCTGCATTTATATTGCACCTCATCAGGGCCCTCAAGATTTTCTAAAATGCTCTACAACTCCACAATAGTATTGTCTTAAAAGGTTAAATCTATGTATAACTTGTGCATTTAAAGTTTGAGAGATATCTATATATCTGTGTCTATCTTAAGTGTTTCAAAATTATTTACCTGACATGTCAGACTTAATATTCCTCCACCTTTCTCATTCTAATAGTTGGTGGCTGCTAGTCTGGTAATAAGTTTGAATTCGAGACCACTCTGTTGTCAGTTGGTTTATTCTGTGTCATTTTTTCATCACTTTTGTCCAAACAAACAGTAAATAAATGGTCATGTAGCCAGACCAAAAAATCAGCAAATTGATCAATGGCAAAAAGATTCCAGAGTTTTAAAAACATCTTTAAAAAATGATTAAAAACTGTGGACAGATCAGTGTAATTGCATAAGCTAACATATCCAATCATAAAACTGTCTCCACACACCTGTACAAATCAAAAATGAACTGAAATATTAGACAAATCAGATAATGCATCAAGTACACTCTATCTGGAGGGGGTTCTGATACTGGCATTGCAAAGGTTGTTAGTAAGTTAAAGGAACTTGAGACAAACATACACCTTGGAGCAAATGGTACAAACTCTTAAGTTTCCAAAAGAAACCAATAAGCAAATTTCTGAGATACTGTTTACTGTCACATGATGGAATTGTACTTGTTTAAAAAAAAAGTTAACAAAACTGACCCAGACGACCACTGACCTATTAACCTAACATCAATTGGTGACGAAATAAAATGTATGCTATAAGGCAATCATTTACGCACAGCAAGCGTAGAAATAGAAGGGTTTTTTCCTTAACAAACCTCTGAGAAAATTAACCAATTCACATGATTTTTCAGAAAAAACTTTCATGAATGACTTCTGATTAAGGGAGTCCTTAAGTCAGTCCTTTGACCTTCACTGTTTGTAATCTGTAGAAATGGGTATCAAAATTATTTTCAAAATTCATTACAGTGAGTAAAAACAACAGGAGTAAGCCTGATCATAATTTTACAGGGAGTCGCTTGAGGAAAGTTTAATTAAACTCTATGGTATAGGAAGAGGGCAGTTCTTCAAAATGTATGAAAAAGTAAATGGTACATGTAAAGTCAACACGGATTATTATTTTAAAGCATACCAAGAAATAGGACCAGAGAGCATAAATGGAAATTTAGTGGAAAGTAAATTTAGAATAAATATAAAGGAAAATCCTTCTCATAATATAATTGCTTGGAATGGTCTACCCAAAGAGGAAATAAAGAAAAGCATACTGGGTTACTTAAACTATAATCAGATGCTTGATGGGGAAGTTCATTTAGAGAAGGGATGAGGCTCCATGGGCATAATAATCTCATGGATTTCATGATCTCCAAAATTTCTGTCACAGTCCCTTCTCCAGACCAGATGCCAAAATATGCTTACGCTTTCCCTTTGCTTTGAGTCCAATTAGACCCACCACTGGCTCCCTCAGGCCTGTGCTGGCCAGACGCCTTATCATTCAATTACCTCTGCGATGTAAACCTCAAACATCGCCAATGCCTCTCATCACATATTGTTTCTTCACCTTCAAAACTGATAAAATTCCCCTCTGTAAAAAGGCTACTCTCAACCCTACCATCCTCGAAAACTATTGTGCATGTCCCCTCCCATTGCTTTTTAAATTGCTCAGAATTACCTGCTCCAGTTCAAATCCTCTTCACAGTATTGACACCAGACTGCTCAATGTAGCCAACATTTCACATGCCTGTGAGAACAGCATGTTAGCCTTTCATTGACTGCTCAGCAAACATCAAACAATCAGCCCTTCTGCTTCATGCTCCTTCATGCTCTCGTTGGGACCTGGAAAAATTTATTAATTTTGCTTCCAATCTCCACCCCTCCATCATTTTCACATGGTCCATCTTTGACACTTCCCTTCCCTTCCTTGACCTTTCTGTCTTAATTTCTGGTGATAGACTGTCCACCAATATCCATTTCAAGCTTATCGACTCCCACAGCTACCTCGACTACAGCTCCTCACACCCCGCTTCCTGTAAGGACTCCATCCCATTCTCTCAGTTCCTTCGCCTCCGTCGCATCTATTCTGATGATGTTACCTTCAAAAACAGTTCCTCTGACATGTCCTCCTTCTTCCTTAACTGAGGTTTTCCACCCACGGTCGTTGACAGAGCCCTCAACCGTGTCCGGTCCATCCCCGCGCATCCACATCATGCCTTCTCCTCCCTCCCAGAAACATGATAGGGTCCCCCTTGTCCCCACCAGCCTCTGCATTCAAAGGATCATCCTCCGCCATTTCCGCCAACTCCAGCATGATGCCACCACCAAATACATCTTCCTTTCATCCCCCCGGCGGCATTCCGTAGGGATCGTTCCCTCCGTGACACCCTGGTCCACTCCTCCATCACCCCCTACTCCTCAACCCCCACCTATGGCACCTCCCCATGCAAACGCAAAATATGCAACACCTGCCCCTTCACTTCCTCTCTCCTCACCGTCCAGGGGACCAAACACTCCTTTCAAGTGAAGCAGCATTTCACTTGCATCTCCCCCAATTTAGTCTACAGCATTCGTTGCTCCCAATGCGGTTTCCTCTACATTGGAGAGACCAAACGCAGACTGGGTGACCGCTTTGCAGAACACCTGCGGTCTGTCCGCAAGCATTACCCAGACCTCCCTGTCGCTTGCCATTTTAACACTCCACCCTGCTCTCTTGCCCACATGTCTCTCCTTAGCAGTGAAGCTCAACGCAAACTGGAAGAACAGCACCTCATCTTCCGACTAGGCACTTTACAGCCTTCCGGACTGAATATTGAGTTCAACAACTTTAGATCTTGAACTCCCTCCTCCATCCCCACCCCCTTTCCGTTTCTTCTCCCTCCCTTTTGTTTTTTCCAATAAGTTATATAGATTTTTCTTTTCCCACCTATTTCCATTATTTTTAAATGTATTCCACCCATCAGTTATTTCACCCCACCCCCACTAGAGCTACCTTGCTTGTCCTGCTCTCCACTCTTAATTAGCACATTCTTTTAGATAATATCACCATCTTCAACACCTCTTTGTTCTTTTGTCTGTGACATCTTTTGGTTATCTCCTCCTATCACTGCTTGCTTGTCCCAACAACACCCCCCTCAACCAGCTTATATTTCACCCCTTTCCCATTTCTACTTAGTTCTGTTGAAGGGTCATGAGGACGCGAAACGTCAACTTTGCTCTTCTCCGCCGATGCTGCCAGACCTGCTGAGTTTTTCCAGGTATTTCTATTTTTGTTTTGGATTTCCAGCATCCACAGTTTTTTGTTTTTATCTCTGTTTTAATCAGCCCTCTATCCACTATTTGTTCAACGTGTTAACCATCATCTATCCAATAAAAAAAGCTTGAGCTCACCCACAATTCTACCATATTTACTGCCACAGGTCTTGTCAATTTCTACTAGTTCCCATTTCCCCAATGCAATGACCAAAAACTGACAACACACATAAGATACACAGCACGCCAGACAGTATCTGCACAGGGAAAAGATGAGCAAATGCTTCAGGTGTAACTGTTAAAATTCTGACACATGCCCGTAAGCAAGGGTTTGAAATACTCACCTTGCAATCGAACAACAATGGGAATTTTCATGTGCAGATCTGAAACAGCAGTAATAATTCCTTGAGCAATTATATCGCAACGCATAATGCCACCAAAAATGTTGACCAGAATTGCCTGAACCTGCAAGCGAAACAAATCATCAGGTAACTATTTAGCAGTGTTATTGAAACAAAGCATCACAGTCAAGAAAACCTTTTGACTTATGACTTTAAATAAGTCTCCCCACAATATAATCCTAGGAAAACAAACAAAGAAAAAATAGTGGAAGCAGCTTCTCCATTAATGAAAGGCATACATGTACCCAGATAATGTAGCATTATAATGACATTGTACAAGATATTTTTATGATTGTGGGATTTAAGTTTCATTGAGTAATGATGCATATCACTCAAACCAAACGCCTACAGAGTTTCAATAGTCATAATCTGAAGTTAGTTCTTGTTCAGCAGTTTGATGGATTAAAACTTTCTGCCTGTTTGTTTTATATGCTGCAGTGTTGTGATGTGATAATTGAACTACGCCAAGTTCTTAAAAAAATTATTAAAACCATTAAACAACCTGAAGCAATATACAGCAGAATGATAAAGTAACATTTAATAGGGCGGTATTTTAAAATGAAAAATGCTGCTGGATTGCAGCTCCTCTGGGCAATTTTCTGATCATAAGGCCATAAGACATAGGAGCAGAAGTAGGCCTTTCGGCCCATCGGGTCTGCTCTGCCATTCAATGAGATCATGACTGATTTGATAATCCTCAACTCCACTTTGCTGCCTTTTCCCCATAACTCTTGATTCCCTTACTAATTAAAAATCTGTCTATCTCAGTCTTGAATATACTTAACAACCCAGCCTCTACAGCCCTCTGCAGTAAAGAATTCCACAGACTGACTACCGTCTGAGAGAAGAAATTCCTCCTCATCTCTCTCTTAAATGGGTGACCCCTTACTCTGAGATTATGCCCTCTGGTCCTAGACTCTCCCACAAGGGGAAACAACCTCTCAGCATCTACCCTGTCAAGCCTCCTAAGAATCTTATATGCTTCAATAAGGTTGCCTCTCATTCTTCTAAACTCCAATGAGTACAAACCCAACCTATTCAACCTCTCCTCATAAGAAAATCCCTCCATACCCGGGATCAACCTAGTGAACCTTCTCTGGACTGCCTCCAATGTCAGTATATCTTTCCTTCATAAGGGGACCAGAATTGTTCACAGTATTCTAGGTGCGGTCTAACTAGTGCCTTATATAGTTTTAGCAAGGCTTCCCTATTTTTTTTACAACTCAACTATCATTAAATCTACAGCAGCAAAGTAATTAAATAAATTGGTCACAGAGACATACACTGCTGCTTTTTCCCTCCTCAAAAGAAAACATCAGAACTTCTGTGCCTGTCAGCTGAGGGTGTATGGATTGGACAATTAAACATCAATTTCATTTTAGATCACTCAACACAGAACAGAACCAGATCAGGTATAGCAAAGCCAGATGCAGAGTAAGCATTTTATTTTACCATTAAGGCAGCTTTTGATAGAGTAAATAAGGAAGAACTGTTTCCTCTAGCAGAAGGGTCAGTAGCCAGAGGATAGAAATTTAAGATAATTGTCAAAAGAACCAGAGGGGGGATTAAGAGCTTTTTTTATGCAGTGCGTTGACGTGGTCACAAATGCACAGCCTAAAAGTGTGGTAGAGCAAATTTAATAGTAACTTGCAAAAGGGAGTTTGATATGTACTTAAAAAAAAGGGGGATAATTTGCAGGGAATTGAAGAAAGTGCAGTTTAAATGGATAGCTGTTTCATAGAGCCAAACAGACATGATGGGCCAAATGGCTTCCTTCTGTGCTATAAGATTCTATATTTCAAAGGTGACTTAGTTCCAAGCTCAGAACAGCAACCTCAGTTGATCCAGTATGAATTTCCTACCTGAAGACAGTATCTCGAAGTGAGATTAGTAGCAGTGATTTGTGCCCAATTATGGTGTAGGCCTGTATCCTATGAACTAAGGGTTTGTAAAAAGCCTCTCCTCTTGATCTTCATTCTTGGGCATTTGTAGCAGAGGACCGACAGGTTTGAGTAAAACTGATGTGGATGAAAAGTCACAATGGAAACAAGTGTATAAAATTTTGAAATGTAAATGAAATGAACAAGGAGAGCTTTAAAACTACCACAAGAAGGCCAAGAAACCAATGAGATAATGTTGCTATGACTGCGAAATCATTATTCACTACAGTATAATATACCATGAAAAAAAAGCACAAAGAAATGATAAAAATGCAGGAAAGCTTCACTCGAGTATTTATCAGTCCTAAGTCATATAAGACCTCTGACAAGTCAAGGAAAAAAATGATTAAAAATACCATCTAACAGTTATTGTTCCTTCATCTTTAGCCCTCCAGGACATTCTTCTCTCTTTCAGAATTTCTGATCCTCCTAGTTGGCCAACCTACTCTGCCTCGGCCTTAGCTTATCTGCTGCTGAAACCATTCTTTGGGTAGACTTGGCTATTTCAATGTACACTATCCTCCATGAACTTGAGGTCATCAAGTACTGTTAGTCCATCACGCTGTGTTTGCTGATTTACATTTGCCCCTAGGTAAGCAATGTCTTAATTTTAAAATTCTAACTGTTGTTTTCGAGTCCCTCTAGTGCCTCACCCCTCCATATTCCTGTAATCTCCTCCAGTTCTGCAATGCTCTGAGATATCTGCACCCCTCCAATCCTAGCCTTTTGAGCATTGCTGATTTTTAATTACTCGACCACTGGTGATAACGCCTTCAGCTGCCAAGGCCCTAAGGGGATTCTCTCCCTAAACCAATGGCCCCTCGCAGGTCCACCTGTGCGCAACCGTGCCGCAATCTTAAATGTCACACATATTCAAATAAACAGGTTGATCACAACAGCAAGTGAGGGGCAGAGCTGAACATCAAACCCCAATGGCAAATGCCAGAGTGTCTGCAGAGCAAGAAAGGAAAAATGCAGTTGTGATTGGAAGAGAAGGAATCATGAGGAAGATGGAATCTTTGACAGGAAGAGCAGCAAGTTGGAGCGGGTGGTCAGTGAGGGTTTGCGTGTTCGTAACTAAATAGCATGTGGTGAGAAGGATAGCAGGCAAGGAACCAGACAAGGCCTCAGAGGCTAACAGTGAAACTTCTCCAGATTCATCCATCAGTCCAGGTATACAATTGGGGGAGAGACTCAGAAATATACCCCAACAGTGAGGGGAGGGGAGAGGAGGGGTAAAACCAGATGAAAGCGAGGGGATTTGCTGATTATCTGTTTGCCAAGACCTGGATCACAGCAAGACTCATGAGTATCCTATTCAGCAGTTCTCAAGCTTTCGGTAAGTTGCCCTAACATGTCTGTGTGGCTCAGTGTCAAATTTGACTCTATAATGCTCCTGTGAAGCATCTTGAGACATTTTATTACATCAAAAGGCATTTCATAAATATAAGTTGTTGCTGTTGTCACACCTCCTCCTTCACCCACTCAACTTTCTATCAATTGGAACAAGGTACTTGAGTGACAGGTATGTTTCCTTAGCAACTAACTTTAAAAGAAACAAAAGCTTCTAACTCTGGCAATGCTATGTTAAATCAAAATGAATCAATGTAATTTCCTCATGAATTTGTCTTCATCCACATAACAATGGATCACAGAGTGACAATTTCAAAACAAAATACTGGCCCTGAAGAGAAAACAAAAATCTAATGAGCACTTTTAAATTATTGACTGGTTTAAGGAGATCAAGAAATATCCAATTACACAGATTCTGCATTTTCATCCAATTAGACACAGAAATGGAGCTCTGTGCAGACCAAGCAGCAAACACGGCTTTAAAAATATACATGGCTGCATTTTATGACGTCACTATACAGTTTTGTTGTGCTGTACGTAAAAACAGAATTTGACTGAAGGACTTTACTCATACAGTAAAGCATAGGTTAGGTAGTGGGCGGGGCAGGTTAATTTGGCAGCATCCTTCAGGTTTAGCTGAGGCAGAGAGATCTCAAGGGTCCTGCCTGTGTCAAAGTATCGCGTAACCCAAATGAACGGAAGAGATGGCTTCAACTTGATTGACTGCTACCTTCTGAGGGAGAATAAACCGAGAGAGAGAGAAACAGAGAGAGGGAGAGAGAGAGAGAGAGAGGGATAGCTAGGTCAAGTAGATTTTCAAGAACGAACAAAACCAGAGTTTGAAGTAGAGTTTGCAGGCACGCTTTTCTAAAGAGCCATATATTCAGGTGAAGAGAAAATTATGTATCAAATTTAGTGAGAAAACAATTCAGATTAAAAATATTACTTATCAAAGCTTAGCTCCCAATCACTAATGCTGTTTCATCAGATCCAAAGTCTCAAAAAAAAAGAAATTCTTAAGCAAAATCAAAAGTGAGCATACAAGATATTTATCAAAAATATCAGAGATATTTTCCGAAAATAAATCTGAATTTAGCTTAAAATGGCATACACCTGCTATAGTACAAATAAAACCAGCATGCAGCATGATCAAACTACAATTTAAGGCAAAGAAATTGAAGAACAATAGCTGCTCAGCTCAATAGCTTAAGTTGCAAGCAAGAATTTGCATTTTTATAGTGCCTCATCACATCCTCAGGATCTCTCAAAATATCAGGGAGACATTTTATTGAGCATTGTCTTCTTTGAAGTTTTAAATGCTTTTCACCATCTTTTGGGGAGATTAAATAGCTAGGGTAGTTTCTAATTAAATAAATTGTAAGTGGCCCATTGGGTGGAATGGACTTGGTGGACAAATAGTCTTTTTTCCATTTTGCCTTCAATTCTAGTCCAACAACAAGTATTCTTCTCAGATTGGGATGTAAGTACATAACTAAAGCATTGCATAAGGGGATTTATTTAGCATCCAATTAGTGTCATATTTGACTTAACAGCACTAGATGCTGACAATGGACACAAAAATGCAAAAATGTTTCATTTTCCCCCATCAACATCTTCACATCAATGAAGATAAAAAAAAATCACAAAAAAAGGATCAAAGTTTAAAAGGACATAGAGAAGCTATCTTATGAAAGTAAGCTTTATGGTGCTCTGCGTCCTGATTTTGAACAGCCGCCAGTAGTTATCAAAATCAAGGTCAGAATATAATCAAATTCATCACAAACTTTGAAGACAAAATCCATTTAACTAGAACAAAACCAGGATCATCTATTCAGACTTCATACCTTCTTCAACTTTCTGTAATCAATAGCTTTAAGTGTACAATCTGCAGAATATACACTTATACTGTGGTAAAAGTCTTCAAAGCTAAATAATCTAATTCAGTGACGGTGAACTATTACTTCAGACCGTGAAGATCTAATGTGCCTTTTCCATCAGTGGAAGATTAAAGATCTTTCTCACATCATTCCACATAATGAATACAATGGTTAGTGGTCTCCAGTCAATAAAATCCTTTGATAGACCAAATATCATTGTATTTAATCATAAAAAATAAAGCTAGTCAAAGATTGAAGAAAGCAAGTTGCAAAGACTTCAAAAGGACTCAAAAGCCATACTTGCATTGCATATTAATCAAAAGCTGAGAGGTGTGAAAAATTAGATGTTTAAGCAATCCACATATAATATGTGGAATATAGAATATAAGCTTTTATTTTTATATGGTATTCTTTCACTACATTTTAAAAACTTGTCATAGTACGTTTTACAAAATAAGTCTATTGTGAAATAAAAAAGCTTGCGATCTACCGCTTACATTAAAATTCAGTTGCTGAGAAATAGCAACATGAAACAATTATATATTTGACAGCTGGCACACAATTCCGGCAGTCTGCAAGATGCAAGGTTAATGGTTAGGTTAGATCACAACCTGTTTTATTTCGCTACTAAAAGGAAGTATTGCTGCACTGACAGAGGGTTTGAAAATTATTCAAAGAACAGACTAAAGATGACAAGAAAAGTATGTAAAGATGCACAAGTAGAGGAACACAAATCTTGTAGGTGGAGGAAAAGAACTCCAAAGGATTTTGTTTACACAGTTTAGATAATTACAAAATAAAACAGTTTGTAAGAATGTATTTATTATTGTTTACATGATAGGATTTTGACTGATAAAACTTGTATAATTTGACAAAATTGTTTAATTTGTCAGGGTTCATAACATCACAGCACTTAATTCCGACATAACTAATACAAACACAGTGTTACCAACAACAAAAAAAAATCAAGTTCCTTCCAAACCTACAGGTCGACAATTTTCAAACATGGCAAAGTCGAGGAAGAGGTAGTAGCACAGCAGGAACTAAACTGCATTGAAAAAGTATACTAGAATGCAGAGTCATAGCCATCATTTGGACACCACAATTTATTGCATTGATGTGCATAAGTTCTGTTTAGATCATATCAAGGCAGAATTGGAGAAACAGAGTTCTCAGAGGGTTGTAGGGCTGGAAAAGGTTACAGAGATGAGGAGGGGTGAGGCCATTCAAATGCAAAGATAAGAATTCAAAAGTTGAGGCATTGCTGGGCCAATCTCTTCTGTACACGTTGCATCAGTTTACAAACACCTGAAGCCAATTCAATCCCAGTTCTTATCACATATTCACAGCCTGTTAAAAGGAAAGATGTAGAAATGGAGCAGATCACTTAAGGAACTCATGAACACCTTACAGAGAAGGTAAGGAGATGGAGGGAAAAGAGAAATATATAGTATAACTCTCAGAGATTTCCATAGTCTGAAAGGATTTTGGAATATGAGGATCTTAACCACTCCTTGATCCAACAGGTATGGACACTGAATGCTGCAGTACGAGTTTATTAAGTTTAATCAGCGTACACAAAATTGATACTTAACAATGGCAGTAGTTGTGACAGTGAACTCTGGCTCTTGCTCTCCAAAGTCACTGGGGCATGTCTTCTGGGTTATGATCTGCTGACCGTGGTTTCAGCTTCCTGTGTAGCCACCTGTTGTGCTGTAAATGACTCTGTGACTCTACATGAGGTCAGCTTCAACATGATGTCAAGCCACCCAGTTCTACTTCTCCACTACCTCTCTCAAACTTCCAAAGGCGATACAGGAAATTAGGCCATTTGGCCCAAGGTGCCATGTTAACACTTTGATAGAACTATCTATTTCATCACACTCTCTCAATCTTTGCCCATAGCCCTACAATTTTCCCTTCAAGTATTTATCCAATTCTCTTTTGCATCTGTTTCCACTACTCTACTGAGACGATGCATTCCAGATTACATTTCACTGCATAAAAAAAGTTTTGGTGTCACTTCTGATTCTTTTGCCAATGAACTTAAATCTGTGTTCTCTGGATATGGACCCTTCTTCCAATGGAAACAGTTTCTCCTTACTTACTCTATCAAAGCCATTTATGACTTTGAACATCTCTATCAAATCTCCTTTTAACCTTCTCTGTTCCGAGGAGAACAAGTCCAACTGATCCAGTCCTCTGTCCCTTGTACCATTCTAATAAGTTTCTTCAGTTTAATCCTATCTACGCTTCTGTGTCTTATTTGAAATTGTTTGCTCTTTTTGATGAATGCGGGTCTTATGGTTTAGAAATAACTTTTTTTTGTTTATTGCACTGTGGTCTCATTGGTAGATAAATCCTAAATTACTTTGATTGATTAACTTAATATATATGCAAGTTGATGGGAGCACTTATTTAAACTTTATGTGTCCTGTGGGGCTCCATGTATATTTGGTATACGCCCAAGTGATCCATGAAGAGGAAAAGCTTGGACAAGCTGCAGTAGACCCATCAAAAGTCTAGTCACTGTATTGTTACTTCTTCTACAATGCAACTGTTGTCTTGTGGCAAGTTTGTCACATAATAAAAATTGAAACTTTCAGATTCAAACTTGAATCTTAAGTATTTGGTTATCTCGGAGAACTGCTGGTGGCAAAATCCTATTACTATAGAAATGCATTGTTAACCCAGGTTCCTGCTGTACCATGCAGATTGTGCTAGAATTTCAAGTGCATCATTGAAAATAAATGAAATAATGCCCAGTGGGTATTTGAAAGGGTCAGCTCTCTATAAGGTACATGGGGCTAGTGTAATGTCATAATGAACCCTGTTAATCTGAATTCTGGTACTGTTACGTTGCATTTCATGAAGCATTTATATTAGCTTTTATACAAAATGCACACTCTAGGCTTACAATTTACCAACATAAGTGTTGGTATGATGAAGGCAAGTAGCTTCATCTTAAATTTAGAATTAAGTAATACATAGTAGGAGTCTAAAGTAAATAAAGATTTTGCTTGGAAATTTGAAATTATTTATATCACTTATTGGACCTTCCCCCCCATGCCCCCATAATTAGCATGCCTAAAGACAAGGTTGACTGTGGAGACTTCAAAGTAAGGCTAGCTTACTGAGAGACATTTGCAAGCAGAAAAACAAAGTTTTATAATGTACAATTGTCAATCTAGATAACAAGCAGGCCAACAACTTCGAAAAAGAACTTGGCAGTCCCAAAGAACTGGCATCTCAAAAACAGGCCTGAAGATATGACAATGCGGAAACAAGTAGTTCCAAAGTTCAGTTTAATCCAAGCTGTCATAATTTGAGCTGCACATACACCCACCATTTTGTTATATGTGCCAAGTGAGAGAAAGTGGGCTTGGATGCAAGTAAAAGCAAAAAGATAAAAGCAAAAAAACTATGGATGCTAGAAATCCAAAACAAAAACAAAAATACTTGGAAAAACTCAGCAGGAAATGGGCCGGACACAGTTGAGGGCTCTGTCAACCACCGTGGGTGGAAAACCTCGGTCAATGAAGAAGGAAGACATGTCAGAGGAACTGTTTTTGAAAGTGGCATCATCAGAACAAATGCGGCGGAGGCGAAGAAACTGAGAGAATGGGATGGACTCCTTCCAGGAAGTGGGGTGTGAGGAGCTGTAGTCGAGGTAGCTGTGGGAGTCGATAGGCTTCTAATGAATATTGGTCGACAGTCTATCACCAGAAATTGATCCCCTTTTTCCAAATATTTATATAGATTTTTCTTTTCCCACCTATTTCCATTATTTTTAAATGTATTTCCATCCATTGTTTTATCTCTGCCTTTTGATCCCTTCCCCCCACCCCACCCCCACTAGGGCTATCTGTACCTTTATTATCACATCCCTTAGATAATATCACCAGCTTTAACACTTCTTTGTCCTTTTGTCTATGACATCTTTTGGTTATCTCCACCTATCACTGGCCCTCTATCCAGCTCTAGCTGTCCCACCCCCTCTTAAACCAGCTTATATTTCACCTCTTTTCTATTTTTCCTTAGTTCTGTTGAAGAGTCATATAGACTCAAAACGTTAACTGTATTCCTCTCCCCAGATGCTGTCAGACCTGCTGAGTTTTTCCAGGTATTTTTGCTTTTGTTTTGGATGCAAGTAATATTTGTAACAGTGGAAGATTTAAAAATTTCTGAAAAGAAAATAGGAAAGCTGAAGGCACACTTATTTCCTAGAAAAGCTGGATCCATTTCCCCTTAGAAAATTTTGAATTATTTTAGATACATTTTGGCATCTACCAGAATTCTGCCTTAATATAACGTACAGGGTGTATTACCTTCCTTTAGTAATTGAACTTAAATACAATTAGTTGATTTACAAACTGAAATCTTTCACAATGCACATCTATGATAAAAGTAAGCTTAAGATGTTCAAGGCACACATCAGTACGAGTGTCAGCTTGGTTTAATTTAGTTGATGGGACTTACATTTGCATCAGAGCACTTAGGTACAAGCCCTCTTCAGGACTTCAGTGCATAAACTAAATTGGAACTTGGGCACAGTAATGTGAGCACCTCGCTGTTGGAGATGCTATCTTTCAGATGTGATGTTTTAAAGCCATGCATGCCCCATCTGCAGGACACTGCTGGAAGAACAGAGTTCTTTTGGTGTTTCGACCAATTTTCCTCTTTCAACCAACACTATCAAAAATATTAATTGTCTTTCACTGTAGAGCTCTTGTTGGGATTTTGCGACATGCGTTAAGATTATAATGAAAATCTAACACTGGCACTCCACTCAGCATTAGGCTTTCATTTTTAAACTACAGTATAACTTCAAATACAAATCTGACTTAAATCCAGCATTTATTGTTCATCCGTAGCTTTCCTGAGAAGATGGCGATGGGACTTTTTGATCCACTGTAGTCCACTTGGAGATGGTACTCCCACCAGTGCTGTTCGGTGGGGACGCCAGGGTTTTGATGATAAAGAAATTCATACCAGCCAGAGACAACCATCTGGAAAACTCAATTCTAGTAGATGAAGGGCTAGCCAGTGTTTTCTTAAGGTGATTTATTTTTGGGTGCAACCATCTTATACAGAAAGAAATACAGAAAAGTGAACATAAAAGCTGCACAGAGCTGATAGCAGGATGTTGACAGGCACTCAGTCTATGCTGTACCATAATTCTCAATACTGTCAAGGCTCTTCTCAGATCCTCAGGTAAATGTAGTTCAACCTTTGACAAATCCTGGATCCAATTACTTGTTTTGTCATTCCTACAATGTCATCACTTCTTATTTAATGCCAGGAGTTACGGACACCTTGCTCTATGCTGTGCTTGTGTATAGCATGAAACACACGCCAAATACTCAATTCCATTTTTCCATTCCCAGCTTCGGTTTACAGCCTGTGAAAGTTAGAGACTACTATTATCATGTCCGGCACATCTTACATCTGGCAGGATCCTCCTGTTCAGATACTAAATGAAGTAACTTAAACCAAGGGTCTATGCAGCCTAATTTTATTTGAGTATTGCTGAAAAAAGAGACATGTCTAAGCTTTTCGTCTTGCACTCATCAGGACATTCGGAAGAATACCAATAAAAGGGGGAAAACCACAATTTATACTGTTTGTGAAGAGACTGCTGATTGGTTGGCAAGTGTGTTGCCATGGAGAAAGCACTACTGATGGTGACTGGCAGTTAACTGCCAAGCATTGTTTGAACTTTAAACCAGGCAGCTTGACCCTGATTGGCCAGGCAGCTTGACCCAAGCAAACTAGAGACATTACTTTTTCTCTTTGTCTAAGTGATTCATATAGATTATAAATAGCCGAGGCCCAGCACCGATTCCTCCTGCACTCCACTAGTCACAGCCTGCCAACTTGCCGTTTATTCCTACACTCTGCTTCCTGTCCATTAATCAATCCTCTATCCATGCTAATAAATCACCACCAACTCCATGAGCCCTTATCTGTGTGTATTAATCTTTTGCGTGACATCTTATCAAATGCCTTTTGGAAATCCAGTGTACAACATCTACTGGTTTCCCTTTATCTAACTACTGGTTACACCCTCAAAAAAACTAATAAGCTTGTCAAACATGATTTCTCTTTTGTAAAACCATGTTGATTTGTTCTAATCAGACAATGTTTTTCTAAGTGCATTGTTAAGACTTCCTTAATAATAGATTCCAGCATTTTTCCAATGACTGATGTCAGGCTTACTGATCTGTAGGTCCTCATTTTCTCTCCCTCTCTTCTTGACTAGCAGTGTTGCAATGGTCCAAACTGCTTAGACCATCCCAGAATCCAGGGAGCTATTGAAAATGATAGCTAGTGCATCCATTGTCTCTGCAGTTATCTCTTTTGGAACCCTAGGATGTAGGCCGTCCCGCGGATTTGTCAGATTTTAGTCCCTTAACTTTTTCTCGTACTTTTTCTTTGCTGATTTTAGTTACTTTAATTTCTTCACTTTTATTAGCCCCTAGGTTACCCTTTATTTCTGGTATGTAACTTGTGTCTTGTTAATTTTTCTGCTTTTTCCGTATTCTCCATGTTAATTTATCCTGTCTCTGCTTCTGAGGAACCAACGTTTACTTTAGCTTCTCTCTTTTTATTTGCTTGTAAAAACTCTGAAAAATTGTTTTTATATTCCTGGCTACTTCTCATATTCTATCTTTCCCTTTTTATCAACTTTTTCGTGACTCTCTGCTACTTTCTAAAACAATTGCAATCCTCAGATTTATTACTATTCTTTGCAACATTATAAGCCTCTTCTATTTTCTAATATCCTTAACCTCTTTAGTAAGCCACAGATAGAACTTTCTCAGAGGTTTTGTTTTTCAATAGAATGTATTTTTGTTGAACATTTTGAATTGTTTTTTTAAATGTTTCCAACAGTTTATTTACCCCTATACCGTTAGTCTATTTACTCAATCAACCTTGGCATGTCTCCCCTCATGTCTACATAATTGGGATAAAAACAAAAAAACTGCGGATGTTGGAAATCCAAAACAAAAACAGAATTACCTGAAAAAACTCAGCAGGTCTGGCAGCATCGGCGGAGAAGAAAAATGTTGACGTTTCGAGTCCTCATGACCCTTCAACAGAACTAGGTGAATCCAAGGAAGGGGTGAAATATAAGCTGGTTTAAGGTGTGTGTGTGGCGGGGGGGGTGGTTTGGGTGGGGGGAGAGAAGTGGAGGGGGGGATGTGGTTGTAGGGACAAACAAGCAGTGATAGAAGCAGATAATCAAAAGATGTCTCAGACAACAGAACAAAAGAACACATAGGTGTTAAAGTTGGTGATATTATCTAAACAAACGTGCTAATTAAGAATGGATGGTAGGGCACTCAAAGTATAGCTCTAGTGGGGGTGGGGGGAAGATAAAAGATTTAAAAATATTTAAAAATAATGGAAATAGGTGGGAAAAGAAAAATCTATATAATTTGTGTTCTTTTGTTCTGTTGTCTGTGACATCTTTTGATGATCTGCTTCTATCACTGCTTGTTTGTCCCTACAACCACATCCCCCCTCCACTTCTCTCCCCCCCACCCAACACACCTTAAACCAGCTTATATTTCACCCCTTCCTTGGATTCACCTAGTTCTGTTGAAGGGTCATGAGGACTCGAAACATCAACTCTTTTCTTCTCCGCCGATGCTGCCAGACCTGCTGAGTTTTTCCAGGTAACTTTGTTTTTGTTCTACATAATTGGCTTTGTTTAAGTTTAAGATTCTTGTTTGTGATTGGAACATCTTGTTTTCAAACCATCACTACTTCCCACTGCATCTTTTACTATATTAACAATTAACTCTGCCTCACTGCACAATGCTAGATCTAAAATAACTTTATTCCAAGTTGGTTCCACAACGTAGTGCTCCAGAAAACTGTCAAGAAAGCAGTCTACAAATTCATCTTCCAGACCACCTTTGCCAATTTAATTAGCCCAGTCTACATGAAGATTAAAGATCCCACATAGGTTTAGATTTAGCAAGGCAAAGGTAGTTATCCAGTGTTACCAGACCCAGACCCCTGGCCTACATTAATGTCAGACCCTATATCCCATGGCTAGTGTTCCTTGGCCCACCTCTAAAATGCTGACAGGCTCAAGTGCTTCTTCTCCCAGATACCCTTTCCTGAATGCTCCAAGACTCTACATTCCCTTAAGTACTCATAGCAAAAGAAAAAAGGATGGTGAACCTGCCTCATTTTCAAAATGGATTTTACATGCTGATTATTTTCTCCAATTCCCTTTTGCAGTTGAATCAGCCTTTGCATTAGTCATCAAGGGGGTTCTTGAAATACTGATTCCCAACACGCTCACTTTTACACACAGCAGTAAACCAAAAGCGAACAATTAATTCCTTAATGCCAAAATAAACCAAGCTGCACCTTATTGACCTGGCAAGTCTACACTGGGCGCTTTGCTAGATGCATATGTCAGGGACCAATGGTAAAAGTAACATGCAATCACTGGTGGATGGTATCCGGGTCTTCGCACCACTTTAAAGCTATTAAGCCATATCTGTGTGTATACCTTTATGCTTGACCTTTACCTGTTGTTTACTCTACCCACCCCCCGCTTAGCTTTTGTTCAGTCTGACAAAGGAGGCTTTTTATCTGCCAATGGCACTTCTACATGGGATCAATTATCCTCTTTTTTCAGATCTGGATAGATGAGCACTGTATTGCCAGCACTTCCTCTTTTTTTCCTAGACAGCTTTCTGGAACACAATTGTGCTTCAGTGCTAGCAATTAACCCTGGAACAATGGTTACAATAACACCAACTGATTTTCGGGTGGGGCGGAATGGAGGGGCACACTTCACATATTTGTCCATTCACATCTTTTCTCCAAAGAACACAGACAAATGTCCTGTTTTAAAATAATTGTCAATGTTGCTCTTTATCTGGCTATCTGGAGCTATGCAACAATGGTCCAATGAGAGCCACCCCATCTGATTTTCCCCCCTTTCAATAACTGTGCAGCTCAGATCAAAAATAAAGTGGAATTGAGAATTATCTTTGCCCTCCCAATCTGTGGTGTTCCAAACCTTGGAAGCACCACACCACTAAACTGATTAGATTTTTAGTGGAACTCAATTTTTTTTTAATGCTTTGGTGTGTTTCCAAATCCAATGGAGGTTTGACTTTGATTTTGTTTCTATAATTTGTTCCTTAAAACGATTCTTGAAATTTGCACAAGATTATCACAAATCCTACTGCAAACAGAATGCATGAATTCTTTAAGATAGGCAGCCCACAGATCACTTGTCTTACAGACCAGTTGCTCAGTCATGGGAAATATTGTCCCTCACAACATTCTCCTTATCATTGGTAACTGTCTATCAATAACTTTCAAAACCAGAGATTTAAATTAATTCAAAGCCCAATTAAATCATCAGTTTTGTATAAATCTCCTGTCCATGTCAGCAAGCTCACCAAGAGAGTTAAATTAAATTAAGAAGCTGATCGAATTTAATTTCAGGCTTATAATTAGGAACTTTGGTATCATGAATACCAATTATGACAGTCGAGTAAAACAGTCACTCTGTAAATTGTTCACAAAACAAAAACATTTAAAAGAAAATGCAAAAGTTAAAGTTCGATGATTTAGTCATTATTGTTGTTTAGAATTAAGAAAGACAGAAACAAGAGTAGGCCATTCAACCCCTTGACTGTGTTCTACAATCCAATAAGATCATGTCTGGTCTCTACCTAAGCTACCCAATATTTCTACTCCACTGACAAAATTCTCTGTTCTGAAAGCTTCAATTGATCCAAAATCCACACCCTTTTGGGGGCACAAATTTCCAAATTTATACCACCCTTTCTATGATAGAAACATACACTGGTCTATCTTCAGCCAGATATTCTTGGCCTGGAAGTGGCTCCTAGGGAGCAGCAACAACTGGCATCAGTGCCTTGGCAAGAAAGATCAGGCAAGATTTGCACCCCTGATCACAATTCAGCAAAACTCTGTGTGTGCATTGAAATTTACCAAGGACAGAAGTGGGCTAAGTTGTGATGCCGCTCCTTTTGAAGGCTCACATAATGAATAATGATCAGTTGAACAGCTGAACCATATCCTAATAAAAGGAAAAGGCAGAGGAATAAAATTGGCAAGAGAAAAATGCGGTGTCACAAATTTGAAACTCTAATACTGGCCACAAAACAGGCTGTTCTGATTTCTGATTCTAACAATTAGTATCAACATAATATCAATTTAACTTTACAAGGCCCCAAATTTCTCTCTATTATCTTCTCCTGCTAAATCTATTTTTACCTCCTTAATCCGTGTACACCTAAACTTACTTTCCTTTCAATTGCATAATTTACTCTCTTGCTTTTCCCCTTCCTCACCATATAACCTGAAAGCCTCCCTAATGGTTCCAGTTAGCTCACCTGTGTAGGTTATCCCATTTGCAATGGTCACTTCTACTCCAGAACTAGTCCCAATGCTCCGCAATGTGAACCTTTCCCTCCTACACTATGGCTATAGCCACAGATTTACCTTCCTAATTTGGCTGATCCTGGATTAACTTGCAAGTGACACTGTTGGCAATTTGGAGATGATTTCTTTTGAGATCACCTTTTTCCTAGGATTGTTTATTCTTCTCTAAGTCACAGGGTCCAACATAAATGACTACTTCCAATGGCCCAGTTCTCTCTCCATATATCCCTTGACTCAGTGATAGCACTCTCTTTGCTGAGTCAGAAGGTGGTGTTTTCATATGTCATTCCAGGACTTGACACAACCTTGGGTGACATTTCAGTGCAATAGGAAATGCTGCACCTTGGGGAAAATGTTAAGCTGAGGTCACAACTGCCCCTTCAGGTGGGTTAAAGGATCTCATGGTGCTATTCAAATACACTTTCATGTTTTGAAAAACTTTGAAAAACTAAAGAATGAAAGAGTATTTCCACTAGTAGATAAATAAATAATGAATGTCTACAAATGCTGGATTGTCAACAGTAGTGTAAGACAAAACTAGAACTAAAATCACAGTGTTATCAGAACTTAGAGAAGGCTAAACTCAAGCCCCATGGAGCTGGATGCAGTGCTGCAAAAGGGTCAGTGACCTTACATGGGTGTTGAAGGTCAGTAGATGCATCTTCAAATGCCATATGCCACCAATTGCACCACCAGCCTCACACACTGCTCAATGTCCCACACTCTCATCAATTATCAACCAAAATCTCTATTAATCAAGAATCATACCTGACATTCATAAGTGCCACCTAATCCTCACAAACTTAGCACTGCTACAAACCTCATATGTGTATTTCTCAGTTTGCACACACAGCTATTTAACCATAACAACCACATCATTCAAACAGATTGCATCACAGTCACTAAACACTTTTTCTCATGCAGGCCAAGGTGGTGCACAACCTGAAGGCAGTAGCACCTAACTGGCATACTTACAGGGGTGGCTGCATATCCTAACTCCCACGGAAGAGACAGTGCTTGCCATCATTGGAGAGGCCATTGCTGAGACCGTAGCCAGCGACAGGGCTGAAATCAGCAAAGGTGCATGATTCTCTTATCTAATCCTCCTTCTCACATCCAACTTCTGTCTCATTCCACAATCTCTTCTGATGTACATGGTATGAGCATGTATATCTTACTTTGTCCCCACTTTCCTAACCCCTTGTGTCTTTCTCTTTTTAGTTACCGACGACTTCAATCGGTCCAAGCAGTGGTAGAACAGCAACAGGAGGAAGATCAAGAAGACAGCGATGATGAAGAAACACCGTCATTCAATCTCATACTCATAGCCACCAGCTCAAATGGTCACAATCCACTTACTTTAGAGGACAGCTTAGAGATAGGATAAACATGTTGTTGAGACACCGGGAACAAGTGGTCTGCAGTGGACAAGGAAGTGCATGTGCCAGCTCCATGGAGGATGAGGTCCCCATGAGTTCTGCTGCAGAGGACTCAGATGAGCATTTCGAGGAGGAAGGCAAAGAAAGTGACAAAGAAGTATGAATAACTAAATGTTTGGTGCATTGGCAAACCTGCCAGAAAACCCACATATAATGTCAAGGACCATGGAGGAGTCTGGCAGCAGCTTGCACCTGCACAGAGTTTGGAGCCCATCTCTTCTAGCAAAGCAGTGGTGACCAGCTCTTTTAGTACACAGTGGAACTAATATAATGCAGCATGGGCTATGCAAGGTGACCAAAGGCTTAGCTTTCAGTACAACACAAGCAGAAGCCATCCAATATCTGAGTGCTGCAGTGGAAAATGAACTTCCATTATACAAGGTAAGCTTGCTGCCATGTAAGC
The DNA here is from genome assembly GCF_017639515.1 of Carcharodon carcharias. Lineage (NCBI taxonomy): Eukaryota > Metazoa > Chordata > Chondrichthyes > Lamniformes > Lamnidae > Carcharodon > Carcharodon carcharias. The sequence continues at coordinate 120,765,294 of NC_054475.1, forward strand.
TCATACTACTGTTATGGCTGCAGATACCAGTTTTCAAAGGGGTTTTTAGGGTATCATAATAATCCAGCAATTTGGCCTCCAAAAAGTTGCTAGAATTGTTCAGACAATGCCCTAGGGAAGTGTCAGTAGCTCTGTGAAGTGCGACCCTGCTGTCCTCTCTCAAAATAATAGTATTTGTTCTCCCACCACTGCCATTCCACCAGTGCCCTTGCTGTTACCTTTCAGTCAGCCAGCTCAGACTTCTTTCACCCAAGCCAAAAAGGTGCAGTCTATTAGGCCTTCTAACCCAGTGCAGCTCAAGGTTGTCCTCCAAAGCCATCTGCAGTCCCCCATCCCATTGAAAGTCAGCTGCCGTCCACCAGCCAGGATAGTCACTGGAGAGCACTAGGTCACGGAAAAGACACATGGAAGACAGCCACAAGGGAATGCACAATGGTGAGAATTACTACCTGAACATGCTGAGTGGATACAGCTTCCTTTTGAAAGCTCCTCTCCACCTCAGCCTGAGAGCCCTTTTCTCCCTCCTCCTCACTCTTCTAGCAACTTGCCCTGTGCTTCATTCCCCTGGCTCATTCTCCCAGTTTGGTTGCTCTCCAAGTGAAATGCCTATTACTGGACCCATGTCTGGGAACAATTGGTTTGTGCTGTAAACCTGAAGTCAGGCCCAATTCCTTCTGCACCTGCCACACCACTCCCTGTACGCTTTCTTAACTTTAAAAGAGTTCCAGAGAACACCAAAAATTTATACAATCGCAGCAACAGTCGGCAAAAATCAATCAGCAAGTAACTGAATCTGAAAGTAGCTGATACTGCAATCCTTTTAATTACAGCTGGTGGGGAGTCCGCCCTGCTTCTGATCTCAGGTTCAGCCAATGATTAAGAGAGGATAACGGCTGAAGCGTGAACTCCAAAATGGCACTGGTGTCACTGATTTCATGATCTGCCTACCCTACTTACTTCCAGCGGACCCACACTGTCGGGCACTGCCCTCAGCAGTATGACATCCTCTGCAACTCACACCAGAAGTACACACATCAAAAAGAAAGCATTACCTATTCAAATTTTGAGCTGGCAATACTTTAGCTACAAGTGGCTGTTGAAAAGACGAGACTATCAGAAGTCCCGGAACAAAAAGAGCCATCTCTTACTACCTACTCACGTTCTAGTATATGTGTGCTTTGTCCAGCAGACAGCTAGCACATACTGTCTGCTCACGGCTAGATGACATTGACCATAAACAAATGAGGAAAACATCTGGGGGAAACAACAATTACAATAAACAATGAGTGCCTGCAACTAAAACTAAAAATATTTTCAAAGGTGTGAACCCTTCCAATGGAATCATTTGACATTTCCCTTCCACCAACTTTCTAGTCAGCTCTCACTCTTGAGCTAAGGATTGATAAGTAATGACTAATCTTCATTACTTACCCAAACAAAACAAACTCCAAGTCACCTCTTTGATGGACATGCCCTCTAAACATGATATCTCAAACCAGCTTTCCATATGCTCAGTTGTCATTGCCTTCCAAGAAGAAAACCTCACCTCTGCTTATATATACACTGCTACTTAATGATACACAACTATCTTTATAGAAAAAAAACAAAAACAGAATTACCTGGAAAAACTCAGCAGGTCTGGCAGCATTGGCGGAAAAAAAAAGAGTTGACGTTTCAAGTCCTCATGACCCTTCGACAGAACTTTATAGTGCTGACTAATTCCATAAAGATCAATCCAGAATACAAATAATTAATTAGGGGAGGGACAACTTCAGTGGGATGAGAAAATGATCTGGCTCAGGTTAACTGGAATTAAAGATGGTGGGTTAACATGTAACCAAACAATGGTCTGCCTCTAAAGAGGACATACTTCAGGTACAATCAAAGGCATATAAATCCAAAAGGCTGGTAAAAGGAGGAAAGGAGTCAATTTGGGACCTAAAAGGATATTTAAGCATGGAGGAGAGGGACATGGTTGAGGTACTAAATGAGTACTTTGCATTTGTCTTCACCAAGATGGAAGATCTGTCTAAATCAAAGTGAAAGAGGAGATATTTAAGAAACTTGCTGGGCTAAAAATAGGCTAAAGGTATTAGATAAAATGGCTGTACTTAGAAGTTGATATATCACCAGGAACTGAGATGCATCCAAGGATAAAGGGAGATAAGGGAGGAAATTGTGTAGGTCTGGGCCATAGTCCTCCAATTCTCTATGAATCACCAAGGAGCCTTGGTGAGTTGCTGCAGTGCATCTTGTAGATGGTACACAGTGCTGTGTCGGTGGTGGAGGGAGTGTATCCATGCTGCTACTGTCCCATGCCTCTAACTTTGCTGTCAAGTCTGTTATGTAACACCTTATTAAATGTCTTTTGGAAGTCCTTGTGCACCAAATCGACCGCATTTCCCTCATCAACCCTCTCTCTTTCCATATCCAAATACATGGCCTACAGCAATTCAAGGTGTCAGTGTCGAGGGAAATTAGAATTGGGTAATAAGTGTTGGCCTAGCCAGCAATACTCACATCACATAAAAGAATGAATAAAGATAAACAAAATTGGCTGAAATAAAGTGTTTTGGTGAACTGTTGTTTCTCAGACTAGAGGAAGGGTTATAGTGGGTCTCCCCAGGGGTCGGTGTTAGGATCTCTGCTTTTCTTGATACATACTAACAACTTAAACTTAGGTGTGCAGGGCACCATTTCAAACTTTGAGGATGACACAAAACTTGGGAAGTATTATGAACCATGAGGAGGATAGTGATAAACTACAAGAGAACATAAACAGAATAGTGGAAATGAGTTGAAATGTGGCAAATGAAATTTAATGCAGAGAAGTGTGAAGTGATTAAATTTGATAGAGAGAGGAGGGACAATATAAATTCAAGAGTATAATTCTAAAGGGCATGCAGAGCAGGGAGGCCTGTGGGTATAAGTGCACAAATCACTTAACGTGGCAGGGCAAGTTCAGAAAACAGTTAATAAAGCATGGAATCCTGGGATTTATAAATAGGGGCAAAGAGTATTAAAAAAGGGGAAGTTATCATCAACCTCAAAATATTGTTTCGGCCTCAGCTGGAGTAGTGTCCAATTCTGGCCCTTTAGGAAGCATACGGAGGCCTTAGAGAGAGTGCAGAAAAGATTCATAAGAGCGGTCCCAGGGATGACGAGTTACGTGGATAGATTGAAGAAGCTTGGGTTGTTCTCCTTGGAGAAGTAAAAATTAAGCAGAGATTGATAGAGTTGTTCAAAATCATTTAAGGACAACGTCTGGATCACGTAGATAAGGAGAAACCGTTCCCACTGGCAGAAGGATCCAAAACCAGAAGACACTCATTTAAGGTGATTGGCAAAAGGAGCAATGTTGACATGAGGCAAAACCTTTTTACACAGCTAGTGGTTCGCATCTGGAATGCACTACTTGAGTCTGAAGGAGACAGATTCAATCGAGGCTTTCAAAAGAGAACTGGATAATTACCTAAAGAAAAAAAAATTGCAGGACCACAGGGAAAAGGTGAGGTGAGGAACTCTTGCAGGGAACTAGTGTGGACATGACAGAGAATGGCTTCCTACTGTGCTGAAATCATTGTGGTTCCGTGCTGTTTTTTTTGTAGTTGCGAATTTGAGAGTGCCTTGAGACCTTGTATGTATCACAACTCGTCCGGATAAACAAAATATATGTGATTGCTATGTGCCTCCATATATACCTTCCATTTACACAAGCATGTAAATGCCCAGGTGTAAATGAAAGCCTTTATATTAAGAAAAAAAACACTTTATTACCTGGCACACTTTTTGAGAAAGTGGTTGGTTAGCAGAATCTTTTCCATGAGTAATGTGTATAAATGAGAATCTTGTGTAAATTATGCAGTCAGTAACAATAACAAATCTAAGTTGGTTCACATTGGATGCAATAGTAGAGAGTAATAAAATATTATGTGCTTTGTCGCATCAGAAAATTAATTCTGTTACATGAGACTTGTCAACAATTGGTAAATACACCACACATTCTGATACTTAGCAACATCAATCTATGTAAAATGTCAAGTTTAAATTCCTGGTCAGTACTGAATTTATTGATATCAGCTGGGGGTAAGAACATTACATTCTTTTTCTTTACTGCTCCCACGCTAGAGGAAAATGCAGCTCCCTACTCTCTTGACAGCTAGTCCATGACTCCCACTGCAAAGCGTGAACACGCATGTCCACGGATACCAGGCACAAACAGTATTGTACTAGCCTCTGATGCCCCTCACAGTCAAGTAAGATGCCAGAGACAATAACTGCACAAGTCAATAACTTCAACAAAATGCAAGATAAGGCTTAACTATTTGAATATTTTTACATCTTTTATACCTACTTTTTTGTCTGAAGTTATTAGCTTGAAGGCTTCTGTGACTTGCTGGGCTGTTGCTCCACCACCTACATCCAGGAAATTAGCTGGAGTACCACCATGAAGTTTTATAATGTCCATGGTTGCCATAGCCAGTCCTGCACCATTCACTGTATAAAGAAAAACAAGTTTAATCATTTGAAACAATACACTGGTAACAGAAAATTAAGATTAAAATTATTTAATTTATTGCAAATTATATTACGAATGAAGAAATTTTCAATGGATCTGTACACAGATATAAATTTACTTTATAATCAATTAGTTTTTCAAATTATTTTACTCGATGTTCAATGAAGGAAAAGAATTGCATCTTTTTTAAGCAGAAATTTTCTATTACTTCTCAAAGGAATAAGCTCAAGGGATTTCGTACTGTAGATTCGAGGAATGTTTAAAAGAACTGTTTGCAGGGAGATAAACAGGCAGAACAAAATACGTGGTTCATTAAGCAACTGGAGTGATGGTAAGACTGTATTTAAGGAAATAAAAGATGCATTGTTATTGATAAAATTGGGAACTATGTACTGAGAATAAATAGCCCATCGTGCAAACGGGGGATAGAAAGTGAGGGTGGAGGTGGATGTGGTGTAGAATGCTGAATGAGCACGAGAAGGTTAACAAAAGGGCGCACACAAAACAGATGGCTGGAACTGTTAATCTCCATATATGCTCCCAGCCATTTATTATTTTATATAAAATAATATGACAGAAAGGAAGTTATGTAGCAACCCTAATGACTCTATTCTAAAGGCATTGGGACTGAATTTCACGCTTTTCTGCCGACGGGTTTTTAGGTGGGAGGGGGTGGAGAGCATGAAATAGAACGAATGAGTTCCCGCCCACACGGACCTCACAGCGATTTTATGCTGGGGTGAGCAAGGCCTTGGATGGGCCGCCTGCCCTTGTCCCAGTTGAGGCCCTTGAGTGACGACTTAAGGGCTGTTTCCCGCCCAGTCTCAGGCTGGTGGGAGGATTTCCTGGGCATGGAGGAAGACCGAAAATGCTCGGACTTAGGCTTCTGGTCGGCAGGGGCGGGGGTGGTGCCTCCATCAGAAGCCCCTTCTAACTTTGAGCGCCACCACCCCCCCACAACCTAAGGTCCAGTGGCCACTCCCCCTACACCCTAATTGCCTACTTTCCATCCCCCCAGGCCTTCCCTACCCTCCCCACGTTCAAACCCGAAAACTTACCTTTATATCCAGTCCCAGGACTTTGGCTCTGTCATTTTCATGCAGTTCCTCTTCTGTCCACTGCAGCTTGCTCTAGGCACTAGAGACATACTGGCCAATCAGATTGGCCAGCAGCCCTCCAAGGTGGGATTTCCACCCGAGTGATGCAGGGTGGGGGGAGGAGTCCTGCCTGCAGCCAACTGATGCTCTAGCATGAAATGGCTGCAGGGCAGGCAGCGTTGGCGGGATGTGTTCCCTGCCAACTCTTCAGATGGCAAAATAGGAAACCTTCCATCCAAAATATTTAGGCCCTGGCCTCTCTTGTTCACAGCCAGGTTTACATTACAGTTGATCTCAATGTACTTTGCAATAACCAATTTGGGGGAAGGAGTTAGTGAGGGAAGAAATCAATCAATACCCCCACTATCTGGTTCTACAGGAAAAAGGCTTATTTGTGGACACTGGATGAGGAAAGATTAGATCTGGTGTGGAATCATCCGGTCCCGTTGGCAGAGTGCGTCATGGCAGGCAGGGGGGTAGGGGGCAGGGGGACCAGCTGGCATGAGGGGCAGAAATCGGTTTCACTGTGGCATGAAATCACAGCAGGATCATCCAATGGCGGAACACAATCCTGCTGAAGGCCAGAGTGAACACAATGGGATGCAATGTAAGGCCTGGCCACAATTGACCCCCCATGACGCGTTTAGCGTTATGCCGGCTGGAAACACGCTGGCCCAGAACATGTCTGGACAAGTGAGATGTGCAGAAATTGGGAATTACCTTTAAGGCTTTGCTCAGATCGCGGACATCTGAGGAGAATGCTGGAGCCCTACTGCTACTGGACTCTGGAGGAACACATACATCGCACGCTGGGTGAATCCCCACGCACATGGATCCACAATGAAACAGCTCTTTGAGGCTGGGAGGTCCCCGTTGATGTCTGGCGTCGGCTTCGGAACATCACGGACTTGGCCATGGGCTGCTATGGATGATCGGCAAAGGTATTGTGGGGAGAGGAAGGTCTAAGTGGGAGTGCAGGGTGTAGTGGGGGGGGGTTTGGGGGCTGAGGCTGCAGGCGGGAGTGGGGGACAAAGGAGTCTAGCGGGGGGGGGGTTGAGATTTGGAGAGGGAAAGAGGGTGTATGGGAGAGAATGTTGCAAGTGGGGAGGAAAGTGAAAGAGAGGGAGTTCGGGGAAGGGAAGGTATCCGTGGGAAGGAGGGAGGTCGGAGGGGGGGAGATGTTCAGGGGGAAAGAGGAAGTTCAGAGGGGGAAGCTGTCCGGGGGGAGGAGGGAATAAGATGCGGGGGGTGAGGGGGAAAGGAATGTCCAGATGAACATGCAAGGGAGGGAGTCAATGACTGCCTCCTGTGGAGGCAGCGGGGAGAGGGCGGCAAACTGAGGATGGGTGTGGTAGGAAGGAATGGTGAGTGTGAGAGGGAGCCGGTAGAATGGGAGGATGAAGGTGCGTCAGTAATGCTAGAAGGGGCAGCGAGGCTGGTTGGCGAGGACTCAGGGCAAACACAGAGCCCGGGGATGGGAAGGAGGGGGTTGAGGAGGTCAACGTGGGGTTTTCAGGAAGGTAGGGAATGTGCACATTCACCTGGACATCCTGGAAAGACAAGAATTCGGGTTGATAGGTGGCGATGGGGAGATGGAAGGTAATGCCAGGTGGGTCCACAGTGATGGGGGAAAGGACATGGATGACTGGGGGGGGCGGGGTGGGGGAAGACAAGTGAACTGATCAAAAACTTGATTATGACTCTGGTTTTCAAATCGAAAGTGAGTGGAGCCACGTGTTGGACGGGCACAGGTGTTATATGGGAGTGTGATCAGTAAGTGGGTGGAGATGCAACTCAGCTCAGATGGACAACTGAAAGAGAACCGCAGCAGGCAGCATTGAAAAGGCTCGGAACATTGAGATGGTTGTGGTGGATGAAGGTTTCATGTGCATAGGAAAGTGCTTGCACGAGGTTCCGAAAGGCCCTATCACATACACACACGTTTCCCACCAGATTCACTTGTGGTGCAGCTGAACTGCTATTGGGGGGCAGTAAGGGGTGCAGGGGTAGGACCCGTGAACCTGTCAATGAAGCATGAAGCTGAAAGACAACATTACATATGATTCAGTGAAAGTGATTATATTTTCAGGTTATAAAATGACAACGTGTTCACCCGTGCAACCAACTGATCAGAATTACTTAAATTTTCTAGGCCTATCACTTCTTCTAGGTGCTGTCCTGACATGCACAGCAGAGGCGGAGACAGCCTGTGCAATGGTTGGTCCTGTTGCCTCTAATGAATTCAGTGTGTGCTCTTTGGAGATTCGAGGCTTTGAGGGCCCTGGATTGCTTTGGCTGTCCTCTCTGGGCCAGCTGCTCCCTCTGCATTGACAGAGGACAAGGTTGAGGGGGTCACAGGCAAAGGGGACTCAGAGGGAGCAACAGCTTCTGAGATTCCTGATTGGATGACCCAGGAATGTCCTCCTGCTTTCAGGTGCCTGAGGGCTCCAGCCAGACTCCTTGAGGAGAAGGAGCACCCACAAGGACATCGAGGTGCCCCATTTTCCCCTCGTGCTGCCACTACAAGAACTCACCTGTGGCTACTGCGATGGAGTGCATGTCTGTGCACATCTTCACATTCTGCCGGAGCAGGGTCTCCATGGTGTCCACCATCCTTCCCATGGGGACCTCCATGCGTGCACATGTGGGTACCATTTCATCAAAAAGCAGGCGGATGCACTAGTCCAGCTCGTGTGCCACTCTGGTGAGGGACTGGCTGGCTGAGGGCATCAGCAGCAGAGTCAAAAACAGGAGAGAGAGCACTCACAGTTGCGCTGAGAGAGGGATGATGTGGTGCAGGATCCCCACATGGTTGGTCGCCGCTGGCCTCACCGCTGCAGCAGGCACGCTCCACGTCCTCACCATTTAGCATGATCGCATGCTCCTCAAAGTGAGCGAGGGGCCTAATATGGGTCACTCCATCTCGGTCTGGGGCCTCTCCCTGCTGTTGTGAGCCAGCTTCTCCAGAATAAAAAAAAATGGAGAGTGTGAGAGCAGGATGCATGGCACTGTGTGGAATGTTTGTATGGTGAGCGGTGCAATGGATAGAATGAGGACACAAGCTCCAGAGGATATGAGCCTGATGGAGGTGTGAGGGTGTGTGAGAGAGTTAGTGGCATTGTCTCTTGAGGTGCAAGATCCCTGTGGATGTGATGGGTTTGTGAGTGTATGAGTTGAGGGCGGTGAGGTGGCTGACTTACCCTGGTGGGTGATTCATCCTCTTGCTGCACAAGATGGCTGACCTCCTCTGTGCTCTGTTGGCACTGACTGCCGCTACCACCACCTCCCAGGCCAAGTTGGTGACTCTGGTCGACCTCCTGCAGCCAGAAGTGGGGTAGAGGATATCACGGCTACTTTCCACTGTTTCCAGCAGGCACCCCAGAGAGGTGTCACTAAATTTAGGCGCTGCTGTCTTCCTGACTTTTGGGGCCATCTGTTGCTTGGAGCAGTCATGGTCTGTAGACGTGAAGTAGGCTGCGCTCTGGTGCGTTTTAATTATGGGGCCTGGAATGAGGAAACGCTGAGGTCAGGGCGCGGCGGGCAAACCTGAGCCTGCCTGCCAGCAATCCGGCATGTTTCCCATGAATGCATTATTAATAAGGTGGGACACGACAGGAATGGGCCGATATGGCGTGAAAAGCCGTCACTGTGGCCAGCGGTTAAAACATCTTTTTTCCTGCCCGCTACCACACTTAGCGCAAATCTGGGATTATTCCACCTCTGGTTGTGGAGCACTCTCGTCAATCATTCAGAAAAACGATAGGCATGCTATTGGTGAAACACCTTAAGTCATTCTGAGAAAGATGAAGGAAGCCTAAAATTGTCAAAATAAGAGGGGTTGCAGAAAGATTTGATGAGATGGTTAAAATCCTTCAACTATCTTAACCAATTTCTTTTCAAGTTCAGCATCTTTCTTACCCAAACAGCCTATGTTGCCATCTAGTCCAATGTAGTTAAGGTCTGCCTTTGCTGCTTCCTGGTCTCTTTCATCTTCTTGGCTCCAGTCTTGCAAATCAAACACTTGTTTTTGACGGTATGCAGCATTGGAATCAAAAGTGATCTTTGCATCCATGCACATCACTGAAAAATAAGTCTTCATATTCACTAATCTCCCAAATTTACAGAAATGGCAAAGATTTTAAATGAACAGGTTAGAAAAGGTAACATATATATAAATGTAAAAATAATGAGCACTGTCACATGACTTTAAACAACCTGAAAAGCTTTAAAATTTGCAAGTTCTCAAAAGGTGGGCACATCACAGTCAATTAGTGGTAACATTTCTAGACTAGTAATTCATAGGCCAAGACTAATGCTCTGGAGACCCAAATTCAAATCCTACCACAGTAGCTGGGGAATTTAAGTTCAATTAATTAATATATCTGGGATAACAATGATCATGAAGCTACAAGATTGTCGTAGAAATCCTTCTGGTTCACTCATGTCCTTCACGGAAATAAATTTGCTGTCCTTACCCAGTCTGGCCTAGGTGTGACTCTAGATCCACAGCAATGTGGTGACTCTTAACTGCCCTCTGAAATGGTTTACCAAGCCACTCAGTTGTATCAAATAACTACCACACTACAGGGCAATTTCCTTCCAATCAGGGAAAGAAAGCAATGAACAGCTTTACACAGTGAAGAACAATTGACTGATATGTAAAAATTCTAACTAGCCCACATCAGAGGGACAAGCAGAACACTATATTTGTTTACAGAGGATTATGTATATTCAAAGAATGAAGAAATCCACAAAAAACGTAGGCATCTATGAACATTCCATTAGCACAAGAAATACAATGGCTCAAGGTCCACCACTGTTGTTTGGTAGTACAGAATTTGAGTACTGCTGAAAGCAGATACATGTTGTTGAAGCTTTTCATCTTGAACTCTTCAGGATAATTCACAAGAATATCAAATGTAAAGGGAACAACAACTTATATTGCATGAGAAGCATGCACTGATTGGTTGGCAAGTGGACTCTGATTGGTAGAAATGTTGCCATGGAGAATGCACCAGTTAACTGATGACAGTTAACTTCCAAGCTTTGTTTAAATTCAAACCAGGCAGGCTGACTCCGATTGGTCAAGGCTAAACAAAATAGGTGACAGCTGTTCTCTGGTTCATTTTCCAGGGCAATGCCTTGACCAGTCAGATTCAACCTGCCTGGTTTGAATTTAAACAAAGCTCAGCAGTTAACTGTCAGTCATCAGTTAACTGGTGCATTCTCCATGGCAATGCCTCTACCAGAGTCCACTTGCAAACCAATCAGCATTCTCTGCTCATGTAGTATAAATTATTCCCTTTACATTTGGTATTCATGCAAGTTGTCTTGATGAGTGCAAGACTAGAAGCTTTGACAACATATGTCTTTTCTCAGAAATACTGAAGTCACCACTGCCTTCTCAGGTTTCTATTAATGAGGGACATTCCATGAATACAAAAAAAGGTTTTCCAACATTTATCTATCCATCACATAACATTAGTATCTGCAATGTAAGTGGTAGACGGGTTGATTTAACACAGTGCTAAGCGTATAGCCTTACTTAAAGAAAGGTCTAAGCAATAATTCTGCATGATCCACATTGTGTTCATTTCCACAAATAGTTTTAACGTTAATACATGACATCCTTTTGAAATCCTACCCTCCCAGAGGCTAAATGCAATTCACATTTTTTCTTAAACAAAAACAGAATTACCTGGAAAAACTCAGCAGGTCTGGCAGCATCTTCTCCGCCGAAGCTGCCAGACCTGCTGAGTTTTTCCAGGTAATTCTGTTTTTGTTTTGGATTTCCAGCATCCGCAGTTTTTTTGTTTTTATTTTTTTGTTTTTATCACATTTTTTCTTGCTCAGTTAATTTTATTTCCTTTTTACCAGAATACTTACATAAAATCTGACACTGAACCACAACTTTTCATTCTTAAATCAGAAGCTTTTTGAAAAAAAACTAGAGCTATGCATTTCAGGTTATGCTGAGTAGGGTTGCCATGGCATCAGAGCAGATTAAGATGCAATTCTTTTAACAGTTCAGCTTTTTATACAAAACTAAAGTAAGCAACTTACTTTAAAAATGGAACATTGAAAAGGCAGGTTGGGCAAAATAATGGAAACTAGCAACCAAACCAAATACAGGAATGTGACTGATAAAGTTTTATATTAATATTCATTAACGGGAGTTAAATTTAGGAGCAGAGAAGAGTAAGAGTTACTTTACCCTCGCCTGATGAGTCTTCCACCATCGGGTTTATCTCAATCAAAGTGGCATCATATTTCATGAAGAGTTCATACAAACGTACAATGACATCAGCAGCATCGTTTATTAGTGCAACTGGGAAATCCATCCGCTGAGCAACCTAATGTACACAAAAAAACCCATTACCTACTGCAAAAAAAACAGCACCAAGAAATTTTCTTAAACAACCTTTATGTTCACAAAACTCAAAAATTGTCTCAGAAGGCAGTTTACCTCACCCCAAAAAGGCTGAAAACAAATCTTTTAAAGCAAGAATTTGGTTGTGATTTGGCAGGAGTAAACTGATGAATGAGTATTATAAATCACAATTTTTAAAATTATTGGGGTGAATGATGGGGCAAGTTATTTTATTCATTCATGGGAAGTGGGCGTCACTGGCTAGGCCAGCATTTATTGCCCATCCCTAATTGCCCTTGAGAAGGTGGTGGTGAACTGCCTTCTTGAACCACTGCAGTCCATGTGATGTAAGTACACCCACAATGCTGTTACGGAGGGAGTTCCAGGATTTTGACCCAGCAAGAGTGAAGGAGTGGTGATATATTTCCAGGTCAGGAAGATGAATGGCTTGGAGGGGAACTTCCAGGCGGTGGTGTTCTCATGCATCTGCTGCCTTTGTCCTTCTAGATGGTAGCAGTCGTGTCTTTGGAAGGTGCTCTCTAAGGAGTCTTGGTGAGTTCTTGCAGTGCATCCTGTTGATGGTACACACCACTGCCTCTGTGCGTCAGTAGTGGAGGGAGTGAATGTTTGTGGAAGAGGTGCCAGTCAAGCGGGCTGCTTTGTCCTGGATGCCACTGAGCTTCTTAAGTGTGGTGGAAGCTGCACTCATCCAGGCAAGTGGGGAGTATTCCATCACACCCCTAACCTGTGAATTTTAGATAGTGGACAGGCTTTGAGGAGTCAGGAGGTGAGTTACTCACTGCAGGATTCCTAGCTGCTGACCTGCTCTTGTAGCCACAGTATATATATGGCTAGTCCAGTTCAGTTCTGGTCAATGGCAACACCCCAAGATGCTGATAGTGGGAGATTCAGCAATGGCAATGCCATTGAATGTCAAAGGGCGATGGTTAGATTCTCTCTTGTTGGAAATAGTGATTGCTAGGCAGCTATGTGGCGCGAATGTTACTTGCCATTTGTCGGCCCAAGCCTGGATCTTGTTGCATTTTGACACAGACTGCTGCAGTATCTGAGGAGCTGTGAATGATGCTGAACATTGTACAATCATCAGTAAACATCCCCCTTTCTGACCTTATGATGGAAGGGAGGTCATTGATGAAGCATCTGAAGATGGTCGGGCCGAGCACACTACCCTGAGGAACTCTTGCATTGACATCCTGGAACTGAGGTGATTGACCTCCAACAACCACAACCACCACCCTTTTTGGTACTATTGCCAGGATATTGTTAGTCCCATAGTCTTTGCCATATTCAGTGCCTTCAGCCGTTTCTTGATATCATGTGGAGTGAATCGAATTGGCTGAAGGCTGACATCAGTGATGCTTGGGACCTCCGGAGGAGGCCAAGATGGATCATCCACTCAGCACCTCTGGCAAAGATTGTTGCAAATTCTTCAGCCTTATCCTATGCACTGATGTGCTGAGCTGGATATTAGTGGAGCCTCCTCCTCCACTGAGTTGTTTCGTTGTCCAACACCATTCACGACTGGATGTGGCAGGAGTGCAGAGCTTAGATCTGATCCATTGGTTAGGCAATCACTTAGCTCTGTCGATTGCTTGCTGCTTATGCTGTTTGGCTTGCAAGTAGTCCTGTGTTATAGCTTCACCAGGTTGACATCTCATTTTTAGGTATGCCTGATGCTGCTCCTGGCATGCACCCCCCGGTATTCTTCATTGAACGAGGGCTGATCCCTTGACTTGGTGGTAGTGGTATGCCAGGCCATGAAATCGTGTTGGGTACAGTTCTGCTACTGCTGTTAGCCCACACAGCGCATCATGGTTGCCCAGTCTTGAGTTGCTGGATCTGTTCGAAATCTATCCCATTTAGAATGGTGGTAGTGCCACACAACACAATGGAGGGTATCCTCAATGCGAAGATAGGACTACGCGATGGTCACTCCACAAGAACTGTGTTGTGGTCATTCCTACCAATACTGTCATGGACAGATGCACCAGCAGCAGCAGGCTGGTGAGGCCGAGATCAGGAATGTTTTTGCCTCTTGTTGGTTCCCTCACCACCTGCCGCAGATCCAGTCTAGCAGCTGTGTCCTTTAAGTCTCAGCCAGCTCAGTCTATGCTGATGCTACTGAACAAATACTGATCTATTCATTGATGAACATTGAAGGCCCCAACCAGAGTACATTCAGCAGGAGGCTTCCTTGCCCATGTTTGGCCTGATGCCAACTCATCCTGAGTCAATGTTGTGGAGGCCCAGGGCAACTCACTCCTGAGTGTAGATCATTGTGCCACCACCTCTGCAAATGATGGTAATGGTGATAGTGGTGTCTGGAGCATTATCTGTAAAGCATGATTCCGTGAGTATGACAATGTCAGGCTGTTGCTTGACTAATGTGTGGGACAGCTTTCCCAATTTTAGCACAGATGTTAGTAAGGACAACTTTGCATGTCGACAGGGCTGATTTTGCCATTTTTGTTTCCAGTGCCTGCATTGTTCTGTCCAGTTTCATTCCTTTTGATACAACTGAGTGGCTTTCATGTAGGCCAGATCAGGTAAGGATAGCAGATTTTTATGACAACTGACAATGGTATCACGTTTATCATTAGACTTTTAATGGTGGGATTCGAACTCAAATCCCCAGGGCATTACCCTGGGTTTTTTTATTCATTCACAGGATGTAGGCTTCGCTGGCTGGGCCAGCATTTATTGCCCTTAAGAAGGTGGTGGTGAGCTGCCTTCTTGAACCGCTGCAATCCATGTGGTGTAGGTATACCCACAGTGCTGTTAGGAAGGGAGTTCCAGGATTTTGACCCAGCAACACTGAAGGAACGGTGATATAATTCCAAGTAAGGATAGTGAGTGACTTGGAGGGGAACTTTCAGGTGGTGGTGTTCCCATCTATCTGCTATCCTTGTCTTTCTAGGTGGTAACGGTCGTGGGTTTGGAAGGTGTTGTCTAAGGAGCCTTGGTGAATTCCTGCAGTGCATCTTGCAGATGGGACACACTGCTGCTACTTGCATTGGTGATGGAGGGAGTTAATGTTTGTGCCTTGTAGATAGTGGACAGGCTTTGGGGAGTCAAGAGGCAAGTTGCTCGTCGCACGATTCCTAGCCTCTGATCTGCTCTTGTAGCCACGATATTTATATGGCTAGTCCGGTTCCATTTCTAGTCAATGGTAACCCCCAGGACAAAAACAGAATTACCTGGAAAAACTCAGCAGGTCTGGCAGCATCGGCAGAGAAGAAAAGAGTTGACGTTTCGAGTCCTCATGACCCTTCGACAGAACTTGACTTCGAGTCCAAGAAAGAGTTGAAATATAAGCGGTTATATTTCAACTCTTTCTTGGACTCGAACTCAAGTTCTGTCGAAGGGTCATGAGGACTCGAAATGTCAACTCTTTTCTTCTCCGCCGATGCTGCCAGACCTGCTGAGCTTTTCCAGGTAATTCTGTTTTTGTTTTGGATTTCCAGCATCCGCAGTTTTTTTGTTTTTATCTTTGGTAACCCCCAGGATGTTGATAGTGAGGGAATTCAGTGTTGGTAACGCCAATGAACATCAAGGAGAGATGGCTGGATTCTCTCTTCTTGGAGAAGGTGATTGCCTGACACATGTATGGCACGAATGTTACTTGCCACTTGTCAGCCCAAGCCTGGATATTGTCCAGGACTTGCTGCATTTGGACATGGACTACTTCAGTATCTGAGGAGTTGCAAATGGTGCTGAACAAATGAACCATCAGCAAACATCCCCACTTCTGACCTTATGGTGGAAGGAAGATAATGGATGAAGCAGCTGAAGATGGTTGGGCCTAGGGCATTACCCTGAGGAACTCCTGCAGTGAGGCCCTGGAGCTGAGATGACAGACCTCCGACAAGCACAACCATCTTCCTTTGTGCTAGGTATGACTCCAACCAGTGGAGAGTTTTCCTCCTGATTCCCATTGACTCCAGTTTTGCTAGGACTCCTTGATGCCACACTCAGTCAAATGCTGCCTTGATGCCAAGGGCATCTCCCCTCACCTCGGGGGAGTTCAGCTCTTTTGTTCATGTTTGAACCAAGGCTGTAATAATGTCAGGAGTTGAGTGGACCTGGCGGAACCCAAACTAGGTATCAGTGAGCAGGTTATTGCTAAGCAAGTGCCGCTTAATAGCACTGTTGATGACTGCTCCCATTACTTTACTGATGATGGAGAGTAGACCAGATGGGGCAGTAATTGGCCGGGTTGGATTTGTCCTGCTTTTTGTGTACAGGACATACCTGGGCAATTTTCCACGTAGCTGGGTAAATGCCAGTATTGTAGCTGTACTGAAACAGCTTGGCTAGGGGCACGGCAAGTTCTGGAGCACAAGTCGTCAGTACTATTGCCGGAATATTGTCGGGGCCCATAGCCTTTGCAGTATCTAGTGCCTTCAGCCATTTCTAGATATCATGCGGAGTAAATTGAATTGGCTGAAGACTGGCATCTGTGATGCTGGGGGCCTCCGAAGGAGGCCGAGATGGATCATCCACTCGGCATTTCTAGCTGAAGATTGTTGCAAATGCTTCAGCCTTATCTTTTTCACTGCTGTGCTGGGCCCCTCCATCGTTGAGGATGGGGATATTTGTGGAGCCATCTTCTCCAGTGAATTGTTTAATTGTCCACCACCATTCACAACTGGATGTGGCAGGGCTGCAGAGCTTAGATCTGATCCATTGGTTGTGGAATCACTTAGTTCTGTCTATCACTTGCTGCTTATGCTGTTTGGCACACCAGTAGTCCTGTTTTATAATTCCACCAGGTTGACACCTCATTTTTAGATGTGCCTGGTGCTGCTCCTGGCAAGCCCTCCTGCACTCTTCATTGAACCAGGGTTGACCCCGGCTTGATGGTAATAATAGAGTGGGGGATATGCTGGGCCATGAGGTTATAAATTGTGTTCAAGGACAATTCTGCTGCTGATGGCCCACAGCGCCTCATGGATGCCCATTCTTGAGTTGCTAGATCTGTTCGAAATCTATCCCATTTAAGTCCCATTTAGCACAGTGGTAGCGCCACACATCACGATGGAGGGTATCCTCAATGAGAAGGCGGGACTTTGTTTCCACAATGACTGTGCGGTGGTCACTCCTACCGATACTGTCAAGGACAGGTGCATCTGCAGCAGGCAGGGTGGTGAGGATGAGGTCAAGTATGTTTTCCCGTCTTGGTAGTTCCACCACCACCTGCCGCAGACCCAGTCTAGTAGCTATATCATTTAAGACTCAGCTCGGTCAGTAGTGGTGCTACCAAGCCACTCTTGGTGATGGACATTGAAGTCCCCCACCCAGATAACATTCTGCGGCCTTGCCACCCTCAGTGTTTCCTCCAAGTGATGTTCAACATGGAGGAGCACTGATTCATCAGCTGAGGGAGGGCAGTATGTAGTAATCAGCAGGAGGTTTCCTTTTCCATGTTTGACCTGATGCCATGAGACATGGGGTCTGGAGTCAATATTGAGGACTCCCAGGGCTATTCCCTCCTGCCGGTGGGACAGGACAAACCCAGGAATGGTGATGGAGGAGTCTGGGATATTATCTGCAAGATATGATTCCGTGAGGATGACTATGTCAGGCTGTTGTTTGACTAATCTGTGAGACAGCTCTCCCACTTTTGGCAGGTTTTGTGATTACTGTTGTCATTTCTGGTGCCGAGGTTGGTACCAGGTGGTCTGTCTTTTTGTGTCTTTGTTACAACTGAGTGGCTTGCTAGACATTTAAGTGGGCATTTAAGAGAGGACATTAAAACATTGCTGTGGGCCAGGACCAGGTAAGGACATCAGATTTGCTTCCCTAAAGGGCATTAGTGAACCAGATGGGTTTTTACAACAATTGACATCATTGGACTTTTAATTCCAAATTTTTATTGCATTCAAATTCCACCATCTGCTGTGGCAGATTCGAACCTGGGTCCTCAAAGCATTACCCTGGGTCTCTGGATTACTTGTCCAGCGACAATACCACTGCACCATCGCCTCCCCCTTATGTGAAATAACTGAAACACTGGGGTCAAGTTTTTTGTTTAATTCAGTTGTTCCTCCTCCACAAACATACAAGCTTCAAACCCCGGATCCTAAGAGAACAATTACTGTTGCAAGACCCGAATTAGCAGCTGAGTTTAAGTAGAGCTTAGGGCAATTTAAAAACTGCACTCTCACATACTTCAGTATAATGCACCTTTTTGAATTTTTCTTTTCAGGGCCTTACTAGCAATTTATCCTAAATACACCAACAAGGCAAAGCATATTATGTACAGAAACATTAATTATACAATGGTAGTTACCTAACTTAATCATATCAGGTCACCAATGCTTCACGCTTATTCCATACTACCTACATCAACTTTAATCCAACCACAAGATCTCTAACTTTAATGCTGGACTCCCTCCTATTGTATCCTCACTATTCCCCATTTAACTTCAGGATATATATACCCTAATCTTGTTTTGCAACTAGGTCTCTCAAAGACAAAGTTTTCCTCTATCCATCTGCGAGCACACTTTGGCTGCTGGTCAGGATCTGAGCCACTTCTATTTCCACTTGTTTCTCCCTGTTATTTTTCTTTTCTCTTTCCCAATCCAAGACCTCTCTCTCTCCTGTCATCGTACCTTTTTTCATTTCTCCCCTTTTGGGTCCTCTGCCCTTCCATAGCCCTACCCCAATCCTTCAGCATGGCTGGACCATCCTACTCTCCCGCTGTCATCCAAGGCTTCGCTCCCTACAGTTTCCCTCTTTGTCTCCCTTGTCATCCTTTAAACAGCCCTTCAAGATACTCATCACTGTCTCCTGAAAAGCAGCAATTCCTAATTCCTTGTTATTATTCCTGCCCAGTGTGCGCGCAAGGACTAATCTTTCCTACCAGCTTCCTCACTCACCACTCCCAATGCTGACCCTGTGGACTCTACCAGTGGATCAGCTATCACTGTCCCTCTCCACATATCCCTCCAGATAGTCTATTCACTTGCGAAGTCCCTTTCCACGAGTTTATTGTGGATGATTGCATCAATATCACGGCCTTCATGAAAACCTGCTTATGGGATGATGACACCTTCCTGTATATGAATATGCCCACCAAGGCTGTTCCTTCCACCAATTCCCTACCAAAACTGCCACAAAATATTATGGCTCATCATCAAGTCACACCATGGTCTATCTCCCTACTCCTATTTTCTCCATTCTCCTTCTCTGAGCATATTGCCTTGTTCCACCCCTCTCACCTCTCATTTAAGATCTTCAATTTCTACTAAGTGCCACTCCAACTTTTGCACAAAGATATCTTCACTTCTTTCCTCCCTCAGTCTTTTCCTAAAGTGACTTCTCATGCTCAATCTCAAATCATCATACTGTCTCTCCTGCGTTCACTGTCCTCCTATCCTCCCTTAATTTCTCTGTCCATATGCCCAAACCCAACCCATACTGTTAGAATTATGATATTTAAAAGATTATGTTTTTTGTCTGTACCTTTAAATTTAGGATAAAACGAAGGGGTCACATGACTAGCTCTGAAATCTGCCTGATAGTAAGCCTGGATGGTTTTATTGTTAGAGCTCAAAGGAAATCTTAGATTGTCTTACTGGGAGGAAGGTGCAAGGTATTTACACTTGGAGACAATGGCAGCAGCCTGTGTGTTAACAGTAGAGGCTAGGAGTCTCCAAAATCCTAGAAATGTGTTGATAATGTCGGGTTGTAAAGAGTTATAATTTCAACTGTGTATTTAGTTCCTAGATGAAAGAAATTTGGGCTCTCTAGGATAGCGATTTAGCATTTCTACCTGGATACAAAGCCCATGTGATTCACTTTGCCTTGGGGAAGGATGCAGAGGAAATCACTATAAATATCAGGTTACAGGCCTTCCTAGAATATTATATGGACATCTTGTGGTGCAGTGGTAGCATCCCTACCTCTGGGCCAGAAGCCCCGGTTTCAATCTCATACCAGGATTTGTTGCCATGGAAAGTGCATTCATGGCGCAGTTCAACGGGCTGCCAGTCAGAGAAGTCGTCCTCCCACCAACTCCCCATTATTCCCCAAAGGGAAAAAGGCATGTGTGAAGATACACCAGAAAGGTACTATCACAGACAGTATTTGGATCCGTCTGGATTGGGGAGAGCGGGAGCAGCTAGAAACCAAAATGTTTCTAAGGTTAGCTTTTCAGGAATGCGCTCAGATTGAAAAGTTCATGGGGAGTTAAAATAAGGTAGGAAGAGGCACCTAGTTTAGGCTTTTGGAAGATGCTCCAGGGAAAGAAAACCTCACTGTGAAAAACAGTTCTAATATTGCAAGTTACCAGGTTGAAAAAAGAAAAGAACACGATTAATACCTCAGGAACCAAAGTCACTTTGGATTCATTCTGGGAAAGTTGAATGTCTACGTGAAGGAATGTAAGCTTTTTCAGCTGGACTAAGAATAAGGAGGTATTCCATTCTGTGGTTTGAAGTATAAGTTGTCTACAAAGATATTTAGTTAATATATTTTTTTTAGTCATTTGCTAATGTCCTAAAATCTGAAATCTTGACGTGTTATTCTTTCAGTTATTATCTGAATGTTTGAATTTCTTAAAATGTCAGCAAACTCTATGGGGATCCTAACAGTATTTACTGTATGATGGTGTACAAATTGGATAACTGTCTTCTTCCCAAACGTTGCTGATGTGCTTTCTGCACACTATTCAGATATCTACAGCCTTGAAATATAGGAGAACAATTCAAATACAAAGGAGATTCGGAATGTAGCTGCAAAATTCCAAACACTACCTCAATGTCCGAGAACTGTACTTCTACTTCACAAGAACTAGCAACAGCTCTCAAAAATAATGTAATATAATGAGACCAAGTGACTGATGGCATTTACTATTGGTAAAAATCTAATTAAGGGATGCCCAGTTACAGCAGTTAAAATATTTGTTTATAAAGGATATTTATTGTGTATAGTAGAGTTCATTATGCTAATTGAACAATTGCTAGTTTGACCTTTAAGATGAGGTTCTCGACACATTATTAGGCTATGCTGTTCTGTTCACGGTTTTGCATTACCATGCAATGGACTCACCCTTTGGCACCTTCATTAAAATATTTATAGTCTTTTTTCAAAAAGGCAAGCTAATGATTAAATTGGTTAATGAGTTTCTTTTTATCACCCTAGGCAAGCTTATAGTTAAATGGGTCAACGTTTTTATTTTCTGGACACTTACAAAACCATTACTATTAATTAGAATCAGTGTCTACCTGGATTCTTAATTAAGGGTACATGTAGGTCTCCTCCAAATAAGGCCTTATTTGTTATGCATTTATGTGAATGAAACTATTCTGCATGAAACTTATTAAAAATTTTATTTCATTTTATGAACTTCCCATCTTTATTGGATTTCTGAGGCTAGTTAATGAAATGTGAGCCTTTGGCTAAGCTCAGCACAGCTCAGCTCTCCCCCACTATCTCCCTATCCCTAGAAGTGACAGTAAGGGCCAGCAAAGGATGAAGACTGCTCGGACACAGATATGCAGCTGTTGAAACGTTAAACACAAGAACAAAATTTTGAGTTATGTTTCTTTTATATTAAATTTCCCTGGCTGCATACTGAAGCCACTTAAGAAATCGAGTGACTGGATAAAGGGAATATTTTGCATGCCAATGGTTAGTATAATTAGACCATTTTTATGTTCGGCAAACTGAAGATATAGTATGCTCTCAACTAGTATAATATGGTCAAAAACATCATGTAATGGCATAGAATTAAATTAAACAAATTAAGATGTTATAGTTGGGAGTCTTTTTTACTATCAGTTAGGCTTAGTGGACTGATGTATTCAGCACTATTTAGCATAATACTGTGTATTTTAGCATGCTTATTAAATAAATTTCTTTAAACCTTAATATGTAAAAGTAAAATCTGTAAATGAGCAGAGATGTACATAAATGATACACAGGCAAGTTTGGTTTGTTCAAAGATTCTGTGTCGTTTCTGAATATACGGTCCCAAAACCAACGCAGTTCAAAATGAGGGGGCTTTACTTTAAGCATTAGCTCAGGCTTCAATACAAATTTGCAATCTTCTGATAGGGAGGACACCACTTCACAATGGAGCTAAATGCTGCCTTCTGTTATACTTAAACTTGATTTAAGGTCTGTCGGTGTTTTTTCCTGTCTGTGTATTACTGAGAAACAGCATTGATCTAGAAAAGATAGGTGTTGAACAACTATTTGATTTAATGAAATATCATTGTTCTTGCACAATACTAATGTGTGGAAAACACTAATAAATGGAATGGATTTTTTCATGTTTATTATAAATACCATATTTCAGCTGGATCCAATGCATTTAAACAATTCATGTTTTATATCTTCCTTCAACCTCTTTGGTGAAAATTTGCATTTCCTCTCTTCTTCTATCTTCCTTGAAACAATTCTCTTCTTTGAAGGTTGTATTAATATATGGCTACTTTAGAACCCCAAATGTGCATTTGATACGTTGACCATTAATTGAGTATGCTCAAAAGACACTGTTAAATCTGATTTTAAAGACAGATTACAAATAAAATCTCCCAGAGGAGCCTGCTAGATCTACCACACACACTAGATTTCAGAAACAGTAGCACAGATTGATATATCTTCTTTTTGCATTAGAAAGCTCGATGCCACATGAAAATTATCTTGGTTTCCAATTTATAATCATGACACTCTGCTGAAGACCAGTAGGGATTTCTAAAAAAACTGAGAGGAATGTTAAACTTATGTAATTCCTACTTTTTTCATTGTTCCTGTAGCTTCCTTGTTCCTGCTATGTTACTGAGTTTTGTTCATGTGCTCAAGATAAGAAACAGTGAAGCTTTCTTTGGATTTTGCATTTTCTACTTGTCACAGTTACGAAGGTTATGATGTTTTGGGATAGCGTCTTTAATTTAAGGTAAAATGAAGGGGGGGGTCACGCGAACTGTTCTGAAGTCTGCCCAAGATCAAGCCTGGGTGCTTTGATTGTTAGACATTATAGGAGGCTCAGATTGTTTACTCGGAAGAAAGTGCAAGGTGCTTACACTTGGAGACAATGGCAGAAGCCTATGTGCTAAAAGTGGATAGACTGAGAGTCTCTAAAGTTTCAGAAAAGTTGAGAATGTCAGGTTGTAAGCAGTTATGTTTTAAACTGCCCATTTAGTTCCAAGATAAAATAAAGTTTGGCTCATAAGAATAACTGATGAGCATCTCTACCTGAATACAAGGTCCATGTGATTCACATTACCATGTTGATAGGCTTTGAGAATAGAAAGGGTAGAGAAGAAGCCATTGTAATATTGAGTTACGGGCTTTCCTAAAATATTGCAGTATGTCGCAGACAGGTTTGCCTGCCAGAGTCCAGAAAAGAACATGAGCAAGAGGGGGAGAGGAGCTAGAGGCCAAAAGTCACTATGGTTCACTATGCCAGAATTCAAGTGGAAGCTGATGCTCGCTTTGAAAAGATCAAATTCATGAGGAGTTAAAATGAAGGTGGATGATTTGCCTAGCTTACGCTAGAGACAGGATCTCTAGTAATTCTCTCACTGTGAAGAACAGTCCTGGGGTTAGAAGTTACCAGACTAAGAAAAAAGACAGAAGTAAAGCCTCGGGAGTGAAGAATCATTTTGGACTGACTTGGTAAAAATTGAATGTCGACTTAAAGGACACTATAACATATACCTATAGTGGGATTTTTGGTTGCGTCAAAAGTTCTGTTCTGTATTTTAAAGTATAAGTTGCTTACAAAAAGTATTTAGTTAATTGTGCTTTTAGTCTTAAACATCTTAAAATGTGAAATCTTGTTGTGTCACTCTTTCAGCTATTAAATGGAAGTCCGAATTTCTCTTCAAAGTTATCGGTCTCTACAGGGATCGTAACATACTTGATCTACACTATGCCTTTGCAGAATAGTCCATGTCTTCAAAAAAACAGCAGAATATCACCAGCACCAGATCTTATTATAGGCTCTAACTGCCAATTAAATAATAATATGTGTAAGTTGTTGTAAATGTTAGATTGTGCTAATATCCTTGCAAAAGGGGAGTAATGAATGGTTTGCAATGTCTACATTAAATTGCACAGATGAAATTATTTTTTGCTACATATATTCTTACCAAGGGTGGGTGTTAACTGGCTCGATCTCTCTGAATCAACTTAAAGGTTACCAATTAACTCAAGCTCTTAAACAACCCCTAATTGCTAAGCTCACGCATCTGAATAACTGTCAACTAAATTCAAAAAATAACCTTCAATGATACACATAGTTGAGCAATTCACAATACTGTACACAATAATGTGCCTTGGCTTATCCCTCAAACAGCCGAACACAGGTCCCCGCATCACTTGTATCGAATAAGGCTGGAGCCATGTCCTGAACACAGCTGGTCTTCTAACTTACGTATTACCATTAGAAGGAACTACTACCTACTTAAACTAGACAAAAAGGCTTAATTCTGTCACATCTCATCAATAATTTGGACTCAAAAAACAGGTCGCAGATAGGAGAATAATATAGCAGGAGAAAACAATAAATTTCTTTAAGCCAACATATTTGGTGGCAATTCTTTTGATTTCAAGAAAGACATTGCTGTAATGCAGCTGTAAAGAAACACTGAAGGAACTACGAAAAGACAGGCCAATTTCTTATAATCTTGTGTTTACAAAATATAAATCTAACTATTTCAGCTAATGCAGCTTTGTTTTGACAATTTATAAGTGCTACCATTTTAAAGCAAAAGTTTATTTGTTTTTGAGTGGAGCTTGATTTTGCATTGAAATGCCCTTCAATTTTTCATGATTTCCAGTTTCATTTCATTAATGCTACCTGGGTCATTCAATTGTCTCTCTAGAATCTTTGAGAATATTTACAAGTAATAAAGTACTTTGTAAGTACTGGTGCAAAATATCAAATTTACTTCACCTCTCAAATATGACTTTATAGAAATTAATAATTAAATATCTAGTACCATTATTTATATTAAAATAGCTATGCTAATTTGTGTGTGATTTTTGTTTATGGCGAATGCTAATATATTATTTTTTTCTTTATTGGGAGGTGGTGTCATTTATTGCCCATTCCTAATTGCCCTCAAGAAAGTGATGGCGCGTCACCTTCTTGAACTGCTGGGGTCTATCTGGTACAAGTACACCTATAGTGCTGTTATGAATCAATCACCACGGTCAACTATTATGGAGCTGAATTAATATTGGCAGTCATTAACCTGGAATGATGCAGGATCAACTGTACACTTTAATTTAAGAAAGTGAAAGATCTGAACAGGATTTTCAAGCTAATACCTCCCAAAGGTCATGCTTTTTGTTACTTGAATAATAGCCCAGATCTTCCGTTGTCCAGAGGGTCGTACCACAGATTATCCTAGATGAGGAGTCGGGGGACCCCTCAGAAGTCCCCACTCAAAGACAGCACGGGAATTACCTGAGAAGTTTTAACTTCTGATGGGCAATTACCGAGTACCAGGAACTACATGAAGCTCCAAACTAAATTGGAGACTTTGGATGGTGCCGACTCTCTTAGCAGAATAGTCAGAAGATTAAAATCACTTCGAACTCCTGGGTAATTATGGTACTGAACCCAACCCCCACCAGCACACCCCTGACCACCCTCCTGAGCCACACCTGACCACATGTCTCCTCCCCTCACTCTCTCCCCACCCCCTGGCTACCCCACACTAACTCCCGCCACCCAACTAACCCCCCAGCTCCTGACTACCCCTGCCCTCCCAACCCCTAACCCCCCAACCCGACCACCCAACCCAACTGCCCCCAACCATTCGACTCCCCTTGAGTACCTGCGATCACCCAACCCCACTCCCCACAACCCCTCTGACCACCCAAGCCATCTTATGCACTAACTTACACACTTCTCTTCTATCACAGTGGCTGGGACCTTTAAACTTAACAGTTTGCGACAGCTGGTGTTGTAAAAAAAGGGGCATGGCTTCACATCCCCTGACTATCCTGCACTGCACTGAAAGCCTCCAGGAGCAGCTATGCTGCACATTCCTCAGCAGGCCCGAGTCAGAAGTCTGGGCGAGAAATGTGCAGCTCCAGTCTAGGGTAAGTACAAAGGAGTGGAATGGCAATCCGGCACTGATTGCCGCTCCATGAAAGATTCGACCCAATATCTTAAACAACTAATTTAAATTGACAGGAACTGGGTTTTGAAGCAGATTAGGCAGCGACCTTCCACTTCTAGAGAATGAGTTCAAATCAAGCCTAGACTGAAAAGACCGATATAGCCAGAATAGACTTTCACCCTATGCGAAAGGCGTTTCAGCAGCATCAACCTGCAGTACAAAACTCTGCATCCAGCAGGCTATGTCACTCAGTTAGACCAAAGGATTGTTTGGCTAACAAATGGCAAAACTACAATGATAGACTTTAGAGAATATGCTTCTAGCACTAATGCTGAGACCAACTGTCAATGTACAGCAAAAGGAGTGGAGCTTTCCTCTACACTGATTACTGTGTTCTCCATGATTTGCCTTATGCCAAAACATGCCTGAAATGAAAATGTTCTATCCCGCAGCTTCATAAGCAGCAACAAAGTTTTAAAAAGTTTCAAAACAAATTCTATATTAGTTATAACTCTAATTAAACATTTTTCAAAAAGAAAACGGTCACGACTTTGAGAAGAAATGCAAATTTCATAGAATAATAATCTTTGGAGCAATGTTCATTAAGGGTAAAACTAGAGCAAATAGGTGGCTGGCAGTTTTGTTTCTTGTACGCTACTTTAACTTCTTTCGCTGGTCTCCTATTGAAACTTGCTAAAATTATTTCTAAAATACAAATTTATTGTAGACATTCTGCTAGTCATCTCCCACAGCGATTCATCAGTCCAATTCATTTTTAAATTTCTCTTTCTCCAATGTTTTTCTGTTGGAGATTGAATCAAATAAAGGCTGTGTAGGAAGCAAGCAAAATAACACATCTGCATCTATATTTACTTACTTATAACTAAATTCATTTCAGAATTCTTGCATTCTGACCATATTCATTTTAAAAGAAAGAAAACACCATTTGGGTAATTATAATCTCCTACCATTTTGAGGTGAAAAATTCTCTAGAATCAAAATCAAATTGTAATAGCTTAATGAGTAGTCAAAACGCTTCCTTCTTCATTCCTTTATCAAATGGGTAAGTAGCAGTAGCTGCAGGATGACAAGGATTGGGTCCTGAATATTGAGGGGTATAAGACATTCAAGAAGAATAGGAAACTAGGTAAAGGTATTAATCAAGGATAGCATTGGTGCAATAGTTAGAGATGACCTTGGTTCAGGAGATCAGGATGCAGAATTTGTTTGGGTGGAGATAAGGAATAGTAGACGAAAGATGTTACTAGTGGGAATGGTCTACAGGCCCCCTTACAGTAACCACAATGTAGGACAGGGTATACAAGAAAAAATATTGTATGCTTGTGATAAAGGGATATCAATAATCATGGGTCATTTTAATCTACATGGAATAAGTATATTCCTACTATAAATAAAAATTCCAAGGAAAGGACCCACCATCAGTGATTAACTAAAGAAGTTATGGAAAGCATCAAACTTAAAAAGCATATAACTGCGCAAAGATGAGTGGCAGGTCAGATGATTGGTCAGAATACAAAGAACGGCAGAGAATGACTAAATCGTTAATCAAGAGAAAGAAATTAGAGTATGAGAGGGAGCTAGCTAGAAATGTAAAAATGGATAGCAAGAGTTTCTATAGGTATTTAAAAAGGAAAAAAGTAAATTGAGCGTTGGTCCTCCAGAGTGACAATGAGGAGTTAATAGTAGATAATAAGGGAATGGTGGGTGAAATGAACTTATTTTGCTTCTCACTTCACTGTTGGAGATAAAAAAAAACATTCCAGTAATGGCTGTAAGTCAGGAGGTGAAAGGGAGAGAGGAACTTGGTGAAATTATAATCACTATGGAAGAGGTACTGAGCAAACTGATGGAGCTGCAGGCTGACAAGTCTCTGGGCCCAGATGGACTTCATCCAAGGGTCTTAAAAGAGGTGGCTAATGAGGTAGTAGATATGTTGGTGTTAATCTTACAAAATTTGCTATGTTCTGGAAAGGTTCCATCAGACTGGAAAAAGCAAATATAACCCCTCTATTCAAAGAGGGAGGCAGGCTGAAAACAGGAAACTATAGGCCAGTTAGCTTGACGCCTGTCATGGAGAGGGTTTTAGAATCATTAAGGAGATTATAGCTGGGCACTTACAAAAACTCAAGGTAATCAGGAAGAGCCAGCATGGTTTTATGAAAGGGAAATTATGGAGCTTATGGAATTTATTGGAGCTCTTTGAAGGAGTAACACGTACTGTGGATAATGGGAGGCTGTAGGCGTACTGCACTTAGATTTCCAGAAGGTATTTGATAAGTTGCCACATCAAAGATTATGGTAGAAAATAGGAGCTCATGGTGTAGGGGGTAACATATTAGCATGGATAGAAGATTGGCTGGCTGGCAGAAAAGAGAGGGTATACATAAATGGTTTTTCTGATTGACAGGGTGTGAGAAGTGGAGTTCCGCTGGGGTCTGTGCTGGGGCCTCAACTTTTTACAATTTATATCGATGACTTAGATGAGGCGAGTGAAGGCTTAGTAGGTAAATTTGCAGATGACAGAAAGATAGGCAACAAAGTGGGTTATGAAGGGAACATAAGGAGGTTGCAGATGGATATGGATAGGTTGAGTGAGTGGGCAAAAATCTGGCAGATGGGGTACAATGTGGGAAAATGTGAGGCTGTTCACTTTGGCAGGAAGAATAAAAAAGTAGCGCATTACTTAAACGGAGAATAACTGCAGAATTTCAAGATGCAAAGAGATCCAGGTGTTCTCGTGCATGAGTCACAAAAAGCTAGTATGCAGGTACAGCAAGTAATTAAGGAGGCTAATGGAATGCTATCCTTTATTACGAGAGGAATTGAACATCAAAGTAAGGATGTCATGCTTCAGTTATGCAGGGCATTAGTGAGACCACAAATCGGATACCATGTGCAGTTTTGGTCTTCTTACTTAAGGAAGGATGCAAATGCCCTGGAGGTAGTTCAGAGGAGGTTTACTAGATTAATACCTGAAATGAGCAGGTTGTCTTAAGAGGAAAAGTTGGACAGACTGGGCTTGCTTCCAATGGAGTTTAGAAGAGTATGGGGTGACTTGATTGAAGTATATAAGATTCTGAATGGTCTCGACAAGATGGGCGTGGAAAGGATGTTTCCACTTGTGGGTGAGCCCAGAACTAGGGGGTACTGTTTTAAAATGAGGGGTCACCCTTTTAGGACAGAGATGAGGAGAAACTTTTTCTTAGAGGGTTCTGCAACTTTGGAACTCCCTGCCTCAGAAGGCAGTCATTGAATATTTTTTTAGGTGGCATTATATAGAATCTTGTTAGGCAAGGGAATCAAAGGTTATCAGGGGTATATGACAGCATGCAATTTGAAACACAACCAGGTCAGCCATGATGTTACTGAATGGCGGAGCAGGTTCAAGGGGTTGAATGGCCTACTCCTGTTACTATTTTGTATGTTTATATTTCAGTACCTTGACAGCCTGCTCTCTTTTAATTCCCTCCATAATGTCCACTGGTTCCTTGATAATGGCATCTGGAGTCTCTGCTGCCACATCTTCAATGTTCACCCCTCCAAAACTGCTGCCTATAAGAACAGGGCCCTTTGAAAAAGACAAACAGAATACATTTTAACAAAGACATTCCACAAACTCAAGGGTGGATTTATTTTAGAAATAAATATATATATATATATATGAGAGAGAGAGATAATTCTTTTTCAGGTCCTGTAATTATACACATAGCATGTTGTGACCATGTTAAATCGTTGGTTTTTAGCTTGGGGTGGCGGGGATGGGCTTTTGGGAGAAAGAAGAGGGAAAATATCTACCAAGGTCCCCCAGTCTGCATTGCATTCTTATGCACTTACTGAAGTGCATTTATGTGGATTACAAGTGATGACAAGCAAAGCTGTGATGCTCCCAAACAACACTCAGCACCGAAGTTCATCAGGGTGAGGTACTGGAAGGCCTCCAGGACCCCAGTGTCACTTGATGCCTAGCAAGAATTAAACTCTTTCAGCAGAGGAGAAAAGGTACCTGAGAAAATAGGTAAGAAACCCTTCCCCACCACCAAAAACAAACAAGTTGAACTATAACTTCCCTGACGTTGGTAAAGGCATCACCAGGCTGGCATTAAGTCAGACAGATGATAATCTTCCAAGTTTGAATTAACAATCTATTATTAGCTGAGGCAGCAATACTATAATCGACCCAACGTTCGTGGGTATGGAGGGATAAAACAGGGTACTTGTTACTGATCACTACGGTATGAACACTGGAAAGCACTTATGACAAACTTTGAGCGCAGGATCATGCTGAGCTGTGATACCCTCCATAGTCAAATTGCCTCCTGACTGTTGATTTTATGCTCACATGAGACCTAAACCACAGATCTGAATTCTAGGGAAACCAGTAAAGGCAATATTAAAATTCTGGGAACACTGACTCTTAGAAAGATGAGTTGAACAACTTTTGAAACTGCCAGCTATTTCAATTAGTGCCTGGTGCCAGGTAAATCCATACTAGCCAAGGTAACAGCATGGCTGCTTCTCTTTATCTACATAGTTAAGGAATACTTTGGAGTTTCCCCAAGACCCTTTCCAACTATTTTCTGATAGATTACAATTTAAGGCATCTAACAAGCTGGAAATGCTCAGAAGATCTAGTAGCGTCTGTCAAGGTAAAAAATGACCTTTCATCAGAATTCTGATTAGGGTTCTGATGAAAAGTCACCCAGCTGAAATGTTGACTGTTTCTCTATCTCCACAGATGTTGCCTGGCCTGCTGAGCATTCCATCATTTTCTGCTTCATTTCAGATTCCCAGCATCCACAGTATTTTGCTTTTGCACCTAACAAGCTACTGGGTCATCATCAACTAATTACAAACCTGACTTATACATCCAAAATGAATGAATGAAACAATGAATTCACATGATAGAATGAATTGCCTTGGTTCATCAAATAACGATGCAAGTGGAAAAAAAGGGCTCTAACTTCCTAAAACATGAAAGAAAGATATACTTTTAACACTCAAATCAGAAGATTTAGGATTCTGTAACAATTGAAGAAACGGATCTTCTAATCCACGGTTTCATAGAATTACTCAAATTACAAAATGGAAACTGGTTCTTCAGTCCAACCTGTTCAGTGTAGGTACTTATCCTCCAACAGAAGTAGTAATCCTAATCCCACTTGCTTGCCCTGTTTCCAAATGTTTTTATCCCCCTTTATTCCAAACATCTACCTGACCTATTGTTAAATGTTGACGCTGTCTCCACTTCAATTATTACCTCCATTGATACGGTGCACAGCTTCACAACCCTGTCAAAAAAAGTCCAATCCTCTTGTATTAAAATTTCTTGTATTAAACCCTATGTTCATGCCCCTTACTTTTTTTTAGTGTTAAAGGAGATTTGCATATCAGTTTTTAAATACAGTAAAAGGTTACGTTCCTGCAAAACCTCGCAAACAGTGAAATCACGAAGGAGGAGCATGCTTTTGAATGAGACTCAGTTGGATAGGTTCCAGCATGCGAGAGCAGCATTGTTATGAGCAATTATATTACTCTACAAAAAACTGTGTTTCTCTTCACTGAAGCTATTAGACCTGCTGTGTTTACAGGTACTCCACATTTTTGCTTTTTGTTTCCAATTTCCAGCACTGGCAGTTTTATTCGCAACCCATTTAAAACTCACAGTCAATGAAAAAGAAGAATACCCAGCGCCAACAAAGAGCAAAATATATCCTGGAAAATTCCTCTCCGATTCCCCCTACCTCAGGTCACCGAAACCAGCCAAGGTGGTCACATGAACCAAGGATTACAAAGATTTATAAAGACGCCTACATTCTGTTTTATGTGATTTCTGTCCTCGGCAGGAACTAGTCCAGTTCCCTCTGATAGTATTTGGAGAGTCAACACCTACCACACTAGCCTGTATTGTATTCCAGAGCCTCACTACTCTGAGAAAAGACAAATCACCTGATATCCAGTCTATTCCTACTCTCTCATAGCAAATTAACCAATCTCATGCTCAAGCTATGCTCAATGGGTGTACCTGTTGTTATGATGTGGCAGGTGGTGTGTGCCAGGTAGACCAAATCCACGCGGGAAACACGGCCAGGCTATTACAACGGTTTTGCAATTTGTATTTATTATGAGAAGGTTTGTGCACTGAATTCAGAAGTAATGAATCCACTAACAATTTTAGCGATTTTAAAAATTATATTAAAACATTAACAAAAGAAAATAATTCAAACACATACATAAGATTACAGGTAGCTAACATTTTCACAAATCCTGAAATTGCTAATTAACCTGACTCCCAACTACACACCCGCTTTAAAGCAACAGTCCAAATTAATTTTAAATTTAAATAGGCAATCCAGCAAGGTTACTACAACATCCACTCGACAGTGGAATTCCAAAGGCTTTTTAACACAACTTTAGTCAGATTTCTGCAAAGTAGCTAGGGGCTGTTTCCCCAGTCTTTCTCATAAAGTATATTTTTTAGATCTTACACAGCCACCACCACATAGCCTTCCATTATTCTTTATATATGTTTCTCTCTCTTGAATATGTAAAATTCCATTGTTCTACATGTCCTTGGAAATTTATTTTCCCATAATATTGTCAATATGGCCTTTTCTTTTGGGAAAAATAAACGTATTGCTTTGCCTCACTTATCTTGTTAGTTGTAAACATTACACCATCCCTTTGAAAATCAAATAACACCTTCACTTATCTAAAAATGCAAATTTTATTCACACCCTGTGAAACTCTCATCCTAACTCATCCATCTCCCTTTCAAAAGTCTGCTTTACACCCAACTCTTTTGATAATTTCAATCTTGTTGTCTAAGCGTGTCTAGTCTACTTAAATCACACAGACAGAACTATCTATGCTTACACCCATAAGCCTACAATAATATTTTTAAAAATATGGTAGTTTCATGACACTGTCAAAGAATCAGTGTAGAGATTCGGACATTTCAAAAGCAGATAAACAAACATCGCTCACACGATGGGCGAAGCAGTGTACAAAGTGCGGGTAAGTGTAAACGCGAACAAGGGAGTCGCAAAAGGCAGGACTTTACTGTACTCTATCACATCCCTTCATAATTTTAATCATATCAAAATCACCTCTTAATCTCTTCTGCTGTAGTCTTTCTTCTTATGTCATCACATCAGGCAGTATAGCAGTTATTCTGCACTGTATCTACTCTATGGTCTTAACATTTTTTCTGTAGTGTTCCAAAACTGCACAGAGCAACTGTGATCTTACTAAGGTTTTATTACAGCTTTGTCATTAACTCTCAGCTTTTATATTCTTAGAACATAAGAATATAAGAAATAGGAGCTGGAGTAGACCATACATCAATGTTATCATGGCTGATCTTTTGCCCCAGCTCCACATTCCTGCCCACTCCCATATCCTTAGATTTTCTGAGACTCCAAAAATTTGTCTACCTCAGCCATAAATAAACTCAACAATGGAGCAAGATCACATTGATGCTTGTGGGGGTTTGCTGTGTGTAATTTGGCTGCCATATTTCCTGAAATACAACAGTGACTTCACTTCAAAAGTACTTCATTGGCTGTAAAGAACTTTGAGACATCTGGTGGCTGTGAAAAGCACTCTATAAATGCAAGACTCTCTTTCTTTCAGTCTCTTAACTTAAATTACATATGTATTAAAAACTATTCCAATGCGTTAAAATGTCAGTAAGTCCCAACTTGAGTGCATAACCTCATCCATATATCAAATTCATGCTACAAGTTCTTATAAAGAAGGGCACAACAGATTTCAGGAATTGATTTGTCCTGCATCTGAAGGATGGTAGCCGTTTCCCTAACCGCAACTAACAGTAATACCGAGACAAGGGGTGATTCTCATTGTTGATGACATTCATTACTTTTGTCAAAATTCTTTGGGAGAGCAGGTTTGATCAAAAAAGAGCTGCTCCGCAAATACCCTTCCTGCCTGTTTCAATAATCTCTGTACCCATAAAAGAGTCTGCTTTTCTAAAACAGCAATACCAGGCGAGATATCCGAAAAGGGCAGCACGTTTAATTATAGCCGTATAGAAGAGTTTCCTGACTGTAAGATCTACCTGAAAAAAAATTAATTTTCTGAGGTAGTGTAATCATGTACGTTCCTTGGCCACCGCAGCTATACACTGTTCCCTCCAATTTACCATCTACTTTGAAACCTGGACACTTGTACTTAGTAACGATTTCAATGTCCACATCATGAATCTTCACAGGAACATCATTAACTGTTTTTTACCTAGTCTATATTGAGTTCTTTTGTCTTGTTTTCATTCAGTTTAGGAGAATCATTATCGTATCATTTTATGAACTTCTCCAGAGTCCCTATAATTTACTTTATTATTCCTGATGAGACCCACAAGTACCATATCATCAGCACACTTCAGGGTCATTATTTTGTTGTACTCTGATTAACAATCATTCATATAGAGAACGAAAAGTAAATGTAACAGTACACGGCCCTGAGGAGATCCAGTATTTGTTAACATGGGCTCGGAGTAAATCCTGGAAACTAACACCCGTTAGGGCCTGCTGTGAAGGAAATCACTGATCCAAAGTAGGAGAGTAGGACTAACATCAAGGTTTTTCAGTTTTTCAAAAGCTTGATTGGTTGCATGGTATTAAAATCTGAAGAGAAATCAACAAAGGCAGTGTGAGCATAGTTGCCCAATCTATCCGTGTGCTGTTGGATCAGAAGGACAAAGGCCAGAAAAACGCTATTCACTGACTTGAGGTTGATAGACAAACTGCAACTGATCAGTATGTGGAACAATAAAATCTAAAAGACGGGTTGACACAATGTGCTCGAAACACTTCATGACTATGGATGCAAGAGCATCTGGTCAGTAATCATTCAGTTCAGCAGGCTGCAATTTCTTAGCAACCGGGACAATGATGTCTGATTTCCAACAGCAAGGAATAGCATGCATGTCAAACGATTTCTGAAAGACCAGAGCGAAGTCATTAATATAAATTGCAAATAGCTGAGGCCCCAGCACTGATCCTTGCAGCACTGCGTTATTTCCAGGCTGCCAATTTGAAAATGGCCCATTATCCCTATCTATGAAGTAATCCTTGTCATCGGTTTCTCTTTATTATTCAAGATGGCTGTTCCTTACATGCGCAGAGTCATCTATTGTGTTATGATGGCTGTGGAGCACAACTGCAGATCTGCATGCCTTTCCACAGTGCGGGCAGGAATGCATGGTCTGATTTAGGACTGCCCAGTCTTTCTAACTCCCCTTTTGTCCTTAGCTGCCCTGTGCTCTTTGCTGTTTGAGGGAAACAACGCCACTACTCAAGATTGTTTCCCAGATAGTTCGTTCTTATGCATTTTTCTCCCAGTCGTTTGTGTACATGCCACATTTCCTGAGGTTTGCCTTCAAGGAATCCTTGAACTCTAATCCCGGACTAACTTGCAGGTGGTGTCCAAGTTTAAGTTGTGAATAAATGATTGCCTTAAGAATCTTAAAGGGATCAATGCCAGACATTTCTGCTCTTTGAAGTGTTTCACTCCTGGGCACTTTGTCCTCCCATTTGATGTCCATGATGTTCCTAATGCATGTCATATGGAACCTGTCCAACTCCTTAATATGTCTGGAGCAGGTAGCCAATGTCTCAGACATATATGAGGGTAGGTAATAAGACAGCTTTCTACACAGCAAGTTTTGCTGCAAATTTGATACCTCATTCCCTCCACAGTCTCATGTAAACAGATAAATGCTGAGTTTGCTCTGGCGATTCTACTTGCCACCTTACCATCAATGCAGACATTTCTGAAATTGTGCTTCCAAGATAGGTGACGTTATCTACAACCTTCAGGGTTCTGTCATTGATAGTTATAGTATGTGAGGTATAGCCAGAATTTGGTGGTGGTTGGTGGAGTATCTCTGTTTTTCGTAAGCTGATGGTTCACCTATAGTCGTCAACTACTTTTGAACAACAGTCCATGATCCTTTGAAGACCATGCTCACAGTATGACATGAGGGCACAGTCACTGGCAAACTGCAATTCCCGTATCCTCATCTCCCTTACCTTAGTTGAGCATTTCAGTTATCTTAAGGTTGAAGAGATTGCCATCTATTCTGAATTGGATGTACATTCCATCAAACGTCCCAGAAAGCATGGCCCCAAAGAATATACTGAAGAGCACCGGGGCCATGACACGCCCCTGCTTCACATCGAAGGGGTATTCACAGTCACTGACTCTGGCCATTGTTCCATCGGTGATATGACTGTATCAGATTTACAGGGCATCCAAGTTTGGCTAAGACTTTCCACAAGGTCTCTATTTACTGTGACAAAGGCCTTCATCAGGTCAACAAAGGCACAGTAGAGTCCCATCTGTTATTCGCGGCATTTCTCTTGCATTTGCCGAAGGATGAAGATCATATTACAAGTGCCTCTGCCATTTCTGAACCCACTTTGAGTTTCTGGCAGTACACATTCTGCTATGTGGCTTAACAGTCTGTTGAGTAGAACTTTTGCTAGAATCTTACCAGCTATCATAAGCAGCAAGATTCCTCTGTGCTTTGTCTCACACACAGATTTTTGTCCTTTTTCTTTGTACAAGTGAACAATTGAGGCATCCTTGAACTCGAGGTTTATTGATCCCACATTGTGATACAATTGTGAGAGCTTGATGGCTAGCTGGGGTCTCCCAGATTTGTAAATTTCTCCTAGGATTCCATCTTGAGCCTGGAGCTTTCCTTCATGAAGGTTTCAGTCATTTGAGCTTGAAGAGATTGCCATCTGTTCTGCATTGAATGTACATTCCATCAAATGCCCCAGAAAGCATGGCAGCAAAGAATATACTGAAGAGCACCAGCCAGAGTCATTGACTGTAATGACCCCTTTGATGTGAAGCAGAGGCGTGTCATGGCCCCGGTGCTCTTCAGTATATTCCTTGCTGCCATGCTTTCAGGGACATTTGATGGAATGTACAAGCAAGGCTTTTGATAAGGTCCCGCATGGGAGATTGATAATGGAGGTAAGAGCCCATGGGATCCAAAGCAAATTGGCAAACTGGATCCAGAATTGGCTGAGTGGCAGGAAGCAAAGGATGATGGTTGAGGGGTGTTTTTATGATTGGATGCCTGTGTCCAGTGGGGTTCCACATGGATCAGTGTTGGGTCCCTTGCTGTTGTGATATAGACTTTAATGTAGGAGGGTTGATCAGGAAGTTCGCAGATGATGCGGAAATTGGTTGGGTGGTAAATAGTGAGGAGGATAGCCTTAGATTACAGGAGGATACAGATGGGCTGGTCAGATGGGCTGATCAGTGGCAAATGGAACTTAATCCAGATAAGTGTGAGGTGATGCACTTGGGCAAGACAAACAAGGCATGGGAATACAAGATGAATGGTAGGAACCTGGGAAGTATCGAGGATCAGAGGGATCTTGATGTGCATATCCACCGGTCCCTTAAGAAAGTGGGACAGGTAGATTAGGTGGTTAAGAAGGCATATGGGATATTTGCCTTTATTAGCCGAGGCACAGAGTATAAGAGCAGGGAAGTTATGCTGGAACTGTATAAAATGCTGGTTAGGCCACAGCTGGGAGGATTGCGTGCAGTTCTGGAATCCACATTATAAGAAGGACTTGATCGCACTAGAAAGAGTGCAGAGGAGATTTACCAGGATGTTGCCTGGGCTGCAGAGTTTTAGTTATGAGGAGCGATTGGATAGACTGGGGTTATTTTCCCCGCAGCAGAGGAGATTGAGGGGGAACATGATTGAGGTGTATAAAATTATGAGGGGCATAGATAGGGTAGACAGAAAGGAACTTTTCCCCTTGGTAGAGGAATCAATAACCAGAGGGCATAGATTTAAGGTAAGGGGCAGGAGGTTGAGAGGGGATGTGAGGAAAAATTTTTTCCCCCAAAGGGTGGTGGGAATCTGGAACTCACTGCCTGAAAGGGTGGCAGAGGCAGAAACTCTTATAACATTTAAGAAGTATTTGGATGTGCACTTGCGATGCCTTGGCATACAAGGATATGGGCCTAGATTTGGAAAATGGGATTGGAATAGTTTGATACTTGTTTGACTGGCACAGACTCGATGGGCCGAAGGGCCTTACTGTGCTGTAGACCTCAATGACTCTATGATAGGGATTTAATGGCTTTGTCAACGTCTAAATCAAGGTTTGCTGTCCATGTTTTCACATTTGGGCCTGTCCAGAAGCTTGTCTACAGGTACCCCATTTATGGTGGATGGGCGGATAAGCACACCCCTAAAGTGCCTTGATAACTTCGATAACTGTCATGTCCATCAGGAGAGATTCGTCAGCGCTGAGGGTGGGTGAGTAGCTGCGCTAAGAGGACCATACACAGCATTCAGGGCTTTATAGAAATTCCTCACACTGTGATCGGCATAGACATGAAACTCTGGCTTGTTTTGGCCCATCATGCATCTTGCATCCTATGCAACTGCTGTTGAAGGTTCCTTTTGCTCTCCTAGAGTGACTTCTTAGTAGCAGATGTATCTTTATCTTCCAGCCATGCTGCAAATGCTGCATTTTTCTCCTGTAGAAATTTCTTACTTTGATCATTGTTTTCATTAAACCAATCTGGGTGGTTTCTTTTCTGTGTTCCCAGGACATAGTTGGCAATTTTCAGAACTATTGATGTGAAGGTCGACCTTGCCACTTCAACATCATCACTTGGGTTTTCTTCAGAGGACAGCTGTTCCTCAATTCTGAGCCTGAATTGTCTGCAGTACTTTTTGGAAGCCAAGTTCTGCACATCTGGCTTTCTTGGGGGTCTTCTGCATGCTGGTCTTCTTTTCAGTGAGATGCATCTTGTGGTCTGACGAGCACTCCACTTCTTTAATAAAAGATGCTATGATCGCAAGGTTTATGTTATTCTGGCGGGTGATGATAAAGTTAATCAGTGGCCAATGTTTAGATCTTGGCTACATCCAAGTGTTTTTGTTCTTTGCCTTTTGTCTACAGATGGTGTTGATGATTAACATATTCCAACAGCTGCAAAGGCTCAACAGGAACATCTGGAGAAGAAAACCAGTACTCTGTCCATGCTATTAGATTGCCGTCAACTTCATGCACCCTTGCCCTCTGTGTTAACTTTATGTGTGACACCTCACTGAATGCCTTTTGGAAATCCATGTATACTATATCTGCTGGTTCCCCTTTATCTACCCTATACTTACATCCTCAAAAAACTGTAGTAAATTTGTCAAACACAATTTCCCTTTCGTAAAACCATTTGGACTTTGTCTAATCATAATTATTTTCTACAATTTCCTTAATAATGAATTCCAGCATTTCCCAACAACTGATGTCAGGCTAACTAGTCAAAAGTTCCCCATTTTCTCTCTCCTTTCTTGAATATCAGATTTAAATTTGCTAACTTCCAATCCACTGGGATCCTTCTAGAATCTATGGAATTTTGGAAAATCATAACCAGTACATCCACTATCTCTGCAGCTATCTCTTTTGGAATGCAAGGATGTAGGCCAACAGGTCCAGAAGATTTATCGGCTTTTAGTCCTTTAATGGCATTACCATCAACGAATTCCCCAACTATCAACATCCTGCGGGTCATCATTGACCAGAAACTGAACTGGACTAGCCATATGAACACTGTTGCTACAAGAGCAGGTCAGAGGCTAGGAATCCTGCAACGAGTAACTCACCTCCTGACTCCCCAAGGCATGCCCACCATCTACAAGGCGCAAGTCAGGAATGTGATAGTATACTCTCCACTTGCCTGGATGAGTGCAGCTCGCATATCTCTCAAGAAGCTTGACACCATCCAGGACAAAGCAGCCTGCTTGATTGGCACCACATCCATACATATTCATTCCCGCCCCACCAATGCACAGTAGCAGCAGTATGTGCCTTACAAGATGCACTGCAGTAATTCACCAAGGCTCCTTAGACCGCACCTTCCAAACACACGACCACTACCATCTAGAAGGACAAGGGCAGAAAATAGATGGGAACATTACGACCTACAAGTTCCCCTTCAAGTTACTCACCATCCTGACTTGGAAATATATCGCCATTCCTTCACCGTTGCTGGGTCAAAGTCCTGGAACTCCCTTCCTAACAGCACTGTGGGTGTACCTACATCACATGAACTGCAGCGGTTCAAGAAGGCAGCTCACCACCGCCTTCTACAGAGCAACTAGGGATGGGCAATAAATGCTGGCCCAGCCAGCAAAGCCCACATCCTGTGAATGAATAAAAAAGTTTCTCCAACACTTTTTCTCTAATATTAATTACCTTCAGCTCCTCACTCTGATAAGCTCCTTGGTTACCCTTTATTTCTGGTTTGTAATTTGTGTCTTCTACTGTGAAGACAGACACAAAATATTTGTTCAATGTCTCTGCCATTTCCTCATTCCCCATGATAATTTCTCCTATCTCCGCCTCTTTTGTATAAATGTAAAATCTCTTAAAACTGTCTTTATATACTTAGCTAGTTATTTTTATATTCTAATTTTTCTCCTCTTAATCAACATTTTGGCAGTCCTTTGTAGTTCCAAAAGCTCTCCCAATCCTCAGGCTTACTACTATTCTATGCGACATTATAAACTCTTCCTATAATCTAATACTATCTTTAACTTCCTTAGTGAACCATGGATGAATCTTTTTTTGCCAAGTTTTTGTTTTTCAATGGAATGTATGTTTGTTGAACATTTTGAATTGTTTCTTTAAATGTTTCCCACTGTTTATTTACCACTATAACTTTTAGTCTATTTACTCAATCAACATTAGCTAGCTCTCCCCTCATAACTATGTAAATGGATTGGTTTAAGTTCAAGATTCTTGTTCGGGGCTGGAGCATGTCACTTTCAAATTTAATATGGAATCCACAGGCCACATGCCG
Organism: Carcharodon carcharias; assembly: GCF_017639515.1. Classification (NCBI taxonomy): domain Eukaryota; kingdom Metazoa; phylum Chordata; class Chondrichthyes; order Lamniformes; family Lamnidae; genus Carcharodon; species Carcharodon carcharias. The sequence goes on from NC_054475.1 coordinate 120,806,277, forward strand.
GATATACATTCCAACGATTGGCTGATCGAATTAAACAGCTTGTTCAGTTGTTTGTAATAGGCAGGGTACAAACCATATTCAACCAGGCTGCATTTGCAAAACCCAAAACAAAACGTCTACTATTAGATGTGATTCCGCAATTGGGCAGCACTTGCTAAACAATCCTCAGTGTGCTAATAGCAACACTGACAAAAAATTTAAGATAATCAATTGAGCTCGTAACATGGCTCATTTACGCTTACCAGAAGCAACATGCACTCATACGCAAGGACCCATTTTCTGCAAACAAAATGAATATGTTCAACTCTTCTGCCTTTCTGAATTACCCGGGAGCTTGGGGAGCCTATAGTTCCCCTGTTGCATTTTTACTGCTAATGCCTCGGCCAATCAGTCAACTTGCCAACCCATCAGCACTCTTCTCTCCTGTAGTATAAATTGTTGCGATTGCTTGAAATTTGGCATTCTTGTGTCTGTTCTGATGAGAGCAAAATGAAAAGCTTTGGCAACACACCTCTCTTATCAGTAACATTCAATCCCATAGTTCTATCTACATCAATAAGTGACAAGACATCTAGAATCTTCACCTTCCTGTCCAAGTTGTCCTCCTGCTACAAGGAGATGTCTCTAACTCTTTCACCAGGCAAGCAACACAACCTCCAAGACTCCTGATCAAAACTGCAGATAACGGTATCTATCCCCCTGACTATACTGTCCTTTATCACCTCCACATTTCTTTTCACTCCCCATGCACCACTGTACTATGGCCAGGTTGCCCATCCCATTCTACAGTTCTTGTTCTCATTCACACAAGAAGCAAGTACCTGGTACCTTTTGGTCAAAGTCAAGGGCCAAGGTCCACCATCCCTGCATGCTGGATCCCCATACTTGCCTGATTCACAGTCGCACACTTCTGTTTCTCACCACTGACCAACTACTTATCCTAACTGGTGTGAATGCCTCCTGGGCCAAAGTGTCCAGGTAACTCGCCCCCTCCCTAATGCCCTGCAATGTCTGCAGCTTGGATTCCGAGTAACCCTAAGCTGAAGTTGCTCAAGCTGCAGACACTTACTACAGATAAGGCTTTTTGGGAATGCAACGGTTTCACAAACTCCCACATCTTGCAGTTATGGTACATCATCACTTGCACCAAATTCCCAATTTTAGCATTCAGCTACTCAATCACTCTGGGCTCCATGAAACCATTTGCCATAAAACCCAGCAGTCAATTAGCTTCTTGATTATGGCTTGACCAATCTAAACTGTTCCTTTTAAGGTCTTATGAATCTGAACTTTACAGATGAACGGTTAAGAACGGGTAAGTATTTAATCTGACAGAAGTCGACTTGTAAATTGTACCATACTGTCACTAACTCAAGCCAGAGTGTGGAATTGAAGGAAAGTAGTACAAGATGAGTTCAACCCCCTTTCATCAATACGACATAATTAATCATCATAACGTGAAAAATAAAAGACTTTGGCAAGGCAACAGAGGGTCAATGGCTAAAAATTGGGATGAGTAAGGTACGGAATAAAACTAGAATATACTGGATCTTTAATTTAACAAAAGAAAATGCACTGAGGTACATCATTTCTGAGACAATGGCCCAGATTTTGCAATCAGTAGTAAAAGGGCAGCCTCAATCCTAGTCTCAAAGAATGTTACCCACAGAAATTTAGTGGGCTCTAGAATACAGATTTCCTCTATTCCAACAGCACTTTGAACTTGGCACCACTGATTGGGGATCTATGACATCCTGAAACAGGACAGGCAGGCTAATCAGTCAATCAGATTGAAGAGTTCTCAGAGAACAAAGCAGAAAATAAAAAGCAAAGAATATAATTTTATAATTTTAATCATTGCACAGAAAGCTAAATGAAGATGAGGACAAAAAATGCAACTAAGGGAGATGTGGAAATATCAAAGTTTGAAAAATCAAATTAATTTTTATTTTAAAAATCATACAATTTTTAAACATCCTAAGGGAATGAGACTACAAATTTGTAAAATTAATTCTTCAGTGCTCATCAGTAATTAAGTGCATTATGTAATTATGAAATAGACAATATTTTCAGTAGTTTTTGAGAATAGTGAGTAAAAATGTTGACATTGCTATCAAATTATTGATTCTGTTTATTATTGATTTAGTTTGCAAACACTGAAACAGCACACCCTGTGGAGGAACAGGGTTAACAGCAACTTCTGGCTTTTTGTGTTTAACTATGCACATGTAAAAGCCAAAAGTTGCAGACTTCTGACAGAGATCGCTGACAGCTTCATCGTCCTTACAACCACAAACTGAGAGCCATTATTACCCAAATTTGTAAAATTGCTAACTCACACTGTATTGAGGGGACTCCAGTACATTCCTGAAAGATCTTGTTCTGTTCAATTTCCTCATTCATGACCTGAACTAAGACTATTTGAACATCCTAACTAAAGCATCCAGTAGCAATAAAGGTTCACGGAATAAACTTTTTGGAAATCACTATGTGAATGCACTTTGCTATATTTAAATAATCAAAGCAGTGCTCGAATTAGTGGAATAGCAACTCAAGTCAGTATTGCAAAAATAAGAATCTCCTGTAAAATGTGCTTTACTCCCAGGCGATGCGATCTCACTACAGTATGTAGTGCTCCCTCTCTAACAGAAACCAACAGAATACTTTGAAACTGATCTATACCCCAGTATGTCAGACATTAACTCCAACACCACCCACTCACACCTCCCACTCTCTCACCAACCTTGGTTCATAAACTTGTGCTATTAAGCAAATGTCAGTATGCACAGCTGGGTACAGCAGGCCATTAGCATTGGACACGCAAATTTTCTCAAACTGAAATCACTTCTTAGGCATGGTAAATACTTGTGCATGCATACTCATGCCATGAGATTTGGAGAAATTGGAAAATATAATCCACTGGATCATTTGCGGGGTGAGGACAAGGGCAAGACTAAATTCTTAAAACATCAATCAAAACAGTTGCTGTGGTTGAATGTACAGATAACATTTGTAAGTAGCTTTTTTCCCCCGGCAAGGTAGAAGTTAGTTACTCAAATTTTCAGTAACTTAAATATCAAAACAATAGGGAGACCTTTGTGTTTTTAAAATTATTCATTCTCAGGATTTGGGTGCCTGTTTTAAGGTCATCATTTATTGCCCATGCGTAGCTGTCTGGAAAAGGTGATGTTGGGTGGGCTGCCTTCTCTACAGTAGCTTGATACAATTGAATGACTTGCAAAGCTACTTAAGACATCAGTTAAGAGTTAAGCACTTTGGTGTGGGTTTGGAGTCACATATAGATCACACTAAGTAAGGATGGTGGATTTCTTTCCCTAAAGGACATTAGTGAACCAGTTGGGTTTTATGACAATCTGACAGCTTCACTGTTACTTCTGCTGGTATCTGTTTTATTTCTAATTCAAGATTTATAAAATGGAATTCAAATTTGCAAATGGGCATGGTGAGATTTTAACTCACTTTCTCTTGGATTATTAGTCCAGGCGTCTGGGTTATTAGTTCAGTATCATAACCACTACAGTGCCGTTGATTAATTTTGTCTGAATAGAAGGAATTTTCCTTGATTCATTTCAGAAACAAACATGTGCCAAATAGCCTGTTTCTAACCTGCGATGTATGTTCTAAACAAGAATTTTTTGAAGCGTTTTGGTTTTACATGATTAATCTTAAGATTCTTGTAAAATGGTTTGTGACAGGATCAAAATCATTTTTCTTAAATGAGAAGGCACTTTACAGTGAACCAGAGTTCACCAAATGCACACTGGATCTACAAGTATATCTGCAGTTATTTTAAGAACAGTCAAAACATGATGGCAAGTCAATTTTAAACATACTTCAGAGCAGAGAGAACTTGGTATCATGACAGCTGTTCAGAAAGTAATGCAATAAAGTGAAGAGATTAAGCTGCCATTAACTCAGCAAAAGATTTTTGTAGGGAAAAAGGCTTATAAATAGATATCTGTTAGCAAAGTAAGGACTTCAATATTGAAGTCAGCAGAAGACTCTTCTACTTTCATAGCCCAGTGAAACAGCAAGTGTTCTCAGGTTAGTGCAGCAGAGTAAAATTCCCTTTGCTCTGACAACAAATTTCAGCCACAAACTCAGCAGCGTTCCCTAACTAAGCCAGTGTAAAATTTTATACTCCACCCACCAATTATACTTGTAGCCATCAAGGATATGTTTAAAGAAACTAGCAGCTTAAGTTAGCTGATTTTCAGCCAAGCAAGAGCCACGCAAAATTCCTGTTTAGAAGATAGAACTGTAGATATTGCTTACACACAGGGTCAGAACTCTCTCCCAACATATACAGGCAAAAAATCACTGCTTTCTAAAAAGAAGTTTTAAATTGAGTTTGCAATAGGTTCAAAAAGTACATCAAAGATCTAACAGAAACCCCTGAGCACATTGTTAATGAAGCAGAGGTGAAAGGGCAATGTAGCCATGTAGTGCACCATTCCTACTTTATAAACTTCTCACTCATCAAAGGCTGCTTCCTGAACACAAGTTATATTTTGTCCTGGGGAGGGTAATAAATTCTTCTAGAATTCACCTTTCAAATTAATCTGTCCTGTCAAGTCCCATGCCACAGTAGCATCATAGAATCTTAAAGTACAGAAGGGGGCTGGTTGGCCCATCGTACCCGTGCCAGTTCTCTGAAAGAGTTATCCAATTAGTCCTATTCCTGTGCTATTTCCGCTAAGCCCTGAAATTTTCTCTGAAAGTTACTACTGAATCTGTTTCTACTGCCCTTTAAATTCCAAATCACAATATCTCGCTGCATAAAAATGTCCCCCTCATCATGCTGCTAGTTCTATTAGCAATTACCTTAAATATGTTGTCCTCTGGTTACTGACCCTTCTACCAGTGGAAACAGTTTTACCTTGATACACTATTAAATTCCTTCATAATTCTGAACGCCTCTCTTCTTAACTGTCTCTATTTGAAGAACGATCCCAGTTTTTCTTGTCTCTCCATATAATTGAAATCACTCATAAGTAACAATAAAAGAATTAAGGATAGTAAGAGTTTCCATTGATATTTAAATGAGAAAAGAGTTAAAAAATGAGAATTGGTCCTACTGAAAGTGAGTTTGGGGGATTAATAATGGCAGATGGATTGAACAGGTATTTTGCATCAGTTTTCACTATAGAGGATGCAAGTAAAATCCCAGAAATAGCTGTAAATCAGGAAATGGGATGGGGGATCTCAGAAAAACTACAATCACCAGAGAAGTGGTATTGAACAAATTGTTGGAGCTGCAGGCTGACAAATCCTTGATTTCTGATGGACTTCATCTTAGGATCATGAAAAAAGTGGCCAGTGAAATAGCTGATGCATTGGTTTTAATTTTCCAAAATTCCCTAGGTTCGGGGAAGTTTCCATTAGATTAGAAAACAGCAAATGTAACTCCTATATTCAAAAAGGGAGACAGAAAGCAGGAAACTATAGACCAGTTAGCTCAACATCTGTCATGGGGAAAATGTTAGAAGCTATTATTAAAGATGATATCGATATCTGTTAGCAAAGTAAGAGACTTCAACATTGAAGTCAGCAGAAGACTCTTTTACAACAATCAGGCATAGTCAACATGGTTTTGTGAAGGGGAAATCATGTTTAACCAATTTATTGGAGTTCTTTGAAGGACTCACAGGTGCTGTGGATGCAGGCGAACTGGTGGATGTAGCGTATACCGTACTTAGATTTCTAGAAGGCATTTGACAAAGTGCCACATCAAAGATCATTGTGGAAAATAAAAGTTCATGGTGTAGGGGTAATATATTGGCATGGATAGAAGTTTGACTAGCTAACAGGAAACAGAGGGTAACCATAAATTGGTCTTTTTCGGTTGGAGGACATAATGAGTGTTTTGGCACAGGGATCAGTGCTGGGGGCTCAACCTTTTACTATTTATATAAATGATTTGGATGAAAGGATGGAAATTATGGCTGCTAAATTTGCTGACGACACAAAGATAGGCAGGAAAGTAAGTTGTGAAGACAGATTTTTAATCAGTAAGGGAATGTGTTCTGCTGGACTAATTTTTGATCGCCTAAAAGCGTCAGTGAAGGTTTTTCCAACCTCCCTACGCACCACCCCTCCCGCGCACCCCCAAAATTGGCCTTTGAATTTTATCTGTTTTTGTGCCTCTCCCAAGCGATTACATGGCTATTGCTGGTCATGAGTCTCCTACCTTAAAGTTACAACTATCATAACTGTGTGAGGCAGGTTTGAAGAAACCAGTAGATTTTTCATATCTATAATTTTCATAAGCTTGCATGTAAATCGATGATGGATACAGCCACAACCTACATTAAATGAGCTCAAATGAGTAACCTGCTACAAAAGCATTCCAAATGAGATCCATGATATACATAGGAGCCCAAATGCAATTTTGAGGAACAAATGGGACAGAGTATTCACTGCACATTCATCACCCTATCCATCGGCCTAACCAGTAAACCTTAAAAGGATTCTGGAGGCTGATCAGAAAATACTTGAAATTTCTTTTTCACTTTTATTGTACCTTATGTTAAAATCGCTCCTACTGCTGCTCTAATTCTGTCACTGTCCAACAGCTATCCTCCCCAAATATTTTGAATGATAAATATGTGTATGGATGATTCCTGTAAAAATATGCATTTGTTTTGAAAATGCCAATGTAGGTCATTTATTTAAACAAATAAAGTGTCCAGGACAACTGCCTTATTTTAAAAGCAGAAAAGAAAAATAGCAAATCTCCGAAATAACCTGTAGATAGTGAGAAACAATCACATTTTTCATAGGAATATAAACAGAGCTTAGTTTCTTAAACATGTAAGGCAGTTAAGGGAGAGGTTTGTAAGACAGTGTAGACCTGCCAAACAAATGACTTATGTGGAGCCAAATATAGAGGCTATGAATAATCTGAAGAAAATACTCTTCAATGCTCTAAGCTCTGGATCTTGGTCACTCCCACTCTGAAATACAAAACACCATCACTTCACTGTACATGGCACTTGTTTTCTTGCTACAATGCAACCTTTGACCCAGAAGCAGTACAGTAAGGAAAATTTGTAATTTCTTTAATGCATCTGGGGAATCTCTAATTAGCTTTAAGAATAATGTCTGAAAATCATATTTAAGAGTTTTGCATCAATTGTAAAGGAATAATTTTCTTGAATATTAAGAAAGATTGGTCCATGTGACCTGGCAACCCTTGACCTGGGTGCAGTACTAACAGGAAGTTAAAATATGAAAGCCGTGACCAGACACAAGGGAGAGCTGCAGACAAGGTAGGGCTGCGGGCAAGGGAGGGCTGCAGCAGAGGGGAGAATTCAATTCAATTTTATTGTCCAATCAGAAATGAATTTTGCTTGTCATCAAAAATCATACATAATGAAAAAGAAGAAATTACATCTTCAGCAGACAGTCAAATTTCACAATCAGCTTTACAAATGTGCTAATATTACTATCTCACAAAAGCAACATTAAAAACTAATGAAAAACTTGAAGGAAGCAAACTAAAACAATGAGCAATGCAAGATCCTGTGTTGACATGGTGCAGCACCATCTTAATCACACAATGTTAAGACACATACAGTGGATCTATGCTTAAACTTATAGCAGCTCAACATTTTAAACATAAAATAGGTCCACACTGTTAAATAAACAGCAGCTTCAACAACATTAAACATACATAGGATTCGAAACATTAAACGTATGGCATGTCCCCATTTGAACAAATAGCAGGTTCACACTGCTCGATGCTCAAGCTCCAGGTTCACCCAGCAGGAAGATTCCTCTACTCTAGTCCCTTCAGGAGATGGGCAGCTGACACAATCCGGTTCCAGACACAGCAGCTCCACAATTCCCAAGAACAAAGAAGGCACATTTACAAGGAGCTATGTGTGTGTGTAAGTAATACAATTAAGCAGGGCAGAAAACCAAAGACAGGATTCGAGCAGGGATTCGGAATTGGACAATTTTATTGCTGCTGCTTCCATTGGATCCGATAAAGTCTGTGGAGAACCTGTGCCATTGAGACTGTCGCAAACCTGGCCAATGAGGTTCTGCAAGACTGTGCCGTTCAGGTGACGACTGTCTCTGGTGACCTTGTATGTAATACGGTGAATGCAGTTTGAGGGCCAAATCAATTGAGTGGGAAAATGAGAGATCCTACAAAGCAAAGGCCCAGTTAGAGAATTTTGGAACAACACGTGGAGCCACATGCCCTGCATGGAGTGATGCAGGTGCTTGTGGTTGTGTCAGATGTATCTTTCTGTATTTATTATTTAAAGTGAAATTTACCTTTTTACTTGAAGTATCATTTGCCTGTTAATTCATGTTTAATTTGCATTATTCTGGCTCATGTTAAAGTAAAAGTTACAAGAAGTGATATCTTGTTGGTAATTTCTTCATTTGGGGTTGTTTGGTAAATTTGGTTATTTTGGTTAATGATCATAACAGGTTCGTAACACAATATTGGAATATATATAGCTGGGGAATACTTGCAAACAGTTTTGGATTCATAATTTGTGCATTTGAAGGTTTGTTTTCCTGAGCTTCAACCTACTCAACCAAATTAATATAAATGAGGAAGGCCACTCAATACATCCCAGTACATCCATTCATAAAGACCCTATGGTCCTCAGCCTTACCCATGCTAAGAATGTATCTACCTGAACTTCACCCATGGCATCAATATGCTGACTTTTCCCCCTCTAATCAGGCCGCATACATCAAAATCATTGCCCATCCATTCAAAATATCAAATTTATATCATTCTTTCCCATGTCACATGGTTCCTCATCTAGTGATTTACAAACCAGAATTTTTAGGTAACAAGAACATTCTTTCCAGGGTTTTGCATGAAGGAAGCAATAAGTTCCTGACAGCTGAGGGAAGAAAATACCGTACACTTGTTGAAATACATAAGCTAACAGTGTTGGAGTGGACCATAACTACATATTTTATTATGCCCACAATGTCATAATACTATAAGGTCTGTCTTGCCTCTGACATATCCTTAGCAGATTGCATGTTTTATTAGGACTCTTCATCTCGGCACTATATTCTCCCTGTACCATCACTTTCTTACAACCAAATCTCATGGTTTTTGTGCTGTTCATTTGCTCTTTTTGACAATGTCTCCAAAAACTGTGAACAAGAGACTCGCTACTCATCAAGGCCATATGAATAATCCAGCCCTTTTCGGTTGTTCTGCCAACTTGAGTAGGTTTGACAGTGATACCTCGTGTCAAATCAGCAACAACAAGCTTCCTAAAAAGCAACAGCATCGAAAAGCATGCAAATGCAAATTAAGAATAGCTGAATCTAGATGCCATGTACTTATTTATAAAAAATCAATCTTTTAAAATTTACAAATCTAATCACCAAGTTTCTTTGTTCCTCTATTTCAAAGTGCATGTATCTTCGCATTCTTCCATTCAAAGTAGATCATCTCAGGTTTCTTTGCACTTTCTTCTAACTGTCTAATCTATTAATCTGCCTACATCCTCCTGAAGTCACTTAGTCCTCTTCATTTACTTATGCACCTTATTTTTCTGTCACCTGAGTATCTTGATTTTATATTTATTATATCTAAGTGAAGATTTGATTTGTAGTAACAGCAATGATTCCACACTGATCCCTTGGGGATGCCATAGTTTACGTTCAGCCAGTGCAAAAAATACTCATTAACCAGCATTTTGTGACTTATATCCTTTAACCAATATGCTATCCATGCAGCCATATTTCCTTTTTTGCCACATGCCCTATGTTATCAAGATTTCTATGCAGCACCTTAACAAACACATTCCATTTCCTTATTCAATACACTCCATTATTTCTTCAAAGAACATTACTAGCTTTGTTAGACACAGCTTATACAAATTTTATCTGTCCTTAATCAATCCATGATTTTCTAAGTGAATCATATTTCTTGTTTTTTGGAGGCTAACCGCCTGTGACCATTAGCCTGATTGGCCCATAATTAACTTCATTTAATCTTTTCTCTCTGGATGAACAGAGGTATTACATTAGCCAGCCTCCAGTACTACAGTGCAACTTTCATAGCCAAGGATGTTTGCAAGACTGATAAAAGTCTCTGCTATTTCCTACATGACATTCTCAGCATTTTAGGGGGCATGTTACTGATTGTTCCATTTAATCCCCAATTCCCATAAATGCTCTTCTGTGAAAACTGAGGCAGAGGAGTCTTTCGGTATTTTTGCCATTTCTTTATTATCAATGAGAATATTTCCTCTAAATTTCTAAATCAGCCCAACACTTACCTGATCCATTCACTTACATGTTATGTGTTTATAGAATTCCTGACTATTGCCCTATCTTCTTCCTACAACTATAGAAACTTACTGCACAGGAGGCCCATCATGCCAGGGTTGGCTCTTTGAAAGAACATTCATGCTGAGTCCCACATCCCTGCCTTTTAGCCATAACCCTGTAAGTTCCTCTTCCTCAGGTATCTGCCCAACTCCCTTTTAAAGAACGTCTGCGTTTCTTCACACTCCAGCATCTATAATTTTGTTTTTGAGGTCCCTCTGAATTCTGCTTATTTTTTTCCTGTTATTTGAGATTTGTTATGTGCTCGAGTCTCATCTTACCTTGAATTTCCACAAGTAATTTCAGCACAAAGTAATGGAAAATAAACTGGGCAACTAATAGTCCTAAACAAAGTGGAAAAAGGCAATACCCTCTGACGGTTTGCTTCCATCAGATGTACTCAACTTTTTTAAGCAAAAACTGTATGTTGCCTGAAAAATCTTAAATTCTCTAAAAAGCGTCCATTCAATAAGGCAGAAGAAAGACGTTTTTCAGCAATCCATACCCATCAGATTCATTAGGCTTAGTGGGAAGCAGATCCCCAACATGACAGAGTTCCTAATCAATGCCAGGTTAGTTGACTTCATCCAGGATGATGATAGGAGAGCTACAATTGAAGTCAGTATTCTTAGGATATAGAGGGGATAGAAATTAGGCAGGAGTTCCACTCATGGTTCACATTCTGTAAAGAGCCCTCGAGCAGATGTTGTACTGTTTGATGACATGATTTCTTCCATTTCACAGAGGAAGATTTCACTTCAATAAGGATACCAGCAACAATTAAATCTTCAGAACATGAGTGTTAAAGGTTTAATTGAAAAAGCTGGTCCAATAAAATCGACATTATAATGTCACAACAACAAATTGGAAGCAGTAAATTTGTTACTCACTTGAGAAGACCTGTCCATAGTGATAGCAAAATAGTACTCTCTTCTTGGATACCTGCGCTCACAGATAAACACCTGGTTACATATCCTCCCTTTCTCTCCAGTTTGTTTGGTAAATAGTTTTTTCCCAATCATCCTTGAAGCAATATCCCGGACTTCCTCTGGGCTGCAAAGAAAAAAATCATGGTTTGCAGAAAAGCTGAGTGATAAAGCAAAACTTAAACGGACAGTTATAGATACAAGAAGCTAATTTCTCTTCCCTTTCGAAACTCATGTCTAAGGCATCAACACATGCATACTCGAAACATCCTAAAACATTTTAGCTAGAACAAGAGACAAAAGCTGTAATTCCACAGCACTGGCAGATGTTTCTGTGAATGTGGCAGATTATTATTGCTATTTACAGTAATTAATATGACCTCGCAACCCGCCACCCTAACTCAGCCTGGCCTACATGTTATTGACTTAATCCCAACAGTGTAGCAAGCCATACAGTTGTAGAACAAACTGTTGCAATGTTCAACACTAAGAGAATCAGCCAGGCCTATCATCATTGACTTATACATGGAACAGAATAACACTCAGCCCAGTTGTCCTTGCAGAGTGTTCCTTATCAACATCTGAGAAAAGGTGTCCAAGTGGAGAGTTGGCCACAAACCAATAAGCAACAACCAGGCATAGGCATGTTTCTATGGATAAGACTATCAGCCAACATCACAATCTCCATTACCATTTCAAGGAGTGCCCTGTCCCACAACAGGATAGATCTACAAGAGGTTGGGACCACAGTGGTATACAGGATCATGGAAGAGTCATAGATCCAGATCAAAGAGTTCCAAGGAAGCTTGCTCATCATTCCTGACTGACCACCCTGATCTTCCATTGCTAAATTAACACTCATTCATGCTGATCAGCACTTAAAGGAAGCACCAAGTGCCTGCGCCAGCTTGTGGGGAACAGAACATTTAATCAGCAACACTGAATATCCTTTGCTGGTTCAGAATATGCAAGTATATTTATAGAATCACATGAATTACAGCATAAAAAGAGGCTATTATCCTACTGGTAGCTCAACTAGACCTCAGTACTCCAATCCCATCTGCTCCTTCCTCTTTCATTCTCTTACCCTTGAAATACTTAGAAACCATAGAAAGGTTACAGCACAGAAAGAGGCCATTCAGTCCACTGTGCCTGCACTGGCTGAAAAAACTAGCCGTCTATTCTAATCTCACCTAGTCTGCAGCCTTGCAGGTTACAGCGTTTCAGGTGCAGAGCCAGGTACATTTTAAATGAGTTGAGGGTTTCTGCCTCAACCACCAACCTGGGCAGTGAATTCCTGACACTCACTACCCTCTGGGTGATAAAGTTTTTCCTAATATCCCCTCTAATTCTTCTAACAATCACCTTAAATTTGTACCCCCTGGTAACAGACCTCTCCACTAGGGGAAACAAATCTTCCCTGTGTACTCTATCTAGGCCCCTCACAATCTGTACACCTCAATCAGGTCACCCCATAGCCTCCTCTGTTCTAAGGAAAACAACCTTAGCCTACCCAATCTTTCTTCATAGCTGCAATTTTCAAGCCCTGGCAACATTCTTGTAAATCTCTTCTGTACTCTCTCCAGAGCAATTATGTCCTTCCTGTAATATGGTGACCAGAACTCCAGCTGTGGCCTAACCAACATTTTATATAGTTCCAGCATTAAATCCCTGCTTTTGTATTATATACCTCATCCGTTAAAGGAAAGCATTCCATATGCCTTCTCTACCACCTTATCTACCTGTCATGGCACCTTCAGACACCTGTGGACATGCATTCCAAGGTCTCTCACTTCCTCTCCCCCTCTCAATATCCTCCCATTGATTATGTATTCCCTTGCTTTGTTTGCCCTCTCAAAATGCATCACCCCACACTTCTCCGCCCACTCAACCAAACAATTGATATTACTCTGGAGTCCACAACCATCCTCTTCACTATCAACTACACAGCTAATTTTTGGATCATCAGCAAATTTCCAATCATACCTCCCACATTTAAGTCCAAATCATTTTTATATATCATAAGCAGCAAGGGTTCCAATATGTGGAATGCCACTGGAAACTGCTTTCCACTCGCAAAAACATCCGTTGATCATTATCCTTTGTTTCTGTCACTGATCCAATTTTCAATCCAATCCGCCACATTTCTGTGTATTCTATGGGTTTTTACTTTTCTGACCAGTCTGCCATCTGGGACTGTGTCAAATGTCTTACTAAAATCTATGTAGACCACATCCACTGTGTCACGAAGAGATACCAAAGTCTATAATGTTATTGGAAATTATTTTAAAATAGAGTTCTAGTGGGGTGTGTGTCTGAGAGTATCTTAATTGGATTAAAACCAGCTAGTCTGGGAACTTTGGTGTATAGTAGTTTTGAGATGGTAATTAGATAAACGGAAGGAGGGTAGAAGGTAAAGTGTAAATTTGCATTTGTTAAAAGAAACTATTCAAGACTGCAGGTGAAATCTTACATCTAGCTAGAAGGCGCCAAGCGTTTTATTACTAATAAAACTGATAGGATGAAAAGATGTTATTGTTAGAAGAGGTAAAGTTAAAAGCCTAGTGATACAATGGAAAATTTATATTCAAAGAGAAGGATACGTATAACGGAGAAAGGAGATTGTGTGTAAGGCAGAGGCATTTTAAGATCCAACAAGTGTGAGAAGCATCCAGCCTGTAAACCTCAAGTCTGTCTGCAAGGATCCAGAGCTGAAAGAAACTCATTTTGAATGCGACAGTCCAGGGTGTGCTTTGCCAGAGGTCTGTTAAATCTATGAGTTTTACTGTTGCCTTAACAGGGGTGTAACCAAGAGTCAGATTAATTAGGGGATTTTTGTAGTTATTATAGTAGTAATTTTGTAGACATATGTATGTGTTTACAATCTTTCTTGTATTAAATGTTCAATTTAGTTTTATAAAAACACCTCTTGAGACCCGGCGGTCTTATTACCACTGAATTCAAAGTGTATCTAGAAACATACAAATTGCAAAATGGGTTATGACAGTTGTTTTAAGTTTCCCTCTGGGATTTGAACAACTCAGCCTTTACCATCAGCTGTGTCATAGTAACTGCACTACCCTCATCAATCCTCCTTGTTATTTCCTCAAAAAATTCAATTAACTTAGTAAGACACAAACTTCCCCTAACAAAACTATACTGACTATCCCTGATCAATCTGTGCCTAAGTGACAGTTTACCTGGATCTCAAAATTGATTCTAATGATTTGCCCACCACAGAAGTCAGACTGACTGGCCTATAATTATTTAGCCTAACCCTCACCCCTTTTTAAACAATGGTACACCATTCGCAGACCTCCAATCCCCTGGTAACTCGTCTGTATCTAGTGAGGATTGAAAAATGATCCTCAGGGCATCCGCTATTTCCTCCCTGGCTTCCTTTAACAGCCTGAGATAGAATCCATCCGGCTCTGGTGATTTATCCACCTACAAGGATGTCAGTCCCTACAGTACTTCCTTTCTCATTATGCTTATTATATCTAATGTTTCACGCTCCTCCTCATTAGCTAGAATGTCTGCATCATCCCTCTTCTTCGTGAAGACAGGGACAAAGTACCCATTAAGAATCCTACCAATGTCTTCTGCATCAATGCATAAGTTACCGTGCACATCCCTGATAGGCCTGACCCTTTCCTTAGCTCTCCTTAGACTCTTGCTCTTTCTGTACTGATAAAACATCTTTGGATTTTCCTTGATTTTACCTGCCAATATTCTTTCCTATACTCTTTGCTTTCCTGATTTTCATTTTTACTTCACCCCTATCTTTGCTATACTCCTCTAGGTTTCCTAACACTTTTTTTAATGACTTTCATAAGCTTTCTTTTTCTGCTCTATCTTACCCTGTATGCTTCTAGATAACCAGGGTGCTCTAGATTTGGCACTACCACTCTTTTTCATGATGGGGACTTATCCAGTGCTATTTTAAATTATGCTTAAGTTTTTCACATTCAAGAAGATCCACCACCTGTTCTCTCAGTTTAGATTACGATAGCTCTTCTCCTTGGCCTGACCAGCTATGTATTTTCTAAAGTAACAGTTTGACAACATTTATTGTTATTACTAGTGACTGTAATTGACTTGAGAACACGCTCAAAATGCTTCAAATGAAACACAAAAGTGTTGAAAATAAGAAGACTCCAGGTAACTACCAATCTTGCCCCCTCACTTGGAAGGTTGTTTGATTTGGAAAGATCCATTTGTTTTATTCTGGATAGGATCAAATCACTTACAGTCTTTGGCTCAAGCAACTCAGTCAATCAGCGTGTACTGAGGCATAAACAGTGATTGCACATGCATATTTGAAAATGGTGACTACAAACCAGCAAAGGGGAAAAATAAATCAATTAGGGGGAGGGAGGATAAGGAATGGCTAAAGGTAATAAACAAAGAGAGAGAAAAAACACACACATTAACAGCACAGCAAGTAGAGAGAATTATGCGCATTACTGTAAGATGCTTAACCCTGGTACCTAAGCAAGAATTTTGATTCATGTCAACACCATGGTTTCAATCCCACCTCTACAGCAATAGTCTTTTATTTCAATAATTATAGAAAATGCAACAGAGACTGCATTTTTTGCATTAAATATTCCAAAAGGTTCACACAATTTGTCATCTAGCAGCCCTGTTATTAAAAAGAACCAAACAAGAAATTATTAAAATATCAACATCATAAGGTTGCTATGGCATAGAATAAGGCCATTTATCTCAGAGTCCATGTAGAACAATGTCACATAACCCTCAATTCTAACAGCAAAATTCAAGGTTAAAACTGAAACCTAAATAGAAACAACAGAATAATAGCACTACTAACATAAAGTACCTGCCTTTGTTATCACTGTAAATAGAACGCTGATCTTTGAGTGACAAAGCATCAGCTACAGGAATGAAATAGATTCAAGTAATTTTGTAGTCAACATGTGTTAAAAATAACACCAGGACGGTATGATATCAATTTTAATCCATCTATTGTACACACAAAATGAACTTTAATAATTCTCACTTATATGTAGCAAATTTCATCTCCATCCAAAAGGAATTTATTTTAAAAATCTAATTTTACAGAAACTAGTTTGAAATTTCCCTGGGGTAGTTTTAATTGCCATGTGTTTTATTCAATTAGTGTTAATTTCAAGTGCTACAAAATTTTAGCATTGTAGGAAAAGAAAAACATAAAAGTAATGTACAATAACTGCTAACAGTAGAGGCAATTTCCCAGTCAAATACTTCCACTATTTGACAATTTTAAAATATACAGTAGTATAGTGGCAATATTAGCATTTTTCAGGACTAGTATATAATCAGGATTGGTAATCTACCAGTCTAAATCTACAAATTAAAATGTTACCATGGCCATTTCAGAATTTCATTTTCTTTTAAATCTGGAAATAAAAAGCTGGTGGTATGATGTGGCAGGTGATGTGTGCCAGGCAGACCAAATCCACAAGGGAAACTTGGCCACGCTATCAGAACGGTTTTGCAATTTGTATTTATTACAAGAAGATTTAGGCACTGAATTCAGAAATAATCAGCCCAATAACACCTTTAGAGATTTTAAAAACTAAACTAAAACATTTATTAACAAAAGAAAAGATTTCAAGCACATATTTAAGATTAAAGTTACTGAATATTATAACAAATCCCAAAATTCCTAATTAACCTGGCTCCCAACTACACACCTCCTTTATGGCAACAATCCAAAATAGATTTTTAAAATTTAAATAACAAGCCAGCACATTTAACACAGCACCCACTCGACAATGGAATTCCAAAGGCTTTTCTCCAACTTTAGTTACTGGACACAGCAGACTTTTGCAAACATGGCTGGAGGCTTCCCCAAGTCTGTCTTACACACTCCTTTTTGTTCTTATATAAGCCCCCAACATCACCTTCCTTCCTTCTTTATATGTGTTTCTCTCTTTTTAATCTGTAAATTCTATTGTTCTATATGTCTTTGGAAATATGCTTTTCCCATAATAAAAAATCTTTCATGTTGCCAGTATGGTCAGTACCTTTTGGGAAAATGAACATAATAACCTTGCCCTATTTATCTGTTAGTTGTAAAAATCTACCATCCCTTTGAAATCCAAACAACTCCACTTGGCTAAAAAAATGCAACTTTCCTTCGCACCCTACAGGCTAAGACCTCATCCATGTTTACTCTTTAACATTTCAAATGCCTTTTACTCCTAACTTCTTTTGATAATTTCAAACTTGCAGCCTATCTGACTCTAATTTAATTAAATCACACAGACAGAACCATCTATACGCACACCCATAAACCTACTTCACAATAAACCACAATAATACTATGAAACTTATTATAGTTTCGTGACACTAGTCTTGGTAAGCATGGCCATAAAGATATTGGATTGTCATAAAATAGCATACTGTTTCACAAAGACCCTTTAACGAAGGAACCCTGCCATCCTTATCCAGTCTCACCTATATGTAACTGCACTCCCACCTCAATGTGCGACTGCCCTTTGAAATGATCAATCAATTGTATCAAACAGCTAAGCACCTTCACCACACAGATTAAGCAAGCAAAAGGCAGCAGCTAACCATCGCCACCTTCTCAGAGCAGCTAGGGATGGGTAATAAATGTGAAAGCAGAACACACCTAAGGAACCTAGTGATGTCAAATTATTAAAATAATTTATTTTACTTCGCTGGTATAATCAATAAAGAAATCCCTGACTAGGTTATGCAAATCAAAGGCCATTATTACAAGAGTAGTGCATTTTATGTGAAAAAACACGATTTTTCTTTATAGATAAAAAGGACATTGAGCCAAAGAAAGAAATATTAGGGGAGGTGACTAATATTTAAAAAAGTCTTAAAGGGCATCAGAGAGATTGAGAGATTTAAGAAGAGAACTCCAGAGCTT
This sequence comes from Carcharodon carcharias, assembly GCF_017639515.1. Classification (NCBI taxonomy): domain Eukaryota; kingdom Metazoa; phylum Chordata; class Chondrichthyes; order Lamniformes; family Lamnidae; genus Carcharodon; species Carcharodon carcharias. The sequence continues at coordinate 120,824,454 of NC_054475.1, forward strand.
AAGGCCCAGACAGCTAGAAGAATGGCCACCAATGATGGAGCGAAGATGGTGGTGGCACACAACAGCTCAGAATCAGAGGAACAGGAGAGTTGTGTGGCATTCCACAAACAGCAGGAAACAGGGTATCTGATTCCCGTGATCTGCACTGTACTTGGGAGTAGCATGTTTCATTGCTGAATGCAGCTCCACTGCTGTTCAATATCACTATCTGCCAGTAAATGGGTAAGATAATAGAATACTATTCAACTGTAAGCATTTGTTACATCCCCACCCAGTGGGAAAACTAGATATTACAGCATCCTAAAGGCTGAGCTGAAACTGGTAGGAAAAAACTTTAAATTTATGCTTGAAATCTGAAAAAAACCAGAAAATGTTGGAAATGCTCAGCAGGTCTGGCAGCATCTGTGGAAAGAGAAACAGCTAATATTTCAGGTTGATGGCCTTTCATCAGAACTCTTGAATTCACCGCTACTTCTTCTCCAGGAATGCCAACCTTGAAAAAGTTCCGTTCTTATCTTTGATATCCATTTCCATTTGTCTTTCTTATCTTCTTTAAATTAAATTTGATAAAGTTTAAGTCCCAAGGTACCACTCCAGACAACCTATAAACTTCAAACTTTAAAACCCAACAGTCTTCCCAGCAGAAACAAAAATAAAAATACCTGGAAAAACTCAGCAGGTCTGACAGGATCTGCGGAGAGGAACACAGTTAACATTTCGAGTCCGTATGACTCTTCAACAGAACTAAGGAAAAATAGTCTTCCCAGCAGCCTAGTTTCTAAAATCTCCATCCAATGTCACATTAAGCCCAACAAAGGAAAATAGATCACTGACTTGATCCTCAGTCTGTGCAGTGTTAGGTGCTGCAGTTGCTTAACACATTCAGGCTGCATGTGAGCTGGGGGGGTGGGTGGCGGCAGGTGGTTGGGGCAAGGGAAGCAGGGAGTGAGAGGAAGGAACTCAGGCTGGGTCCTCACACGTTGCTAATATTGGCACCCAGTGAAGGGAACACACAAAGAGGTGTCAATTTTGGACAGTATTGGACTCAGCAGTGATACCTCTGTAGTGTCACCTATGAAATCTTACCCCAATATGATTCTGTACCTTCAAGAGAAGATGAGCAAAATTTGAAGGGTCAAAAAAATGACACAGCTTTCTTCCCTATATTAAAACAAATCTCTCCAGCACTCAGACAATAGCGGTCAGAGTTCTATGTGTATGATAGAAAGATGAAAGCACACTCGCTGCTGAAAAAGGTTTTTACTCATGTCACCGTTGCTTCTCTTGCCAATCACCTTAAGTCTGTTTCCTCTGGATCTCAGCCCTTCCACCAATGGGAAGTTTCTCCCAATCTACTCTGTGCAGACCCCTCATGATTTTGAGCACGTGTATCAAATCTTCTCTCAACCTACTCTTTTCCACGTAGAACAGCCTCAACTTCAACAATCTATCTACGTAACTGAAGTTCCTCATCCCTGGAACCATTCTCGTGAATCTTTTCTGCACTCTCTCTAATGCTTTCACATCCTTTCAGAAATGTGGCACCCAGAAGTGGACACAATACTCCAGCTGAGGCTGAACCAGTGTCTTATCTAAGTTTATCATAACTTCCTCGCTTTTGTACTCTATGTCCCTATTTATAAAGCTCAGGATCCCTTGTACTTTATTAACTGTGCTCTCAACTACCCTACCTTCAATGATTTATGTACATATACACAATTGTCCCTCTGCTCCTGCACCCCGTTTAGAATTGTACCCATTATTTAATATTGGTTTTCTCTGCATTCCTCATACCAAAATGAATCACTTCACACTTTTCTATATTAAATTTAATCTGCCACTTGCCTGCCAACCTATGTTCCTTTGAAGATCTACACTATCCTCCACCCAGTTTCCAACATTTCCAAGTTTCGTATCACCTGCAAATTTTCAACATGTGCCCTGTACACCCACGTCTAGGTCAATAATATATATCAAGAAAAGCAGGGGCCCTAACACCAACCCCTGGGAAGCCCTGTGTAGAACGTTTCCTCCATTCAAAAAAACAACCAAAATCTATGGGCAGGATTTTACCGTCGGTGAGCAGGGGTGGGGCACGCTCGCCAACGAGTAAAATGACACGGGATGACATCAGGCAGAACTCCTGATGTCACCCCGCCCCCATTTAAATTTTCAGGAAGGCGGGGGGGCAGCAAAATCAGCTGTGCACCCGCCAACCTGTCAATGGCCAACTGAGGCCTTTGACAGGATCAATTAAGCAGGTAAAGGACCTGCCCGTCCAACCGTAAGGTTGGCGGGCAGGCCGGGAGCCCCGGCGGCAACTAGAAAAAACATGAAACCTCATCCACCGGCGGGATGAGGTTTCATGTCCGGTTTTTAAAATTTTAATAAAGTTGTTATGGAAATTATGAACATGTCCCAAATCATGTGACTTGTCATATGAGGGGACATGGAAGGGAATTTTTTTTTTCTATTTTTAATATTGTTGAAAGTAGAGGCAATCTCCCTGAGGCAGCACCTAGCCTCAGGGAGATGAGTGTGCTCCTTTGTGCACATGTGCGAAAGAGCGCACTCTCAATTTTAGGGATTCCCCCCTGCCCGCACAGGGAGCGCAAAGCGCTTCCCCGTGGAGGTCACGCTGGGCGGGCCAATTAAGGTGCCACGGCTCCGATCGGGGGGAAAATTCTGCCCTATGTTTCCTGTCAATCAGTCAATTTTGTATCTATGCTGCTAATGTCTTCTTATTCCATGAGTGCTAATTTTGCTCACAAGTCTGTTACGTGGCACTTTCTCAAATGCTTTTGGAAGTTCACGTACACTACACTACCCTCATTCACCCTCTGTTACCTCATCAAAAAACTCAGGTTAGTTAAACATGATTTGCTTTTAAGAAATCCATACTGGTTTGCCTTAGTGAATTCACATTTGTCCAAGTGACTGTTAATTTTGTCCCAGGACAATTGTTTCCAAAAGCTTCAGCACCGCCAAGGTAAACTGACTGTCCTGTAGTTGCTTGGATTATCCTTAGAGACTTTTTGAATAAGGGTGTAACATTTGCAATTATGCAGTCCTCTGGCACCACCCTTGTATCTAAGGAAAACTGCAAAATTATGGTCAGTTCCTCTGCATTTTTCACCCTTTCTTCCCACGGTGATCTTGAATGCATCACATCCGGTCCTGGTGCCTTAGTAACTAAGAACAGCCAGCTTTCTAATACCTCCTTTATCAGTTTTTAACCCATCCAGTGTCTCAACAACCTCCTCTTTCATGAATGACTTGGGGACATCTTCTTCCTTGATAAAGACAGATGCAAAGTACCATTTAATACCTCAGCAATGCACCCCACCAATCCCAACCCCCCCAAACCCTCCCTCCCCCACGTGAATCATGTTTTGGTCCATAATCATCCCCACTCTTCCTTTTACCATTCTTTTACTATTTAATTGTCTTTAGAAGACTTTTAGACTCTTGCTGCCAGTCTCTTCTCAGACTGCCTCTTTGCTTCTCCTATTTGTTTTTTCACAGCCCCTCTGCAATTTCTTTATTGAGTCTGGTTCTCAGTTGTATTCTCCACCTGACATCTGTCATATTTACCTTGTCAGCTTTATAATACACACTATCTTTTCTGTCATCCAGGGAGCTCTAATTTTGCTTGCCCTGCCTTTCCACATTGTGGGAATGTACCTTGACTTTACCCAAACTATCTCCTCCCAAAAGGCACCCCATTGACCCGATACAGCTTTGCCTGTCAATTCTGATTCCAATTTATCTGGGCCAGATCCATTCACACCCCAATGAAGTTGGCCCTTCCCTAATTAATTATTCTTACTCTGCATTGCTCCTTGCCTATTTCCATAGCCAACTTAAACCTTATACTATGATAAATGTTGCTCCACTGATACTTGATCCATTTGACCCACTTCATTCCCCAGAACCAGATCCAGTAATGCCTCCTTCCTCATTGGGCTGGAAACATACTGATATATAAAATTCTCCTGGACATACTCTTGTCCCTCTCTTCCCATTACACCATTACTATCCTAATCTATATAAGGATAATTAAAGTCCCCATTATAACTACTCTATAATTCTTGCACTTTTCTGTAATTTCTTTGTAAATTTGTTCCTCAATACCTTTTCTACTAGCTGGTGACCTATAGGCTACACCCAGCAATGTAATGGCAACTCAGTTGTTTCTCAGCTCTAACCAAACAGATTTTGTTCTTTATCCATCTGGGACATCCTCTTTCTCCACATCACTGAAATGCTCTCCTTAATCAACACTGCTACCCGTCCTCCTTTTTTTCTTTCCCTGTCTTTTCTAAACACCTTGCATCCTGGAATATTTAGTATCTAGTCCTGCTCTTTATTGTGCCAAGTCTCTGTTCTCACCATCATATTTCCACGTGACTATCTGTGCCTGAAACTCACCAACCTTACTAACCACACTCCGTGCATTCACATACAAGCACAGTAAACCTAATTAAGACCTCATTACATTCCTTCTTAACTCCATCCCACCTAATGCCTTACTAGTTCCTACTTGTGTTATCTGTCTCTCCCAATTCTTTGTGCGCCTGGGTTTTCCTCTCTAATATTAATTCCTGGTTCCCTCACCCCTGCCAATTTAGTTTAAACTATCCCAAATAGCATTAGCAAATCACCCTACAAAGAAATTGGTCCCAACTCTGTTCAGGTGCAACCAGTCTGGTCTGTACAGTTGCCACCTTCCCCAGGACTGGTCCCAATGCCCCAGGAAATTAAAGCGCTGCCTTCTGCACCATCCTTCTAGCCACGCATTCATGTGCTCTATCCTCCTGCTTCTATACTCACTTGTGCATGGTACCGAGAATAATCTGGAGATTACTACCTGCGAAGTCCTGCTTGCTAGTTTCCTTCCCAGCTCCCTAAACTCTGTCTGCAGGACCACATCCCTCTCTCTAACTTTGTTTGTTGATACCGGTATCAACAAACACCCATCATCTTTTCTCCCTCCCAGCTCAGAGTGCATTACACCACTCAGTAATAACCTTGACCCTGACAGCAGTGAGACAACGTATCATGCTGCATTCATATTTGCAGACACAGAATTGCTTGTTTGTTCCCTTAACTATCAAAATCCCTACCTTTACTGCTTTTCCAATCTTCCTCCTGCCCTTCTGTACAACTGAGTCAACCGTGGCACCATGGACTTGGTTCTGGCTGCACTTCCCAAAAGAACCACCACTCTAATATTCAGAACTGAATACAGGTTGGAGAGTGAGATGCACACAGGAGATTCCTGCCCTATCTGCCTGGTCTTTCTTGACTGCTGGCCGGTCATTCGTTCTGTCTGCATTCCCTTAAGTTGTGGAGTGATCACATCCATAAACATGCTATTCACAAAGCTCTCAACCTCACAGATATGTCACAATGATGCCATCTGCTGCTCAAGCTTCAAAACCCAGAGCTCAAGCTGCTGCAGCTGATGACACTTCCAGTACATATAGTTACCCAGTATACGAGAAGCATTCCGCAGTTCCCACATGAAACAGGATGTGTAATCCATGACACCAAGCTGTCCTGTTATGCCTCTTATTTTTAAATTATTAAACCTACGACTTAAATAAATAAAGACTTGCCAGCCAGTCATCAATGAGCTGCTTTTCCTATGTTAACATCACTTTAGTATATAGGGAAGTTAAATGAAATGGTTTTACTTAACTCTTAGCATCTAAAGCTTTTATAATTTTCAGAAAAATTCAGATTTCTTTAGTTTTACTATTCCCTATTATTTAATTTTAGCTTGACCCCTAGATCTGATTGATTAATTGAGCACTGATTTCAATTACAAAAATTATCAAATCGGCTTTAATTTTCAGTTTTCATACTAATTAATCTATCAAGCCTTGACTTGTAATAGAATAGTTCAGGTTAAATCAAAATCTTACCAGAATACTCACCCTAGCCTACTTCCTGTTTCCCCATGCTCTTCGATGGTTGTGAATCATTCGACTGTTGTGTCTGTGCCAGCTCTTTGCAAGGGCAACTCATCTAGTCCCACTCCACTGTTCTTTCCTCATGGCCCTGCAAATTTTCTCTCTTCAGGTGCTTATCCAGCTTCCTTTTGAGAGTAATGATTGAATCTGTCTCCACCACACTGACAGTTCATTCCAGATACTAACAACTCGCTACATAAAAATATTTTTCTTCATGTTGCCGTTGGTTCTTTTAAAAATCTTCTTAAATCAGTGTCCTCTGGTTCTCAAACCTTAGTCCAATGGCAATAGTTCCTCTCTGCCTAATCTGTCTAGACCCCTCATGTATTTGAAGACATCTCTCAACCATCCTTCTCTAAGTGCAAGAGCCCCCGCTTATTCAATCTGTCGATACAAGTGAATTTCCTCATCTGGAACCATTCTTGTAAATCTTTTCCTCACTCTTTCTAAATCCTTCAGAAACAAGCTTATCTTGTTGTTTAGAAAGCCTGGCAACAATTCACACTTTCAGGAAATGGAAAGTGAAGTGAGAGAAAACTAGTAAGGAAAACAAATTAATCACAAACATTGTAGCTTTTCTTTAAGAACCCCAAGTTTATATTACAGATGTTCAAAGACTGTACACATTCATTTTTTGAAGAAACTGTATTCTGCAAGCTCTCACAGATGAAAAAACAAAGTTAAAAAAACTAATTTTGTTTTGACTTGTAAAACTCACATGAATTACAAGTAACAATCTAAGACGTGCTCAGTAGTTCCCATTAAGAATCCTCTAGTTACAGAGGATATTTAATGTTACACCTGAAGGGTTCACATTAATGAGACTGTGAAATTATTACCATACTGACTTTATTTGACAGGAGGTCATAAGAAATTTTTCAAAACTATACTAGGCTGTTCAGTGTTATAAATAGCTCACATTCTATCCTTTATCAAGTTTTTGATACATAATGTAAAGAAATTGTAAACATTAAACAAGTCACACAACTCACTTCTAAGAAGTGATTCAGAGGCCACATTAGAGACCCATATGGCACATATGTTTTACTAAAAAGTCATCAGTTTAGAATTATATTAGTCACGCAAATCTAAAGATACATCAAGATTTTGATTTCTGCTAAGTCTTGGCAAACCTATCACAGAATTGGATTAGGTTTGCTGAAGACATTAGCCTCGATGTGCAGGACAACACTAGTGGTCCTGACTGAGGACAAATTTGAAATGGTGAATTTTAATGACTGCAAAAAGAACAAAAGTGCATCATACCTCTACATTAACACTAGTTTGGTTAATGACAATGCTGTTGAGTAACTGAAGTTTGCCCAGTTTTTGGCCATGCATGCGATAGCTACCAATCATATACAGACAGTTAAAGGCTTTAGTTTTAGTAGGTAAAGCACATATAAATTTCCTAAACATGGTTCCCGACTTCAGATGAAGTTCATTCCCTCCTTTAGAACTCTTTCCAGGTCTTTTTACCAGCCTCCTAACTCCTGCAGGTCTGGCAGCATCTGTAACTCTTTCGAGTACAAACCCGTTTCCATCTGTTTCAGATGAAGTTACATTGTTTCATAGTTTGCCATTGTGAGATTTGAACTCTTGATCTCAGGGTTACAAACCCAGTACCATAACCACTTGGCTATTTAGGCCAAGCTTAGAACTCTTTCCAGGTCAACTTGCGCATCACTGGAATTTAATAATGCTTTATGACTTTTAGTAATTAGCCTATTGCGTGCACATTACTACTTTGAAAAGTAAATTAAAGCAATCAGACATTCAATGATGACTTATTGAAAATTAAGCTTAAGAGCACCAAATGGCTGGTTTTTGAAATGTCACATTAAAGCTGGGCAATAATCATTCCCTTTATCAATTATGTTAACAAGGAGTATTAGATCATCTAGGCCAAAACAAAATGACTTCATATAAACTCCACCAGTAATTATCAGTTTTCAGAAGAATACGTGGTACTATAATGAAGATTCTGCATTCAGCAGAGATTTTTCAAACGGACCACTTGTTCAGTCTTTTCTGCCACCAAGAGGCATTTCAGGGAGTTACCAAATACAGCTGAAATTCTGATGCTACAATCAAAAACATTAAACATCCCTGATCAGTTGACCTAATCGGAGGGTTCAGCCATCTGTTTGATGAAGCTTAGATAGACATTACACATACGACAGCCATTTGGAGATTGAATGGCTTTTATCAGAATAAATTTACACCTTTGGTGTTAAAGGACATAAGATTGAAGTGGCACTACAACTGGTTCATAGAAGACCCTAGATAATGGAACAAATAAGCTTCTCAGAGAGAAAAGAGCAGGGGCAAATACAGACAGTGGGGGCACGGGGTGGGGGGGGGGGGGTGATAAAACAGAAGCCAAATTACAACTTTGTGTTAAGAAGGAGTGTAATGTCATCGTCGTACTGAACCACACAGGGAAATTTCAAGGTCAGTGCCAAGCTTGTGCTGCAACACCGCCAAGGCTGGGGTACTACTATCAACTTCAAGGAAAATTAGCCAGAATTCTCACTTTGGATCAGTATCCCAGCAATTCCTGTTGGAAAGTGCACATTTACGAATGTTTGCTAAGGACAGGTCACACAGGTTTTAAGTCTGCTCGAGATATTCTGTTAGGTTCATTCTCAACAGTCCCTCCCATAAGTGGATCTCATGTTCTTTACAATCAGGTGTTTCTTTTTATTCTCAAGCTCTAGGCCTACAATAGTATGATGACTTAATATTGTAAACAACGTATATTTTTATTTTTTGGGCTGTGACTTTAGGATTGGACTGTGGCTTTAGAGGGCTGCAGTTTTAGGAAGGATGTTCTCTGAAGCAGGAAGAGATGATCTACAATGTTGCTATTCCTTAGAATAGTTAACCGTAGTAAGGAGAAGGATCCCAACCTGCCAAGAGGAAGGACCTAAAAAAACTTCTCTCTCTCCTGTGTTTTTGGCAAAACTCCAATAATTCTGCCATAGCAATTAGCTGGCAATCCTGCACATATCTGTATCCAGTATTTTTTCAAGAAATCACTAGTAGGGACGTTAAAAGTAGGTTTTCAACTAGTAAACTACAGACTGGAAGTGCTGAAACATCACCTTACGTCAGCAGTACAGGTCTTCAAACAATTTGGAAGACTTCAAGCAAAATCATCTCATCTAACCCTGTATGCCGGTTTGGTGCTATCAAACTGTTTTTATATTCCTCACCCTAAAAATCCTAGTTTTGTGTGTCCTGTGTGTGTGTGTGTTGTTGTGTGTTGTGTATAGGGGTTAAAAGGGGTAGAGTACGTTATAGAGTTAAGAGCTAGCAGTTCATATTTCTTTCTTTTGTTATTGGTTAAAAACAATTTGTTTAATAAACAGTTGTCTACTTGTTAAGTTTACAAGCCTGGCGCTCGTATTCTGTTAATCTAAATTAAGTTAAATTATACAGTTAGGTAAAATTGGGACAATTTGGTGGTCTGATTAAACTTTTCACATTTCTTACGGCTTGGGGAGCATACAGCGCACTATCCCCAGTGAGTGGTGACAATATTGTAACAATGAAAACTCTCATTATGCAAACTATAACTTGCATGTGTGACACTTTAATAGGTGGACTGATTGAAACTTTAGTGTGATCAGGCCAAATGTAAATCAACAAGCTGGCTTATTTTACAATAAGTGAACCGGCAGAGTGACATTTATGCTAAATAAGACCATGCTTTGAGAAGTAATACAGAAAATCAGCCAAAGAAAATATCATAGCAACACTAACTGCTAGCCGGCTGAACAGCCAATTTTCTGGTAAGACATAACACATGGTGAGTGTATGCTTAGAAGCAACAGGTGACTTTGGATCTACGGTTCCCAAAGCTTTCCACTGGAAATTTTCCTCACCTTACGTAAGGGGTTATTGTAAACTAATTGATAGGGGTTGATTGCCATGGATAGTTAACAATTCTATTATTCTTGTATGATGCCACTATCAAAATGGTAGAAGAAAAATTAGATGGACCTCAAGAACTGATAGATGAGAAAGGATCATGTTCCTATGACAAAAAGAATGGGAAATCATTTAAAGAATCATTTTCTTTAGATTTCATGCATCTAAAAATCTAAGGAGAAATAGGCACTCCAAGTTTAGGCTATGAATATTTTTTTCTATGTCCTAGCTTCAAAAATTGATAATTTAAATTTGTCCATCCCAAATAGGTAATAATGAACGATGAGGTGAGTCTGTTGTTACCAGCCATCCCAGGGACCATGTCTAATTGATTATTCTTCACAGGTGACCCAATACAAAATATTGGCAGACTATCCTGTCCTCATGCAACATGTACAAACACATGTACAAACGCATTTTTCAGGAGTAACTGGATAATGAAACAAAATAGGGATTAACTGTCTATCTTTCCAACTAAGGTGGATGGAGGCAGGTAAATTCTTGGTGGAAAGTGTTTTGATTTGATAAAACAGGAAAGAAAGGAAGGATCCCTAATTAAAGGCATATTTTGCAAAAGCAAGACCTACTATTCAAATTTGAAGCTATCCCTGATTTTCTTCTTACTGTAAAACTCAGCAATTACATTTGATAGAATGCTACATAATAGATTGCCAGCAAAGTTCAAGCTCATGGAATAAAATGGACAGTGGCCACATGGATACAAAATTGGCTAATTACAGTAGTGGTGGACAGTTGTTTTGCAGACAGGATGAAGGTGGATCATATTGGGACCACTGCTTTTCTTGACTTCACGAGGGCACAGAAGGGCTGGTGGAATGGATGGGCACGTGGCAGATGAAATTTATTCCAGAGAAATGCAAAGTGATACATTTTAGTAGGAAAAACAAGAAGAGGCAATATAAAATAAAAGGGTTAAATTCTAAAAGGGGTGCAAGAACAGAGAGACATGGAGATATGTACACAGGTGGCAGGGCAGGTTAAGAAAGCAGTTAGTAAGGCATACAGGCCCTGGGCTTTATAAATAGAGGAAGAAAGTACAAAAGTAAGTGCTTCAGGCTCAACTGGAGTAGTGTGCCGAATTCTGGGCTCCATTCTTTAGAAAGGATGTGAAAGCTTTAGAAAAGATTTCTGAGAATGGTTCCAGGGATGAGGGACTTCAGTTACAAGTACAGAGTGGAGAAGCTGGGGTTATTCTTCTTAGAGGAGATTGGGAGGAGATTTAATATAGGTTTCAAGATTACAACGAATCTAGACAGCAGATAGAGAGAAACTGTTCCCATTGCTGTAAAGGTAGAAAACCAGAGGACATATTATTTTATTCCTTAACATGTCATAAAATCATAGCAACATAAGAATAGTAATGGCACAAAAGTAGATCATTCAGCCTCTTGAGCCCCTGCCTACTTTCTGCAAGAGCAGAGAATCACTTAAGGTAATTCATAAAAGAACCAGAGGTGATATGAGGAAAAACTTTTTAAGCTGTGAGTTATGATGATCTGAAATGTACTGCCTGAAAGGATGGTGGCTGCAGATTTAATCATGGCTTTCAAAAGAATATTAGATAATGAGCTGAAGGGAAAAAAATTGCAGTGCTACAGGGAAAGGGCAGGCTGCAGGACAAGCTGAGTTGCTCTTGCAGAGAGTAGGCAGGGGCTCAAGAGGCTGAACGATCTCCTTTTATGCCATTACTATTCTTATGTTGCTATGATTTTATGACATGTTAAGGAATAAAATAATAGCTGTGATCAACATTTATAAATATAAATGATATCAAACAAAATGAATGCTTGCGTTCATACTTCTCTGAAGCATTGCAGTACATGCACAATTAAATCAGTTCAATTAAAGCAGAAGTGTCATCACAGAATAGAGCAGTCTCAGTCCTGTTCCTATAGAGATCCACAGCACAAAACTGCTCATAATTTGACATGATATTGGTAATCTCATTGGTGATATAGGAAGAAGAAAACAAATGCAGAAATAAGAGTCCTTCTTACAGTGGGGCTATGGTGCAATACTCAAATAGACCAAAGAGCCATACCCTGTATCAAAGTGCTTCAACCCCTGATCAGAGAATAGTTTATGCTGACACCAAATACCTGGCATTTGAAGCATTCTATTCCCAAGTACTATTATTCCTCATACAAAAAAGATTTTTCTGGTGTAACTAGAAATCTCTATGTGAAACCCTTGAGAAACAGACCTCACATGAAAGTAGATATCCTTCCATTAGCCAGCCCCTTTAAATAAACCACACATTTAGAAAGTATATTTTCTGTGGTTATTTTGCCAATACAACAACTGAACGAGTCCATACCATCCAATGCACTGTTTACATTCATTCCATAAAGAAATATGCTTTGAAGTTTTTACAAGACTTCCCCAATGCAATGTGGATCATTTAATTAATCAAACATAATTAAAATAGTCAGCTACACTTAAAAGAGCTAAACATTGCCAGGTACCTTGTCAAAAAGTAACAGTTTGTAATTCTGATGCTCTTCCTACTCATCTAGGCTAGTTGTTTTAGTAGGCAGATTCCTAGCTGCTTGCTATGTCATAGGCCTCAGATCTGTTCAGAGATGAATGTCTTATCGAGTCAGAGAAGGAACCTGAAGTTCGTAATACATGTTGCATCATCTTAGATAGTGTTAGGAAACTTCCTGCCTTCTGTGATGGAGTTGGCAACAAATGGTGATTGGTTAAGAAGGTTCAAGGATTTAAGATAGACAGATACCATGAAGATAGGTGTCTAATATAACCACCAATTCAAGTCAATGATAATTGCTCAAGAATAACTGCCATCATCAACATTCACATTTAATAGAAAGAACCCTCTGTGTGCTTGCAAGTTTTAATAATATTTTTTCAATTAATTAAACATACTTGTGCTGATTTGTCAATTTAAAGCACTTTTTAATCTTGTCCTCTTTAGTGTTTTTCCCTTCTTCCTTTCATCCCTTGGAAATACTGGCCCTTACCCACATTTTTGGATTATACCATTTAGTAAGGCTTATAAATGGTTTAATTTGCATGAAGCTGCATAGCTTCTGCAACAATAACAAATGCACACCTCAATGTCATTCCTGGAAACCACAGCCCCAGACTGCTTTTGCATCGAGTCCTACTCACCTAACTCATAATTAGGATTGGAGAACCTTGTGCGCAATCACTGCACCTGATTCACAGCATTCTGATTTTTCTGCCCATTGCCTTTAATAGTTGGAGGGAAAAAACACAATTGTCAAATCAGCAGGCTGCCCCTAATGCTAGATGGAGACCTAATGTGAACCGGTTGCGATATCTTGGCTAGTTTACTCAAAATTCAAACTCACCCAAATTTTGACAGCCACAAGACAAAGTAACTGAATATCAACATATATTTTCAAACTACTTGCATCAGTCCTCACCATGTCAAACTCAATTGTTACTTCTATTCTGAAAGCAATTAAATTCTTTAGGAACTCAAAATTATTTCCAGGATCATTTAAAAAATAAACTTATTCAGTGAATATGTTACAAAATCAAACTACATGGCATCATTATTTTAAGTCTAATTGCAATGGAAAACTGGCTTCACTGCATGAAAGTGGCAATCGCAATTGATTTCAATAGGGAGCAAGTTATGATAGTTATCATTTGACTGTTTTTGGTGAGGGTAATGGTGGAGTAGTACAAAAGTCTCAGAAAAATTGAGGGCCACAATTAATGGCACAAGTCGCTCAGTTCATAACTTCTTCTTTACTTTGCATTGTTCAAGGGTCCCTGTGACTTAGATGCCACAAGTTCCCAGGCAAATATGGGTCTTTATAATCTTTGAAGTATAAACAGTAGAAAGTCTCAACTTCCTACATTTTACATAAGGATTTGTGTGTGCAAAAAAGCCAAATGATTCCCTGCTGACTCTCCTGGAACAGCCTCAGCAAGTTATTGCTATTTAGTACTAGGGTTCAATTATATTCATACAACACATATTAGTAGGCCACAAAATTGGTTATCTGGTTAAAATTTAAATAGGTCTCACAGGACTTTTCCACATTAAGTCTTTCCAAATATACATTTGATATAACTTCAGGACAAACTTTGGCAGACCAGGTATGAAACAATTTTAATAAATTTGTTGCAATACTTCAGGTTCATTAAATTTTTAACTACATTGTCTGAATTAGGCAAATAAAAACTTTTATTTACCAAGACAAAGTTATGTGATGTTAGTTGTCTTTCATTCCAATTCTTCAGAACAACTCAATACGGGCATTGGGCTTCAGTAACTAAGACTCACCACTTTACCATTAAGGTCATTCCTTTGATCTACCAGGCCTTAATGCCAACATCGTTGAAAGAACAGACATGTTGCCGAAGCTTTTCGTCTTGCACTCATCACAACAAAATAATGCTAAATTTCAAAGGGAGCAACAACTTATACTGCATGAGAGAAGGGGGCTGATTGATTCACAAGTCTACTCTGATTGGTCGAGCCGTTACCATAGAGAATGCACCAGGTAACTACTGTCCCCTATGCTTTTGTTTAATTCAAAAAAGGAGCAATGCCTGAATATGTTCCTTTTTCCGGCAGTGGACAGGTCCCTGTGTATGTATTTATGTAGCTTCCAACCCATTGCTTTATGCTGAAAATAAAGATGACTAACATTGCTAATTGCTTCTCTCATGTCATGCGTGTTTTTTTCTTTTCTGGACCTAATCTTTAACTAAAGATAACCTATAAAAGTCCATTTAACAAAGCATTTTCTCATGTAATTTTATCAACAAAGAATTGAAATCAAATTAAATCATGGCTCTCCCAGGAAGTATCCCTCCCACCATTTACTGCATTTACAAAGTACATATTTGAAATTAATGACAGTCAACATGTAACTTAAGCAGTGTATGACAGAGAGGAACACCATGTTCAAGGTCAATCATCTGGGGTTTCTACAGGAATAAACGGCTGATACACAATGCATACATTAATTAATGTAACAAAATTTAAATCATAATAACATTATAAAGAAAACATTCAATCATCACATGCACTGCCTGCCACACCCAAGTCAAAAATGTTTCTAAGTTTTTTTCTACTTTAAGTATGTGCTGCAAGTGTTGTCCAATCATAGGATCACATCTAATGCTAGACATTATGTTCTGAGTTTTGCAAGCGTGGGCTGGTTGAGTACATTCAGTGCTCTGCAAACAGCTGAAGGGACGTGCCGTTTGATACAATCCACAGTCATAGGGACGTACAGTCTACGTATCTGGCATTACACTGGCACTGAAATTCATACGCCGCATTATACTTTATGTGGTAGGCAGAAGATTTTTTTTGGCTTGATGGCAGCATCCTGATAGTGGAAATTACCACTCTTGGTGCTACTGCATGGTAATAGTGTGAAATAACTGGCTTCAACCAATGCTGAAATTTTTGAGCAACCCTTACCCTTCCAGGGTAATATGAGGTAGTCTGGACACTTCTCAAGTCTGAAGTTGACGACCTTAGGCCCATTCATGAGTATGTGCAATACACAGTGGGCTGCATCTTCCGGTCGGCGAGCAGGGGGCAGGGCCCACTTGTCAACACGGGGTGGTCGAGCATGCGTCCCGACGGAACCCCCGCATTATTTAGATTTTCAGTTCAATGGGGGCGCAGCTGACTCAGCTGCGCGCACGCCGAACTGTCAACAGCCACTTAAGGCCTTTAAAAAAGTAATTAAGCCAACTAATGGACCTGCCTGTCCAACCTTAAGGTTGGCGGACAGGCGAAGAGCCCAGGCAGCCTTCAGAAAAAACATGAAGCCTCATCCATGGGTGGGATGAGGTTTCATGAGGGATTTAAAATGTTTATAAAATGTTGAAACAAAAGAAATGGACATGTCTCAGCTCATGTGACAGTGTTACATGAGGGGACATGTCAGGAATTTTTTTTGTACCCTTCCAAAAATTTTCACAACTTCCACTGATCTCCGAGGCGGCACTTTGCACTCCCGGCCCAGGGAATCCCATCCCCCTGCCCGCACAGGGAGCACACAGTGCTTCCGAGTGGATGTCACGCTGGGCACGCCTTAATTGGCCCGCCCACATAAAATAGGGGCACTGATTGGGGATCTACCCGCCCGCGCCCGATACCACACATCCCTCCCCCGATGGGGGGAAAATGTTGCCCAATGAGCAAAGATCTGATCAGCGTAGCCATTATCCCGCAAGGCAGCTCTGATGCACTCTATTTTGGCATCAAACCTGCACATTGAGCAAATGGCTCAGGCCCCATTTATGAGATTGCTGGTAAAGCCAATCTTAGTGAGTGGAGCTGAAGGAATCCCAATGCATATATTGACCAGTGAAGGTAAGCTTATGGTAGACAGTAGTAGGAAACCCATTAGTGGATTTCTCAACTAGCACATCAAGGAAAGGGAGTTTAGCAATATATCTCGATGTACCAGAAGGTAGAAATGAGATCACTGAAAGGCAAATAAGGATAAGCAATGACTAGACTTACGAATAAACGATTTTCACTCCTCCCTTTAAACCACCTTCAAATTCTCCTTTGCCTCGACCACCAGCAAGAACCTGAGCTTTTACGACTACATCTTTCGACCCTATTGGAACAAAATTTTAAATTATTCAAAAAGTTCTGTAAGCACAAACATTTTTTTCTGGGGGTGTTGGGGAAGAGGAGGAGAGAGGAAGCGGAAAACCAATCCATAATCAGGATTTGTTTACTTTTGATACATCTCATGTGCAAACACGTGAAATCAATCATTCATGCACTCCAAAGCTGATGAAACAGGATATCATAGAAATGTGAGTGGCATTTTAAATTAAATGCACACTAAGTATGACACAATTATAGAAAGAAAAGAATGAATTTGCATTTATATAGCACTTTCACAACCCCAGGATATTCCAAAACACTGCAATCAATGAAGCACATTTGAAGTGCACTCATTATTGTAGGAAACATGACAACAAATTTTTACATAACAAGACTCCACAAACAATGAGTGAGATAAACAACCAGATAAACCAAACTTCAGAATGTCAGTTGAGGGAAATGTATTGGCCAGACGATGGGTGAACCTCCTACCACCTGACCTTCGAATAGAGCCATGAAACTTTCATGACTACCCAAGAGAGCTGATGGGACCACGGTTTAAGGTTTTATCTGGAAGACAATCCTTCACCTGAAAAGATATTTTTAACCCATTATTCTATGCTGAAAATAAAGATGACTATCATTGCTAACTGTTTCTCTCATGCCATGCGTGGATTTTCTTTTCTGGGCCTAATCTATACCTATAAAGATAACCTATAAAAGTCCATTTAACAAAGCGTTTCCTCATGTAATCTTATCAGCAAAGAACTGAAATCAAATTAAACCATGGCTCTCCCAGGAAGTATCCCTCCCACCATTTACTGCATTTACAAAGTCCATATTCGAAATTAATGACCAGCCAACATGTAACTTAAGCGCACATATGGACAGAGAAAAACACCACACTCAAGGTCAATGATCTGGGGTTTCCACAGTAAAAAAACTGCTGATACTCAAGGCATGCATTAATTAATATAGCAAAATTTAAATCATAATAACATTACAAAGAAAACACTCAATCGTCACAAGCACTGCCTGCTAAGTCAAAAATTAAGTTTTTTCTTCTTTAAGTATGAACTGCAAAGATTCTTATCTCTCTAAATTCAAGAATGAACATGTGTTTCGCTCTATCTTTCCCCACTTTACGTGAACTATAGCCAAGTGATCAATTCCCTGTATCCACTAGTATTACATTTAAACCAGCTATGAGGGAGATACCAGTAGCCCAAGTGTATCCCTCCTCTGATTTAGGACAGCGGGGCTGTTTTTAGTAAAGAGCCAAAAGCCACTCCTCCTAGAATGATTTGGCTCGCCATAATTATAATAAGAGTGGAGATACCTTAAAAGCACATTAATGTTAAGAAAAAGTATATGTATTTTCTGCCACGTGTGCTGGCATTTATGAACAAATGTTTAGAATAATTTGTCCAGCAAGGTAAGAGACAAAGCCATGGAGATGGCAACAATTAGATGTCATACAGAAAAAATTAAAGGGAGAAGCAATGATGGGCCAAACAGCCTTTTACCATTCTTGTTGTTTCTTACGTTCATGTTTATTTACTTATTTCCGACTGTCCACACATTTCACAGCATATATTGTTTCATGCTCATTCACACCACCCAGTGGCCAAATATTGGCAATGCAGAAAACAGTTGTATTTGGGGCAAGGAAGGGGGATACCATTTCACATCTACCTTTTCAACATAAAAACAGGAATCATAGAATGGTTACAGCACAGAAAGAGGCCATTCAGCCTGTCAGGTCCGTGCTGCCTCTGAGCAAGGGCCACACAGTTAGTCCCACTCCTCTTTCCTCTCCCCATTGCCCTGCAAATTTCTTCTCTTCAGATATTTATCCAATTCCTTTTTAAAAGCCACGATTGAACCTGCCTCCACCACAAACACAGGCAGTTCATCCAGATCCTAACCACTCACTGCAGAAAAGAGTATTTTCATGGTCACCGTTGGTCCTTTTGCCAATCACCTCATAATTACTGCCTTCTGATTCTCCACCTTTCCGCCAATGGGAACTGTTTCTCTCTACTTATCCTGCCTAGACCCCCTGAGAGCTTCACATTGTCACGTATGTAAAATAAATTCTATACTCTATGCACTTGAAGAGACAAGTATATAATTTCTTATTCTGAGTCACAATGCTCCATCAGTGACTACCAAAGCAAGACTTCAGCAATAAGGGAGGCAGGGTAGGGAAGAGGCAGAGAAGAGCTAGGCAGAAAGATGCAATGATAAGGTCATTACTTCAGTCAGGAAGAGCAGCTGGATATTTCATCTAATGGAGCAAAAGGAGGGACGAATAGAGGCAAAAAGACAGGCCATCATCTACCTTCCCCTTCATTACAGCCAAAAATTTCTTCTCAAGTAGGAACTTTGTTGACCTACACCTTGCTTCAACCCATGCCTCAAAATGCCACTGTAGGAGGAGGAGGAGAAGTTGAACGGAGTTACCATCCAAGCCCTTGTCATTCCTCTCACAGGGGGGCTGAGGATAGAATTTCACCTTCCCTTCCTCCTTCACCCACCTAACACCTTTTATGACTCAATGCCAATTCCTGATTATCTATGTGAAGCTCTTTGGGATGATTTTCTTCTGCATTAAAAGGCACTATGTAAATGCCAATTGTTGTCTTTAGCTGTCACAAAAAAGGCCTTCTCCTTACATAGTAACCATCCATACTCATACATTTTCTGCAAGTCAGTGGATCAAAAAAGTTAGATTTATAAGGCAATCATTCTCTCTAGACTAGAATGCAGAGGCCAATTTCAATTCCTCACATATTCCTGTCACTGAGATAAGCTAGTTCAGCAGAGCAAGGATTGGACCTGCAAACTTCCCCCTCCCCATCCCCGCTCCCCTTCCCCCTCCCCTTCCACCCCCTGCCCTGCCCCTTCTCCACTCCCCCTGCCCCTTCCCCCTCCCCTTCCACCCCCTCCCCCCTCCCCGTCCCATCCCCCTCCCCCTCCTCTCCTCCCCACTACCCCCTCCCCCCGCCTGCCCCCTCCCCACTACCCCCTGCACTCCTGCCCTTACCCCTACCCCCTCCCCTCCACTCCCCCTCCCCCTCCTCCCTCTCCCCCCTCTCCACCACCCCCCCCCCCCTCCCATCTCCACTCCCCCCCCCCCCACCCCCTCCGTATGACTCAATACTATATCAGGTAGTGCTTATATTCACTAGGCCATCTGTGGAGTTATGGATACCATTACAAATATATAATCAAATCCATTAAAAAGATAAATCTCAATTGACAAACGTAACACCATAACATCAAGCTCCTTTGTTATAATACAATAATAGATTATAATAGAACTTTAGTGAGCATTAGTGAACACGGATTGACAAGACTAGGCCATGCAGCCCTGAGTCTAAGATATTGGCACACTATTTAAAAAAGGCAGATTTGCATGTTTCACTGGCTGAAGAACAGGAAAACAGAATAGTAACAGTTTGAAATACTATGTGGCTATTTAGATTAGTTTTTCCAACTTCTGGGTCACTGAAGTCAAAGTAAATCAGAAGGATGATCAAAAAGGCAGGATATTGGCTCTGAATCAGACTTTTTTAACATAAAAGTGCTCAATTGAAATAATCAGCACCACCAAATCTTCACTTTAATGTTGAGTTTTCACATTAAGTATTTTTAATATGCGGGGCGAGGCATACCTATTGCTTTGGCAACTTTGAAGGCTTCATCAGCTGAACTGGCAACTTGTCCTTTTGGGATACTTATGCCCACATTCTTCAGTAAATCCATACTCAGATACTCATGAAGAGAGAGATTTCTTTGTTGCTGCTGCTGGATTTCATTTCCAACTAGATTTAAGGACCCACCAAAAATCTAGAAGTAGAAAATAAAGCTGATAGTTTTTTTTCATACAGTAGTGATATTCTGCTACATAATGTCCGATGGAGATGAAACCACATTGTGAGCAGAGAAAATAGAATTGAAAGTGCAAGTAAGTGGCTGGGTGGAGTGCATGGGGCCTTGGACGGTGAGAAGGAAGAAGGGAAGATGTTACATCGCCTCCGCTTGTGCAGACAGGTGCCAGAGGAAAGGAGCAGGGATGGAAAGGATGACTGAGAAGTTGACCAGAGTATTACGAGGGAAGTGGCCCTTTGGACTACTGAAAGGGGAGAGAGGAGAAGCTATTGGCTTGGTGGTGGCATAACATGGGAGGTGGTGAGCGTGGTGGAAGATGATCTGTTGAATATGGAAGCTGGTGGGTTGGAAGCTGAGAACATGGGAAACTCTATCATGATTCTGGGAGAGAGGGGAAGGGTGAGAGAATTGTGTGAAATAAAACAGATACAGTCGATGGCCCAGTCAACGAAGTGGGGGGTGCGGCGGGTGGAATCCTTGGTTCAAAAAAGGAAGACATATTGGAAGCACTAACTTGGAAGGTTGCATCGTCCAAACATATGCAAGAGAAATTTTAAAAATTGGGAGAATGAAAGAGTTTTTACAGGAAACGGGGTTTGTAGAAGTGTAGTTGCGTTAGTTATGGGAGTCAGTGGGCTTATAGAGAATATTGGTTGATTGTCTCCATTTCTAGGAATAGGCAGAGAAGTCAAAGAAAGGAAGGGAAGAATTGGATATGGACCATATGAAGGCAAGAGAAGAGTGGAAATTGGAAGCAAAGTCGTTGAAATTTTCAAGTTCAGGCTGAGAAGAGGAAACGGTACCAATATAGTCAATAATAAACCAGAAGGAGAGGTTAAGGAGGGGCCTGAGTAGGACAGGAGCAAAGAACATCTCACATAGCACACAAAAGACAGGCATAGCTAAGACACCTTTGGGTACCCATAGCAACACCGTTTTTTTAGAGAAAGTGAGAGGGGTTGAACAAGAAGTTCAGCCAGACGGAAGAGGATGGGGGAGTTTGGAAACCAGTTAGGTCTCCGTCAAGGGAGAAGCAGAGAGCTCTCAGAACGTTCTGATTCTGGTCTAGAGAGTTTGGATGTCCATGATGAAAAGGAGATAGTGAGGGCCAGAACTGAAACTAACCAGAGCACATTGGAAGAGTCACAGATGAAGTCGGGAAGAGACTTGACAAGGAGAGAAAAAACAGAGCCGCAATAGGAAGTAATCAGTTATGGGGCAGGAACAGGCTGAGATGTTGGGTCCACCAGAACAGTCTTGTTCGTGCATTTTGGGGAAGAGTTAGATGTGGGTAGTTTGGGGTTGGAATGAAGAGCTTGAAGACCATGGAGGGAAGGTCTCTAGAGGGGATGAAGTAGCGAGTCCTGAGAAAAAAACAGTTTGACGTTCAGTGGTGAGGTCATAGTTCCTGGGAAGATAGGAGGAAGCGTCAGACAGGGTTTAATAAAAACATTTCGGTTTTTATTTCAGATTTTCTGCGTCCTCAGTATTTTCATTTTGTATAACACTGTAGCTACCTGTCAAACCCAGACTATTTTCATAAGAGAAATTACTGTTATATAATTGGAACATAAAAACGATGTTGTCCAAATAGCGGGTTTTCATCATTACCTGGGAACTCCGACGAATGCCAATTTTAGCTTGGACACAGGTCCATCGGACTGAGAAAAGGGAGAAAAATCTTTCCCATTCTCTTTTAATGATAGCAAGGTCATGGTGGAGGTTTAAGCTGAGTATATAAATGGCACATGCCCAGTTTTGCACTGTGTTTTGGAACTCATAGTGTTTCCTTCAGCCTGTGACCAAAGGGACAAGGCAGATTTATGACACAAAGGAGGGACTGTGAAGAATAGTGGCCTGTTGAGGGCATCAACATAGGCATGCCTCATTGCCTAAGGTCCTCAAGAGGATTTGGATTATGCAGCTGGTGACAAGGAAATCTAAAACATGGATCTGGAGATGGAGTTTAGAAAATCTCAAATACTTCTGTGCCTGTCTTTCTCCTATGATGAAGTCAGTTGCCAATACAGCTTAAGAGGAGCCTCTTAAGCTTCCTATGACAGCTGTTTGAAGGGTCGATTTGAATATGCAGATGTTTTATCATGGAAAACAAAACAAAAATATTACCAAGCTTGACCTTATCATAGAAACTTTGTTAAATGAAAATCAGTAACAAAAACAATATCAATCAATATCATGGTAAATATATATTAGTCATTGTAATAACTTTGTCATTGATCCTTTTACTTTCAATGTAAACAAGCTGTAGCTTCAACAATAGCAAATATTTACAAAGCACCATTAACATAGCAAAACAGTCTATGGCACCTCACAGGAATATTATCGAACAAAATTTGATGCTAAACCACACAAGGAAATAGTAGGGCGGCAAGCAAAAACCCTGATCAAAGAAATAGGTTTTAAGGAGCATCATAGAGGAATAAAGATAGGGGCAGAGAGGCTTAGAGAGTGAATTCCAGAGACTCGGGCCCAGACAGAAGGCACAGCCACCAATCATGGAGCGATTAAAATCAGGGCTGCTCAAAAGACCAAAACTGAAGGACCCTAGATATCTTAGAAACTTCCAGTGCTGGAGAAGGTTACAAAGTAAGGAGGGGGAGAGGCCATGGGAGGATTCAAAAACAAGGATTAGAATTTTAAATCAAGGAGTTGCTCATCTGGGAGCCAGTACAGGTCAACAAGCATGGGGATGTTGGCCAACAGGACTTGGTATGAATTAGAACATGGAGGGGTTCAGAGTTTTGGATGTTTGAATTACTGTACATTTTAAGATATTTTAAATTACAATTGAAATCACTTTGTGGTGTTAAACATTCTAGAGAACAGGGGAATTCATTCAGCTTTGGAAAGCGGCAGCAACAAAGAGGACAAGAAAAATTAAAAAGTTACTAGAATCATTAGCTGGCTTCAGAATAAGAAAGCATGTACTGGAATACTCCTAAATTGAATGGAGACAAAACAGGGATGGAAAATTAGTTTGCTTTCAACAAGGATGCATCTTTACACTGAAATGACTGGCCCAAGCAACCTCCCCCAAAACTCACAACCTCCACCGCCTCGAAGGACAAGGACAACAGTTGTATGGGAACAGCATCACCTCCAAGTCGCACACCCCATTCTGGCTTGGGACACATATTGCTGTCTCTTCATCGTTGCTGGTCATGTTAGACTTCACTTCGTTGACACATTTTTGTAATTAATAAGGCTTAAGTTATCAAACTGTACTGTACTTAAACTTGATGAAAAGTCTTCATTTGTATGTATCATTGGGATGTTAAGTACTCATTAAATTGGCATACCGTTAAGTGCCAAAATACTGAACGTAACTTTGAGAGATCATGTGGAGTTAAAGCTAGGGTGGAGTACATTTGGGTTTCAGCAAGTCTAGCAGTAAACAGAAGCCAAGATTGTGATACTGATTGGCTAGAAGGAATGGCCTAAGGGCTAGAATTGTAAGTAAAAGGATACAAGCTAAGGTTGGTTTGTTGCAGGGAAGCCAGAATCATGCTTCCCATTGGTTAAGAATTGCAAGTATTTGGTTAGAGGTTATTAGTTGTGTTGTTCACAAGTTGTTCACAGACTTGGGCTGAATGTTGCAAAAAGCTGCCTACAAAACAGGTATAAAAGTGCACTTGCACTTGCCAAGGGATAGCATTTGTCAGAGGACACTTGCCAGAGGCATTTGTCAGGGCAGGACGATGGGTAATTGTCAAAGGTTGGGGGTTACCATAAGAACCCAGAAGTGACGAAAATAATACTCTCAGGTTGGGGATTGCTGTAAGAATCCAGCATAGAGATCACCATCAGAATCCAGTATTAGGGCTAAAGATTATTGCCTTATGAGGAAGTGAACATTCTTTATTAGGAAGCTGCTTTCAGCTTGAAAGCGAGAAATACTCAGTGGCAGTTGAAAAGTGTATAGCTTGAAAAGAGAGAGAGAGAGAAAAACATTCAGCAAGCAGCTGTGAAATATACCACATCAGCAGTTAAGATGGACTGAAAGCTACAGCAGTCATGGTAGACTGGGAAACTTGAATCGAGATCTTAAAGCTGCAAAAGTCTTTGTATATATGTTAGAGTCAAGTTGACTAAGTTGACATCTCCAAGGACGTTGTAGATCAAGAAACCAGGTTCAAAGAACCAAGAGAAGACCCCAGGAGTCCTGGGATCCAGGGAAAGACAGACTGACACATGCTGAACATGTGTATCATGCCATGCCTTGACTAGTGGGATTTTAAGTGGTAATCTTTGGACTCTATACTAAACCCCAGAGTAAGAACGTTCTTGTCAAGGAATAACCTTATTGGCAAAAAGGACAATCATTAATTTAAATGCAAACCAACAAGGTTTATTGAACAAGAGAGTCCAAATCCCTACAGTCATAATCCCAGAGCTCCTGAACAGCGCTATAGTAAGACCTTCACCAAACTGACTGTAGCGGTTCAAGAAAGCAGCTCAACACCATCTTCACAAGGAAAACTAGGGATGCGCAATAAACAATGGCCTTGTCAGCAATTCTTGTATTAAAAGAGTGAATTTTTAAATATGATCTGAAAGAACTGGGAGTAAAGAAAAAGATGCTGTACACATTTCACAGACTTTAAGCAGTTACATGACTCAATGGGGAAAGAGGGCATTTGCATTCTAAAGATGTTCAACAGAACAAAGGTTTGTGCAATGGTTAACAGAAATCTCAATTCCAAACAATTTAAGGCAACTGTACTGCACCTGGCTACTCCTTTAATCTCCTATTGCAGCATACAGAAATCAATCACAACGGATATTCATTCAATAGCTAATGTCTAATTAAAATTTAAAATACATGTGCTTGTAAAAACTAATTTATATCATACTTTTCACAACCAACAGTTGTCTCAAGGTGATTTACAGTCAATGGAGTGCTTTTTGAAGTGTAGTCACTGTTGAAAATTAGGAAAAGCAGCAGCCAATTTACAGTCAGCTTTTGCAGAGACAGCAATAGAGGGGCCAAATAACCTGTTTTTCACAATACTGATAAATATTGGCCAGGACACTAGGGATAACTCCCCTTCTTCAAAATGCTATGGGATCTTTCACATCCGCCCAAGCAGCAAACGGGGCCTCGGTTTAACATTTCATCTGAAAGATGGCACCTCCAATAGTACAATGCTTCCTCAGTACTGCATTGGAACATCAGCCTTGATCTTTATGCTCAAACACTTGAGTGGGACTTGAACCCAGAACCTTGTGATTCAGGTCAGTGCACTACAAATTGAGCCACAGCTAACCCAATACTGAACAACCTGCATTTAAATAGTACAATTAATTGTGTAAAGTGCTGTAAAGGGTTTTAGAGGAGCATAATCAATCAAAAAATCACACTGAGCCAAAGAACAAAAGGAAAGATGGCCAAAACTTGCTCCAAGAAGTATGTTTCAAGGAGCATCTTAAAGAAACAAAGAGAGGTATGGAGGCACAGATGTTTATATTGGGATTTTTAGATCTTAGATAGCTGAAAGCATCGTTGCCAATGTTGGGGCAAAGGAAGTGAGGTATGGATAAGAGGCCAGATTTGGAAGTCTTGGAGCTTGACTTCCCTACATCACCCTACAAATGGTCTTGGAAGTTGAGCCTAGCAGGGGAGTGTAGTTATGTCATATACCCTAGAGCAGCAGAGCGGTCCTCTTCTAGGAAGTCATCCTCTGCAACCGAGCGCTGAGCTTTGGGAGGGATGCACATGAAGCTGGGGGAAGATGGAGCAGATCAGCCAAATCAACCCTAGCGATCAATGGGGTGACAGCTGTCACAGCCAGATCACCCTCAAGAGGCACAAAGATCGAAAAAGACTGTAGGCTGAGGGGGTTACAGAGACAGAGAGGGGCAAAGCCACAGAGAGATGTGGAAAAGTGAATGAGAATTTTAAATTGAACAATTTAAGGTGTTGATGGACTGGAGACCAACGTTGATCAACGGGCACGGGGGTGATGGATAAATGGAACTTAGAGTGAGTTAGGAAGCAGGGCATTATTCTAAAATACAGTATTACTTTATCAAAAAATGATCATCTTGCTAGTGACCTTTACATAAACTTAGAGGTGAAGATCAATGTTAAATGGTACTGAGAAGTTATCTTGATCATTAGGGTCAGGATTCGCCTGGCGCTATGGGGGGCCGATATTGGGCAGGGCTCCATCGGGAAGGTGAATATGAGAAGAATTGGTAAATGGGGCGGGACAGTGATGGGGGTCACGGAGTTTGTGGATGGGGAGCTTGATAGGGCCGGGGAGGGAGATGAGCGGTACGCAAACACCGCCCGAGTCCGTCCGCCAGACCCGAGACCACCACTCCCCTCCCTGGGGGGCTTCTTCCCGCATCTACGCAACACCGCACTACCCCACCCAGAGCCATTCCTCAGAGAGGACCCAACTCCTCCAGGCCCGGCCTGCCGTTTGGTCCTTACCCTGCAAGCAGAGCAGGCCGCGGCTCTGCCATTTGACCCGAGCGACAGCCGACAGAGGACAGAAGCAGCCATGACAGTCCCGGCCGAATGGCGCAATACGCGTGCGCGCCGGGACTCGGAGCTGTGCGCAGGCGCGCCGGAAGCAGTGCCCCCTGGGTAATCCATCTGAAGTGTGACAGACCTGAGCTGATGGCAGGGTTGCTTTCGTACCAAACGATACCCCTTACAGAAATATTTCATGGGTTTTAGTTGCGGGGGGTTCTCGATATTAAAATGCACTAATTAAATGCCTTGATTTATTTGCAATGGGGTACCATCAAATGCCAATCCAATGTTGTAATTCTGCTTTGTAGCACTTTTCAACAGGGGTGTTGTTAATGAGCATGTATGTGTGTGTATATATATATATATATATATATAGATATATAAAACATCAATTTTCATAGATGTGAATATTTGAAATTAAAACCAAACGTAGAAATGAGAATTTCAACAACAGAACTCCTTTTAAAATAGAACTGTTACGAAAAATTATGACTAACTTGAGCATCCATGCTGTCCATTCATTTGTTTTGGACATTTTCCAGCAGCTGCTTTAGATTTATAGAGTGGCAAAAGCAACTTGATGAAACGCGTTATATTCATGGGTTTTGCACTGAATACTCTACTTGGGTTCAGCTCACTTCCTAGAGTCCAGCACATTCATCAATTATATTGAGAAAGCTGGTTTGTCATTTCATCATACACAAATGTCTAAATTTGTTCACTTAAGCTCGCACAATTTTCATTAGGCAACTTGGTGACAGGCCAACATAACATAATTTTCAGACTGATCTTTTACTTAAAAATGGTATTATTTCATAGTGTCCTGCAAGATGAACCAAGCCATGTTCATACATATGAAGTCAATATATATTCAGTCACAGTACATAGTCATTAACAATCTCGTCTATCACTAAACAAATCCACTTACAATGATTCTGATATAAAGTTTCAACATGAGAAATCAATGGCAACTATGGTTGCAGTGGCAACTTAGAAACTATTTAAGGAATTGAATTTAGGAAAATGGTTAAAACTGCTAGGTCTCAAATTCTTGAATTTATTCTATGAATGTTATTCAACCTTTCTTCCTTGTACTACCATTAAAAGCACCTATTTTAATCCTTTCACAGGATAGGGATGTTGCTGGCAAGACTAGCATTTGTATCCCATCTGTCATTACCCTTGAGAAGCTGGTGGTGAGCCTCCTTGCTGAACTGCTACAGTCCATCTTTTTTTTATTCATTCCAAGGATGTGAGTTCACTGGCTGGGCCAGCATTTATTGCCCATCCCTATTGCCCTAGAAAAGATGGCAGTGAGCTGCCTTCTTGAACCGCTGCAGTCCATGTGGTGTAGGTACACCCGCAGTGCTGTTAGGAAGCGAGTTCCAGGATTTTGACACAGTGACAGTGAAGGAACAGTGATATATTTCCAAGTCAGGATGGGGAGTGACTTGGAGGTGTACTTCCAGGTGATGGTGTTCCCATCTATCTGCTGCCCTTGTCCTTCTAGATGGTAGTAGTAGTGGGTTTGGAAGATGTTATTGAAGAAGCCTTGGTGAATTCCTGCAGTGCATCTTGTAGATGGTACACACTGCTGCTACTGTGCGTCGGTGGTGGAGGGAGTGAACGTTTGTGGATGGGGTGCTAATCAAGTGAGCTGCTTTGTCCTGGATGGTATCAAGCTTTTTGACTGTTGTGGGAGCTGTACTCATCTGGGCAAGTGGGGAGTATTCCATCACACTCCTGACATGTGCCTTGTAGATGGTGGACAGGCTTTGGGGAGTAAGGAGGTAATTTACTCATCGCACGATTCCTAGTCTCTGACCTCCTTTTGTAGCCACAGTATTTATATGACTAGTCTAAGGTGTTGATAGGGGGATTCAGTGATGGTAATGCCATTGAGCATCAAGTAGCGATAGGTGGATTCTCTCTTGTTGGAGATGGTCATTGCCTGACACTTGTGTGGTGCAAATGTAACTTGCCATTTGTCAGCCCAAGACTGGATATTGTCCAGGATTTGCTGCATTTGGACATGGTCCTCTTCAGTATCTAAGGAGGCGTGATTGGTGCTGAACATTGTGCAATCATCAGCGAACATCCCCACTTCTGACCTTATGATGGAAGGAGGGTCATTGATGAAGCAGCTGGAGGTAGTTGGGCCGAGGACACTACCCTGAGGAACTCCTGCAGTTACGTCCTGGAGCTGAGATGACTGACCTCCAACCACAACCATCTTCCTTTGTGCTAGGTATGACTCCAACCAGGGAAGAGTTTTCCCCCTGATTCCTATTGACTCCAGTTTTGCTAGGGATCCTTGATCCCACACTCAGTCAAATGCTGCCTTGGTGTCAAGGGCAGTCACTCTCACCTCACCTCAGGAGTTCAGTTTTTTTGTGCATGTTTGAACCAAGGCTGTAATGAGATCAGGAGCTTAGTGGCCCTGGCAGAACCCAAACTGGGTATCAGTGAGCAGGTTATTGCTAAGCAAGTGCCGCTTTATAGCACTGTTGATTATCCCTTCCCTTACATTACTGATGATCACGAGTAGACTGATGGGGCGGTAATTGACCTGATTGGATTTGTCCTGCTTTTTGTGTACAGGACATTTCTGGGCAATTTTCCACATAGCTAGGTAGATGCCAGTGTTGTAGCTGTAGTGGAACAGCTTGGCTATGTGTGTGGCAAGTTCTGGAGCACAAGTCTTCAGTACTATTGCCAGTAAATTGTCAGGGCCCATAGCCTTTGCAGTATCCAGTGCCTTCAGCCACTTCTTGATATCACGTGGAGTGAATCAAATCGGCTGAAGACTGGTATGCATGGTGCTGGGGACTTCCGGAGGAGGCTGAGATGGATCATCCACTCGGCACTTCTGGCTGAAGATTATTGCAAATGCTTCAGCCTTACTTTTGCACTGATGTGCTGGGCTCCTCCATCATTGAGAATGGGGATATTTGTGGACCCTCCTCCTCCAGTGAGTTATTTAATTGTCCACCACCATTCACAACCGGATGTGGCAGGACTGCAGAGCTTAGATCTAATCCGTTGGTTGTGGGAGTGTTTAGCTCTGTCTATCGCTTGCTGCTTATGCTGTTTGGCATACACGTAGTCCTGCGTTATAGCTTCACCAGGTTGACACCTCATTTTTAGATATGCTTGGTGCTGCTCCTGGCTTGCTCTTCTGCACACTTCATTGAATCAGGGTTGATCCCCTGGCTTGATGGTAATGGAAGAGTGGGGGATATGCCAGGCCATAAGGTTACATATTGTGCTCAAATACAATTCTGCTGCTGCTGATGGGCCACAGCGCCTCATAGATGCCCAGTCTTGAGTTGCTAGATCTGTTTGAAATTTATCTCATTTAGCACAGTGGTCGTGCCACACAACTTGATGGAGGGTATCCTCAACGTGAAGGCAGGATTTCGCCTCCACAACAACTGTGTGGTGGTCACTCCTACCGATACTGTCATGGACAGATGCATCTGTGAAGATGAGGTCAAGTATGTTTTTCCCTCTTGTCAGTTCTCTCACCACCTGCCACAGACCCAGTCTTGTAGCTATGTCCTTTAGGACTCGGCCAGCCTGGTATGTAGTGGTGCTACCGAGCCAATCTTGGTGATGGACATTTAAGTTCCCCACCCAGAGTACATTCCGGAGCCTTGCCACCCTCAGTGCTTCCTCCAAGTGATGTTCAACGTGGAGGAGTACTGATTCATCAGCTGAAGGAGGGTGGCAATTAGCAGGTTTCCTTGCCCATGTTTGACCTGGTGCCATAAGACTTCATGTGGTTGAGATTCGATGTTCAGGACTCCCAAGGCAACTCCCTCCCGATGGTATACCACTGTCCCACCACCACTGCTGGGTCTATCCTGCCCGTGGGACAGGGCATATCCAGAGATGGTGGTGCTGTCTGGGACATTATAGTTAAGGTATGATTCCGTGAGGATGACTATGTCAGGCTGTGAGATAGCTCTCCTAATTTTGGCACTAGCCCCCAGATGTTAGTAAGGAGGACTTTGCAGGGTCGACAGGACCCTGATTGTCATTGTCATTTCTGGTGCCTAGGTCAATGCCAGATGGTCTGTCCGGTTTCATTCCTTTTTTTTTTTGATGACTTTGTAGCGCTTTGTTACAACTGAGTGGCTTGCTAGGCCATTTCAGAGGTCATTTAAGAGTCAACCACATTATTGTGTGTCTGGAATCACGTGTAGGCCAGACCAGGTAAGGATTACTGATTTCCTTCCCTAAAGGACATTAGTGAACCAGATGGGATTTTACAACAATCAACAACGGATTCATGGTCATCATTAGACTTCTAATTCCAGATTTTTATTGAATTCAAATTTCACCATCTGCCATTGTGGGATTTGAACCTGTGTCCCCAGTGCATCATCCTGGATCTCTGGATTACTAGTCCATCTTGTGCAGGTACGTTCACAGTGCTGCTGGGGAGGGAGTTCCAGGAATTTGATCCAACGATAGTCAAAAGGCAGCGATATAGTTGCAAGTCAGGATGGCTTGCAGGTGGTCGTGTTCCCATGTGTCTACTGCCCTTGTCCTTCTGGATGGTAGAGGTCACGGATTTGTAAGGTAAAGTTGAAGGAGCCTTGGCAAGTTGCTGCAGTGCAAATTATATAAATCACACACAGTTGCCACCGCGTGGAGTGAATTTTAAGGTGGTGGATGGGGTATCCATCAAGCAGGCTGCTCTCTCCCAGTTGGTGTTGAGCTTCTTGAGTGTTGTTGGGGGCCACACTCATCCAGGCAAGTATTCCATCATGCCACTGACTTGTGCTTTGTAGATGGTGTACAGGCTTTGGGGGAGTCAGGCGAGTTGCTGATCCCAGTATTCCCAGCTGCTAACCTGCTTTTATAGCTGCAGTATTTTTATGACTGGTCCAGTTCAATTTCTGGTCAATGCTAACCCTCAAGATATTGATAGAGGCATTCACTGATGGTAATACCACTGAATGTCATGGGGATATGGTTAGATTCTCTCTTGTTGGAGATAGTAATTGCCTGGCACTTGTGTGGTGCAAAAGTTACTTGCCACTTGTCAGCCCAAGCCTCAATGTTGTCCAGGTCTTGCTGCATAGGGACATGGACTGTTCCATTTTTGAGGAGTTGTGAACGGTACAGAACATTGTGTGCAAGCATCAGCAAACACCCCCACTTCTGACCTTATGATGGAAGGAAGGTGAAGCAGCTGAAGGGGCCTAGAACACTACACCGAGGAATACCTGCAATAATGACCTGGAACTGAGATGGTTGGCCTCCAACAACCACAACAATCTTCCTTTCTGCTGAGTATGACTCCAATCAGTGGAAGGTTTCCATCTGATTCCCATTGACTCCAGTTTTGCCATACTTGCCATTCCAAGTGCAGTCACTCTCACTACATGGCAAGTTAAACCATGCTTGGACAAAAGCTGTAATGAGATCAGGAGCTGAGTGGCCCTGGTGGAACCCAAACCGAGCATCAGTGAGCAGGTTATTACTGTATAAGTGCTGCGTGATAGTACTGATGACCCCTTCCCTGATGATTGCAAGGATGCTCATGGGATTATAATTAGCCAGATTGGATTTGTCCCACTTTTTGTGTAGAGGGCTGCAAATGGGTAATTTTCCACATTGCCAGTGTTGTGGCTACACTAAAACAGCGTGGCTAGGGACACGGCTGGTTCTGGAACACAAGGTGTCAGTACTAATGCCAGGATGTTGTCAGGGCCCATAGCCTTTGCAGTATCCAGTGCTTTCAGCCATTTCTTGATATCATGTGGAGTAAATTGAACTGGCTGAAGATTGGCATCTGTGATGCTGGCGACCTCAGGAGATCATTGAGTTGGGTTGCGGGAGGTGGGGGCAGCACAGGGGAAGACAACTCAACCTGGTTGAACCAGGCTATAAAATTCTGTCCTATTCCTTCAATTCAAACCGGAAAACGGCAAAATTAAAACTGGTCAAGATATTCTTCACATGAAGTGTTATCAATGTCTGGAAATCCATTCCCTGTAGAGTAATGCAGCTCAAAATCCTGAAATCTTTTCAGAAACAGCTGTGATGAAGGAATGGAGGATTAGCTTGAGCTAGGACAAATAGCCTTCCTCATTTGTTTATGCACATAATCCAGGATCGCGTTCAAGTGCAAAGACTTGCATTTACATAACACTTTTCATGACCTCAGGACTTTCCAAAGTATTTTTTGTAGTCACTTGTAATATAGAAAACGCAACAGCCAAATTGCGCAGAGCAAGATCACGAAAATAGCAATACAATAATAGGCAGCTAATGTTTTAGCTATTTCAGTTGGGGGGAATAAAATTGACCCAGGACACCAGGGAAAACACCCTAAAAGTTTTCTTCCAAATACTGCCTTGGAATCTTTTAAGTCCACCTGAGAGGGAATAAAAAACCCTGGTTTAAAGTTTCATCCAAACGAAAGCATCGCTTCAATACAAAACTCCCTCGGTACTACCTTGGAGTATCAGTCGAGTATGTGCTCCGAAATGAGTCCTGAAAGCATTGTTTTCTGAGACAAGAATGGTACCAACTGAGCCATAGCTAACAATCCCAATGCAGGACCAAGGGAGTGCTGCAATGTTACAGGTAACATCATTCCCATGTGATACTAGATGGAGATCATATCTGCTTGGACAGGTAAATTGCTCAAGCAACAAGGATTTCTCGTCATATCCTGGCCCCCATTCCTTCCTCATTCGTATCCACCAAGAAACAGATGAACTGGTAATTCATCTCATCACTGAAGAAAAACTGTATGTCATTATTACATACAGCAGTGACTATATTCCAAAACTAAAAGTTATAAGAAACACTATTGAGCTATCTTGAAAATGCAAAAAGTTACTGTATAACTGAGCCCTCTTTTTAGTGAAAAGAAAACTTCCTTGCTGATTACAAGGAACTTGCTCACATTAGTATAGTAAGAGAGGGATAAGACAAGGGAATAAAAAAAAATCAAAAGTGGTTGGCAACTGGTGATTTCTCCAATGTTTTATGGCACACTGTTTGGAGCACAGGTGATGGTGCTACACTCTGGACTGGCCACACTTCATACTTGCCCATACTTCATACTGAAGGTGCCTGAAAGGAAAAACATACTCCATTCTTTTTTCAGAACTCTGACTGGGATGGTAGCTGGAGAGTGTAGAATCACTTTTTGAAATATATGTTGATTGGAAACCGTCATAATATGATATTCATGTTAGAAGTATTTCACAAACTTAACTACAAGAAATATTTCAATATATTGTGATTAAATTCTGGAACAATTTGAACCGAGAGTTAAATGTGAAAACAGAACAAATGCAGTACAGCACTGTTATCCATGAAATGGCTCACGTCTGCAAGACATTTCTATTAATTTGAAGATCTCAAGCTTCCTTTTAAAATATACACCATTGAAAAACAATGTAATCTACTGTTTAACAGCTGTCCAAAAACAATTGTTATATGAATCTAAACTAATAACAAAACTCTACAATCAATCCAGACTGCAAAGAAACCTGCTTTTTCCATTATGTACAGACATGAAACAAAGTGGTTGTTTCAGAAAATCTGATTCATTATACAAACATTTCTTAAAATACAACTGGCATGTTTTGAATAATTCTATAAAACAGCACAAAAATGTAAACTTAATTTTGTGTTTGTTACTTGAAGCAAGTTTGACACAACACTGGCAATCTCTAAATTCTCAGGAAACAAAAGCAGAAAGCAACTATGAACACCATTCAAGTGGTGTAAAAACATAATGCAAAAACAAATATGCAGAAATCACTGTCCAAAGATAACCCAGAAAATATGAATTCTTCACATTTAAAGGAATTGTTTAAATATAGAAAACTGATCTTCATGAAAAGCAATTTAGAAAAAAGCTCGTGGCAAGAAGGGATCCCAAGATTTAAGCTGATGACTGTTTACAATACTAGAATGGCACGTTTACTTACTATGAACAAGAGAGACAATTTCCAAATCATGTTCTCAATTCTGCAGAGGCCACATAAATTACAAATACTTTTACACATTAGCTTCACATGACTGAATGTACAGTTCAACCTGTCCAAACTGGATGGCTTGCAATCAATCCCAAGCAGAAATTAGCAGATCTTCAACACGTGTATCTGGGAGTCTCAAAATATTGGATTTATTCTGACAAGAATAACTTTGCAAGATTATGGCCAGATCCTTTTAGGAAGCATCATAATCATCATCGTCTTCATGTTTCCGTTTCAATGGGTTTGCCTCATTGTTGCTACCCGAGGCCGAGACCATATTAGTTGTGATAAGAATATTTTTTGAGCCAATCAGAGATGGATTGATCAAAACATTTTGGACTGAAGTTGTTGAGGAGATGCCTGTAGCTGTAAGAATAAAAATGTGTAACATACTTAGAAATTCTGTCAAAAGAATACACCTACAGTAAACAAATGCCAGTAAAGCTAAAAACAAAAATAAATTTGATTATACAGTACGTAGCCAGAATTAAATTTAAAAATAGACTAAACTTGCTCTTTGACCAAACAGAAATCTTGCTGTACTAGAGTCTAATTTCCATTTCAAACTGTAGCTTTTGGGTACTGCAGCTTTAGTTTAAAAGGTATTATTTTGAGAGCTACATTCTGGCAATAAATTCTGAAAGATAGAAGGCAAGAGAAAGAGTAGGAGTGTGTGTGTGTGTGTGTGTTGGTGGGGGCGGGGGGGGAAGAAGAGAGGAAAAAGTTGCATTAATATTGTGCCTTTATGACAATCAAACATGCCAAAAGCACTGTTGAAACGTGGCAGCCAATCTGCACACAGTAATCCCCCACAAACAGTATTGTGATAATCTGCCTTTGTGACATTGCACGAGGGGTGAATACTAGCCAGGTCACCAGGGTTAGCTCCCCTGCTCTTCTTCGAAATAGTGCCCTGGAACCTGGAACTGAGTCAGAGGTGGGACTGCTACCTACTGAGCCATGGCTGACATGGCAAGTTCTTTTAAGCCAAGTTCAGTGATCTAAGCAGTTCAATCATACAAAGGTCAGCTAATTTAAATTGTTAGGAAACAAGAAGTTAAATTACTTTTATAGGAAATAATCCCAAAGTTGCATTTAATAGGGCAGACTACTTTGTAAATATCTAGCACCCATTTAATCTACACAGTAAATAATTTTTGAAGTCAAACAATTCCAATTATCCTCAAATCCATTGGCACATGTCTTTTCCTTCTCCCAGCCCCATCACTGGCTGCTTGAGGTTGATTGTCACAAAATCTGTTATTGCTTTAAATATCCAAAAAAACTGCAAATTGCTCTTGTTGGAAGTACAGCAGAGTGTAGGACAGCCATTATCACATTGGAAAATTTTACTTAATCTTGAGCAATAATCTATTTTTGTAAATCTAATCAAATAACCTGCCCATACAACTGGGACAGCTACAGTCACTACTTTATCTTTTGTTTCTTTTTTATCTTTTATCCTCCTACTCATCCCTGGGACACACTGTTGCACCACCTGAATCCAGGATCTAAGCATCAGTCTTTCACAGCATGCCATACATACAGCCCATTGGAAAAGGAATCCACAGGTACACCCACCATATGTCAGCTCTCCTCCTCCCTTGCAAATAGAGATTTCTAATGTATAGAAAGCAAAAATTCTTCCTAAACACAGAAAAAACAAGGCAATGTACTAATCTTTCTACATAAATCAGTACACTGTCTGAATTGGGAGGGTGGAAGAACAGAGGGTGGGTAGAACTAGTAAAAAATAAAAGCCGTTCACATCCCCCACCACAAGATAAATAGAACCATTCATTTTGAAGTATTGGGACAGAGAAGAGCTAGAAAATTCACCCATTATCAGGGGTCACAGTCGGAGACAAATACATTGTGCCTGTGCTACTGAAATGTATTATATCAACACTATACATTAGCTTTCTGTCTTTTATTCAGTGAAAGATAATCTAATTGTTGATTTAATTAGTTATTCATTCTCAGGATGTGGACATCACTGGCAAAGCTGTGTTCATTGTCCATCCCTAGTTGTGCTGAGAATACAAAGAGTCAACCATATAGTTTAGGACTAGAGTCAGATCTTGGCCAAACAAGAGAGGTGGGTAGGTTAACTTCCCTGACAACCATTAATTAACCAATGGGGTTTTACAACAATCTGCTGCTATCATTGTTATTTTATCTGGTGACAGCCCATAAATTATTAGGCTGTTAATGAGTTCAATTTCATAATTTACCTTAGTGGAATTTGAACTCTCAATCTCTGCATTACTAAACCAGTGCCATAACCACGGGGATACAGCACCCATTTTAAAAAATATATTTATTGGATCAACTAAATATTTAAAATGCCAGTGTCAGCACTGAACCAGAAGGTTCTGGATTCAACAGCCATTCCAGCCCATCTTAGCTGCCACTTCAATGCAGTGCTGAGGGAGTGCTGCAACAACAGATATGCCATCCTTTAGACAAGGTGTTAAATCAAAGGTCGGACTGTTCAGGTACCCTTTTAGAAGAGCTCTCAAGGGGGTCAAGCCTTATCTTTTCAATCAACTCTAGCATGACAGACTAACTGGTCACATCTTATATGTTACATGTGGTACTTTGTTTGTGCAAACTGGCTGCCAGAACCACAGCAACCATATTGCATTAAAAAAAATGACAGGAAATAGCTTTTGATAGTCTGAGAATCTCAATGGTGGTGTACAAAGGCAAGTTCTTTTTTCTTCCCAGCATTATAGTGAGATAGAACTAGTAAAAATAAAAGCCATGCGATTCACATTCCCCACCCACAAGATAAGTAGAAGCATCGTTTTGAATTATGGAATTGACCTTTAACATGGGAGAAAGTTATTAGTGAATGCACTGTTCAATAAATCACAAGTTTGCAATATTACCTGGTTTAACATTAGTTTGAGAGGAAGGGATTTGCACTGTAAATCTCTGTCCAGCCAATGACACAGGCGTTCCAACTTTTGCAGTAACAGCCACTGTTTGTGATGAAGGTGTACCTACAAATACAAATTGTTGCACAACGAATTTCAAAAACTTTCAATATACTGTGCAAATTACATTAAAACTAATAAAAATCCATAACATTAATACATTATGACAGAGACCACAGACTTTTTAAATTACAAAATGAAATCTGTAATAAATGGCTGTTTTCTGTTTTCGAGTGCTCAGAAAACAGGAATACACCTTTGTTTGTTTTCCAACTGCAGTTGACACAATCTATCTCCAAAATGATATTTTAAAAAACAGATGTTAAGGGTGAAACTTCATGCAGATAAAACAAAATTTAGGTGGAACTAAATATTGACTTAACCATAGCAGAGTGTAAGTTAAAGCAGGTTCAATAGAAACACTAAATTCAGCTGTACAAGACAATTGCTCCCCTTATTCCATACAGTTTATTATAGTATAATCAGCACCAATATGTAGAAGCTTCAGTAGCTATGGTTGAGATTATAAATGCATGAGTACTAAAGCAAATAGGGATAGTGATGGAGGGGGGTAAAGCTGAATGCCACCAATCCCACCAGGAAATTAATGGCTACTGATAAAAATTAGAATTTAAAACACACATGTAGGAACTGAAGCTTACTTTCAACCATTACAATGGCCAATTCAATCTTAGAAAATACAGCATTACAGCACAGGAGGCTATTCAGCACATTGAGTCTATGTTGACTCTCTGTAGAGTAATCCAGTCAATCCCCTACCCCGACTCTATCCCTGTAGCCCTGCAAGTTTATTTCCTTTTGAAATCATTAATCATCTCTGCTTCTACTGCCCTCATGCAACAAGTCATTTCCAATCACTGCATAAAAAGTTCTTCCTCACATCCCCCTGCATCTCTCACCCAAATCTTAAATCTGTGTTCCCTAGCTCTTGTGCCATCAGCTAATGGGAACAACTTTTCTTTTATCAAACTTTTCTAAACTTGTCACAATCTACTATACCCCATCAGATCTCCCCTCAACCTCTTTTGCTCCAAGAACATATGAATTAGAACAAGTAGGCCACTTGCCTCTTGAGCCTGCTCAGCCATTCAATAAGACCATGGCTGATTTGATTGTAACCTCAACTCCACATTCCCACCTACTCCTGACAACCTTTCACCTTCTTGCTCACCATGAATCTATTAATTCTGTCTTAAAAGTATTCAAAGACTCTGCTTCCACTGCCTTTTGAGGATGAGTTCTAAAGACTCACGACTCTCCGAGAGAAAAACATTTCTCCCCATCTGTGTTAAATGGATGACCACTTATTTTTAAACAGTGACCCCCTAGTTCTAGATTCTGCCACAAGAGGAAACATCCTTTCCACATCCACCCTGTCAAAACCCCTCAGGACCTTATATATTTCAATCAAGTCACCTCTTACTCTTCTAAATTCCAAAAGATACAAGCCTAGGCTGTCCAACCCCTTCTCATAAGACAACCTGCCCATTCCAGGTATTAGTCGAGTAAACCTGCTCCCAACACATTTACACCCTTTCTTCAGTAGAGACCAATATTGTAACAGTACTCCAGGTGTGCTCTCACCAATGCCCTATATAACTGAAGTATAACCTCCCTAATTTTGTATTCAATTCCCCTCACAATAAACAATAACATTCTATTAACCTTCCTAATTACTTGCTGTACCTGCATAGCAACCTTTTGCAATTCATGCAGAAGTAGTCTCATGGCATCAGGTCAAACATGGGCAAGAAAACCTCCTGCTGATTACCACGTACCATCCACCCTCAGCTGATGAATCAATGCTCCTCCATGTTGAACAGCATTGCGAGGAAGCACTGAGGGTGGCAAAGGCGCAGAATGTACTCTGGGTGGAGGACTTCAATGTCCATCACCAAGAGTGGCTCAGTAGCACCACTACTGACCAAGCTAGCCGAGTCCTAAAGGACATAGGTGCTATACTGGGTCTGCTGTAGGTAGTGAGGGAACCAAGAGGGAAAAATATACTTGACCTCATCCTCACCAATCTGCCTGCCACAGATGCATCAGTCTATGACAACATTGGTAGGAGTGACCACAGCACAATCCTTGTGCAGACAAAGTCTTGTCTTCAAAATGAGGATATCCTTCTATGTGTTGTGTGGCTCTGCCACCATGCTAAATGGGATAGATTTCAAACAGATCTAGCAACCCAAGACTGGGCAACGATGAGGTGCTGTGGGCCATTAGCAGCAGCAGAATTGTACCTGACTGCAATCTGTAACCTCATGGCCTGGCATATCTCCCAAGCTACCATTACCACCAAGCCAGCGGATCAACCCTGGTTCAATGAGGAGTGCAGGAGGGCATTCCAGGAATAGCACCAGACATATCTAAAAATGAGGTGTCAACCTGGTGAACCTACAACCCAGGGGCCCAAACGATATTACAGCAATAGTAATGAAGTTTTGTGCTACAGAACTTGCCACGCCTCAACCAAGGTGTTCCAGTACTGCTACACCACTGGCATCTATCCAGCAATGTGGAAAATTGCCCAGGTATGTTCTGTACACAAAAAGCAGGACAAATTGAACCTGGTCAATTGCCGCGCCATCAGTCTACCCTCGATTATTAGTGGTGATGGAAGGGATCATCAACAGTGCTATCAAGTGGCACTTGCTTAGCAATAACTTGCTCACTGATGCTCAGTTTGGGTTCCGCCAGGGCCACTCAGCTCCTGACCTCGTTACGGCCTTAGTTCAAGCATGGACAAAAGAGGTGAATTAAGAGTGACTGGCCTTGACATCAAAGCAGCATTTGACTGAGTGTGCTCAAGGAGCCCTAGAAAAACGAGTCAATGGGAATCAGGGGGAAAACTCTCCACTGGCTGGAGTCATACCTAGCAAAAAAGGAAGACAGTTGTTGTTGTTAGAGGTCAATCATCTCAGCTCCAGGACATCAATGCAAGAGTTTCTCAGGGTAGTGTACTAGGTCCAACCATCTTCAGCTGCTTCATCAATGACCTTCCTTCCAAGGGCAGAAGCAGTGATGTTCGCTGAACATTGCACAATGTTCAGCACCATTAGCGATTCCTCAGATACTGAAGCAATCCTTGTCCAAATGCTGCAAGACTTGGACTGACAAGTGGCAAGTAACATTCGCGCCCCACAAGTGGCGGGCAATGGCCATCTCCAACAAGAGAGAATCTAACCATCATCCCTTGACATTCAATGGCATTGCCATCTCTGAATCCCTTACTATCAACATCCTGGGGGTTACCATTGAACTGGGCTAGCCATATAAATTCTGTGGCTACAAGAGCAGGTCAGAGGCTAGGAATCCTATGCCGAGTAACTCACCTCCTGACTCCCCAAAGCCTGTCCACCGTCTACATGGCACAGGTCGGAAGTGTGATAAAATACTCTCCACTTGCCTGGGTGATTGCAGCTCCAACAACACTCATGAAGCTTGACACCATCCACGACAAAGCAGCCCACTTGATCGGCACCCCATCTACAAATATTCACGCCCTCCACCACCAATGCACAGTGGCAACGGTGTGCACCAAAGGCTCCTTAGACAGCACCTTACAAACCTATGACCGTTACCACCTAGAAGGACAAGGGCAGCAGATACATGGAAACACCCCCACCACCTGGAAGTACTCCTCCAAGCCACACACCATCCTAACTTGGAAATATATCGCCGCTCCTTCACTGTTGCTGGGTCAAAATCCTGGAACTCCCTCCCTAACAGCACTGTGGGTGTACCTACACCAAATGGGCTGCAGCAGTTCAAGAAGGCAGGTCACCACCACCTTCTCAAGGGCAATTAGGACAGAGGTGATTAGATTCTTGGTAAGCAAGGGGGTGATAGGTTATCAGGGGTAGGTGGGATACAGATTTCAGATTAGTATCAGATCAGCCATGATCTTCTTAAATGGTGGAGCAGGCTCAAGGGACTGAATGGCCTACTCCTGCTCCTTGTTCATATATAATTAGGGATAGGCAATAAATGCTGGCCTAACCAGCGATGCCTACATCAAATGAATCAATAAAAAAAAAATCTAGGAAACCCAGATCCCTCTGCATCCCAGATCCCTCTGTACTGCCACCTCACATTCATTTTCCTTCCCTACCTTTTCTGAACACTTTGTATTCATGAATAATAAGGTTGCATCCTTCATCATTTTTAAGCCACATTTCTGTTATTGCCGCTACATATTTCCATTTGTAGCTCACCAACCTTAGTCACCACACTTTACATAAATACACTGTAATCGTCTCCTTTTATTCCTCATAGTCTTTCTTAGTCTGATCCTCTGATGTGGTGTTACTATTTCCTTCTCAAAACCTATTCAAATTCCTTTACATTATTTTATTCATTCAGATGTGGGCATCACTGGCTAGGCCAACATTTATTGTCCATCCCTAATTGCCCTTGTTCACAGAGCATTTAAGAGTCAACCACATTGCTGTGGGTCTGGAGTAACATGTAAGCCAGATAGCAGATTTCCTTCCCTAAAGGACATTAGTGAACCAGATGGGTCTTTGCAACAATCAACAATGCTTTCATGGTCATCATTAGACTTTTAATTCCAGGTTTTTATTGAATTCTAGTTCCACCATCTGCCATGGCGGGATTTGAACCCAGGTCCCCAGAGCATTACTCTGGTTCTTTGGATTACTAGTCCAGCGACAATACCACAAAACCATTGCCCCCCCATTGTGCACCATATTCCTCTTTTCTACTTCCATATGCCATTTAGTTTAAATCCTCCCCAACCACACTAGTGAACTTCTCTGTGAGATCATTGGTCCTGGTGCTGTTGAGGTTCTGTTCATCCCTTTTGTAAAGGTGTCTACAGCCCCAGAACTAGTCACAATGCCCCAAGTGTCTGAAGCCCTCACTCCTGCACAATACCTCAAGCCACCCACTGATCCTCCCTATCTTCCTATTTCATCTTCTGTTAACACGTGGCACTGGGACTCACAAGATTTGATATCCTACTTTTTCCTTTCCTCCCTAGCTCCTGAAATTCTAAGTGCAAAACCTCAATATCTGCCCTTTCCACATCACTGGTACTTATGTGTAACACAACTTCTGGCTCACTCCCTTCCCTCTGCAGAATATTCTGCACTGTCTCCGTAATGTCCTTTACCCTGGCACCAGGGAGGCAACACACTATGTGGGACTCACAATGACAGATACAGAAACGCCTGTCTGTCCCCTGAACTATGGAATCTCCTATAACAACTGCTATGCTTTTCCCTCTTGTGCAGTCCCTTGCCCATAGGTGTCATGGTTTGGACTGCACTCCTTCAAGTTGCCATTTCTTTCAGTAGACTCTAGTGCTGAATGTCAATTTGAGAGTGGCACAAACCCCGAAGACTCCTGCACTTCCTGCCATCCCTCTCCTGTCCTGAAATCTCTCTGCCTGTGAGGTGGCCATCTCCTGGAAGGACAATCTGGGAATTTCTCACCATTCTCCGCAGTGACTCCAGTTGTCCCTCAAACTCAGAGATCCTGAGCTTGAGCTCAAGCAGTTCGAGATACTTCCTACACACATGGGCCCCCAAGACCTTTTCCTACTCCCCACATGGAGTAGGACCTGGAGACAAGTCTAAAAATACTATTTTTTTTTTAAACAATATAGTTAGTACCTTGTTTGAACTATTAATTTTAATTAATGCCTCTAGATCTCAGGTCTCGCTATCTCCAGCTCCCTCTCTCGGGCTGCTCCTTATTTTTTAAAAT
Source organism: Carcharodon carcharias (assembly GCF_017639515.1). Lineage (NCBI taxonomy): Eukaryota > Metazoa > Chordata > Chondrichthyes > Lamniformes > Lamnidae > Carcharodon > Carcharodon carcharias. Next base: position 120,868,088 of record NC_054475.1, read on the forward strand.
ACCAGAAAAGCATCTCTCCTCTCACTGTGCTTGATACAACCGGTACTCCATGGAACTTGTCATGGTATCCTTCCTATTCATTCCTATTTACAGGGGCTTCTTTATATTAAACTTGGTTAAATTGTCATATTGTCCAGGACATAAGCAATCTGAAAGGACACCACGTTAAACATTTACCATTATGCATTAAAGGGACAGTAGGGCTAGAATCTACAACACCGAGTTACAATGCACAATGCAATTAGTTACTGAGTGACGGGAGGAATTCCAAAGGTTGCGCTAAATTTCAAATATAACAACCACTCTGGCTTGGGCAAGACTACTGTAGTTATCATAGAATTACTAACAACTGTAATTCAGCCTTGGTACAAATAATAACTTGCAACTTACCCAGTGTTGGTGTGCTAGGCCGACTGGTAACACATGTGCCAACGCTTAGCCTTGGTACAGTTATTCTTCCAGTGGATGATGTCACCTTTAAAGTTGGGGATACAGAAATATTTTTAAAATCTAGTAAAAGCCTGATTTGTAAAGTTCTATCAGCATCAAGTCCGATGATACTATCATGAAACATACCTTCTTATGTAGTGACTTCAATTTATAGTTTGGAGCTGTTAGACAGTATCTGTCTGGTGGCAGTCTGGGCCCAGCATATGGCTTAATCAGTGGCAGTGGGTTTTGATTCTTCTGACGTGCAATCTCCAGCAGAAACTAAAGAGAGGTAATGAACATTTAAAATTAATCTTTTCAATTATTTCAGTGCTACTTACCATCATGAATAAAATTGCTTTATTGAGCAATACTTACATCTCTAGGAGGAGGGGAAGTAAATGAATGGTCCATTCGGCATTGAATAGCCAGCCTTACATCGTCTGCATCAACACTTGCTTTTTTAGCATGGCTAGAATATATTTTAGCATCCTCCAGTATTGTGGTAACATATCCTGAAAGGCAGAAGGATAATCAAGTGACTACTTCTCAAGAAAATTGTTGCAATTGTGCCCATCTTATATAGTAGGGGCAATTTTAACAACCCCTCCCCCCCCTCCAATTTCTCCTCCCAAAGTGGGTGGGAAAATAAAATAGAGGGAAACCTGACCACATCTGCTTTTAAAGGAGGAGATTTGGGGGCAAGTAAATAGTGTTCTCTCTGGAGGCAGGTCTGTCACTTAAATCTTTTTGATTGCATGCCCCTATTTGAACTCAAATGTTATTTTAAACACCTGCAAACCTTGGAAACTCCAACAGATGAAAGATCTGTTGCCTTTCTTGCATTGCTTATTGGCCTGGAGCAGCAAGGCTGCATCCCCTGGCCCACAAAGCTTACTTTTTAAACACACCACTATGGGAGCCCACAATCAGCCAACAATTCTAACTTCCTCCTCAATGTCCAGCCCTGCCACCACACTTCACAGTGTTCCGTCCACACTCTCCCCACCACTGTACTGCCAAATGTATCTAATGTTTGCTCCCCGACTGCTTTCGAGCCAGATACATAATGAGCCTGTCAGGGTGGGAAACCTGTGGAAAAAATTTCCCATTTGGAAGGACTTGAGAGAACATCGTATTACTGGATTTCCCATCTAAAAATCCACTCCGCTGCTCTTTCGCAGCTCCGAGTTATCATCTGGTGTGCTTACTTACGGTAAGTGAACTCCAACATCTGATTAATAACTCGGGGTTCATATTCTGTGACGCCCATATCTTTTAGAATCTGGGCCATAACCTATAGAAAAATGAAACAGAAGTGCAAATTTTCCTTGGATGATAATTATTTACAAAGAATGCATCCAACATTTCAGGTCACGTTACACATGGATGAAAAGGTGGTCACAAACTGGTTTCAGTATATTAGCACAGTGAAATCATTGCACATCTTAGACTCATGCTAATACAAATACCTGGATAATTCAGCAAGTTTTGAAGACAGAAAATAGAAAAACAAGCAAATTATTTTTAGTGGCTTTTACAGTCTCACATCCAAATCTGCATCATCTGCAAACCAGTAGGAGCAAAGCTACTCAACTGCCAGTTTTGAAAAAGACATGGCAATTCCAGTTATTAATCTAACTTTAAAACAGAGCAGAATGGACAACTCAGGACAGCTACAAAGAAAAGTTTATGGTAATAATGTCTAATGCCTATTTTTTCAACTACTCTGGTACACAGGAGTTGAAGTGATCAACTATAAAATCCATCATCTTCCATCACAAAATATTAAAATTACTTTTTAAAGGCATATTATTTCAAACTAAACAGGGCAACATTGAATTCCATTTTTTTTTACATGGGCAATTTACTTTAGTCCTTGACTAAACCAAGCTGGCTTGTTGTGCAGAGAACCAGCCAAAGGCGATAACTAGCTAGATAAACTAGGACCATCTGCATACAAATCAACTCTTGTAATTTTATAAGCCCATTCCACGCACAATTGTGGCAGAAAATTCTTCAGCTTCTAGTAAGAGCAGAACACATATTTCAAATTTTGTGCACTACTATTCTAAGGAACCTAAGATTCAAATTGTGACTGTGCTGTACACGGTGCACACAAGCAATAAAATGCAGGTGATGTCATATAATTGAAAATCTAACAGGCCACGTTGGATGGAAGGAGCAAATTCCTGGACTATGAGGGTGGACAAGTTTCAGTTTACAATGCGGACAACATGCCCCATCTCCATGCTTTCACTGAGAAACTCTTCCCATATTTCAGCCCAGGACTGATCGATGGATGAAAATACTCTGAAGCACTGAGAATCTGCCCAATTAATGGTTACTGTTCAGAGTAAACTTCCAGTCAAACAAAATTTAAGCTAAGACAATTTAAACATGCTCAACTTCTGAAAGTCATTTTTTAAATATTGAAATCACTGTAACAAGAGGAAGGGATTGAATCACACAATTGTTCCTTCAGATAGTTACAGCAAAAAAGTGATATTCCTTTGGATCGTTAAGTCACCCACTGAAGCCTGTCCTCACTCCATCCCTGTTCTATCATAGGGAATGCAATACATATTCAGCCTACATTCCCTTAAACAATTCAGGATCTCCCTGTACCATCAGTGAAAGGAATTAAAGTTAAAGAAAACAAACAAGCATGTCACCAGATCGGCTGAAATGCATAGCAAACTTCAGCCGACTGAAGTCCAATTCAGCGGATTGTGGATGCAAGTCTCACTCGAGACTGCAGGACATAATCAAGGCTGAGACTCCGAAAGAGATTCCTTCTGCTCCTGTGGTTCCATCTGAAGAGCAATGGGGGAGAAGTTTCCCCGGCCAATATGTTACCCTGCTTTTCAATATTTTTATCTGGTCATAGTTTGTGGGATCTTGCTGTGCGTCCGTTTTCTACAATAGCAGAAGTACTTCACTGGCTGGGAAGCGCTTTGGGGCTTGAGCTGAATATCAACCTCCTCTTCAGTAAGAGCTCTGCTCCCATTTCTCTACAGGATCAGTAGCAGTTCGTCTGTATCTGAGTTTGCACCGAGTCAGTGAATGAGTACGGACTCCAGTGGGTGAGCGCCCGCCCACCCGAGCAGGACGGAGCGCGGAGCTGGAGCTCGGGGTGTTTGTGTGTATTCGGCTGGGAAACTCTACCTGCGCGTCCCGAGGAACACTCTTCGGAGCCGCCATCTTCCTCCCTTACTGCTCACTTCCGCCGGTAGTCAACGTCACTTCCTGGGGCCGCCCGGGCAACAGAAGCCACTGCCCACGTGACCGGGCAGGCTAACGCGATTGGCTCCCGGCTACGAGTTCGCCATTCATAAAAATACCCGATTGCTGGAGGTGTAGTGCGCGCCAAGGGGATCAATTGACTGAGAATCAAGCCACTGCTATTACCCCGTAGACCTGCATTTTTTCCTATGATGCATAATCCTTAGTCACACTAAATCCTATATTTATATTAACTTTCCTCTTGGCACAGGAAGATAACATCCCTATACTGCAATTAAATGGATTGTTATGAATAGTTTTAGCTTACACGTTCATTTATCTCAATCCTTTACTCCAACCTGGCAACTAATTAATAACTTGGTTATATCTAATACTTGACACTCAGTGTTCATTTTGCGGCAAGGTTCATTATTAACCTTTTTTTTAGATGAAGTTATACAGTATTACTGAACAAGTTAATTGATCCATTTTTAATATTAATGAAATTTATTTCATATCCAAGATCGAGAAATCCAATCAGCTGCCTCTGCCACCTCCCTCTCTTCCACTAGCCCACCTGGTCAAACTTCCTTAAATACTGCTCACCGCCCTAACCCTGAATTCACACCTTTCTCTACTCTATCTCCTACTTCAGACCCACCGACTGTTCCTTCAATATTCCCATAAAACTGATCAACTTCCCCCTCTGTCCCCATGTTAGCCAATTTTATTTATTGTTTCATGGGATTTGGGTGCTGCTGGCAAAACCAGCAATTGTTGCCCATCCCTAATTGCCCTTGAACTGAGTGGCTTGTTAGGCCATTTCAGAGGGCAGTTAAGAGTGAACCACATTGCTAACATTGTAAATGGTTCTGGCTTTTCCTCTCTCCTTTAAACTTACCATCTTCACCCCTGATCCTTGTTCTTGCAAACTACCGACCCATCTCCAACCTCCCTTTCCTCTCAAAAATCCTTGAACATTGTTATGACCAGATGAGGTGGTGTGACCTGGCTTCCCTTCTATTCAGCCCCCTCAGTTGGTTACAACACAGGTTTAAAATTTATTTTCCCCATAAATGCCTTTTCCAATCCAAATGTATTTATCTGTTAATAAGGAGCCAATCAAACCAGGTACGCTTGAGCCAAAGGAAGATTAAGTTTATTGGTTACTAAAGCCAAGAAAAAATAAGAAAGACGCGACGGCACACACACAGATATCAAAAGTAAGAAAGTTAGAGTCCAATAAAAAGAAAAGTCATTTGCTTGTCTTTGAGGAGCAGCTTGTTGAATATTTTAGCCATTTGAAATTAGTTGGTTTCCTGTAGAATTCTGGAGTTGATTTTGTTCAGCATGGGCTCTGACACAAATTTTTAATTCCTCTCTGGCCACGGGAGAGGTGCCAGATGACTGGAGAGCAGCTAATGTGGTTCCGCTATTTAAGAAGGGTTGTAGAGATAAGCCAGGGAACTACAGCCAGTGAGTCTCACGTCAGTGGTAGGGAAACTATTAGAGAAAATTCTGAAGGAGAGGATCTATCTCCACTTGGAGGGACAAGGTTTGATCAGGGATAGTCAGCGTGGCTTTGTCAGAGGGAGGTCATGCCTGACAAATTTGATTGAATTTTTTGAGGAGGTGACCAGGTGTGTAGATGAGGGTAGTGCAGTTGATGTAGCCTACATGGAATTCGGCAAAGCCTTTGACAAGGTCCCACATGGGAGCCTTATAAAGAAGGCAAATGCACATGGGATACAGGGTAATTTGATAAGGTGGATTCAAAATTGGCTTAGTTGGAGGAGACAGAGGGTGATGACAGAAGGATGCTTTAGTGACTGGAAGCCAGTGTCCAGTGGCATACCACAGGGATCTGTGCTCCGTCCCCTATTATTTGTCATTTATATAAACGACATAGATGACTATGTGGGGAGTAGGATTAGTAAGTTTGCGGATGACACAAAGATTGGTCGGGTGGTTAACAGTGAGGTTGAGTGTCTAGGGCTACAGGAAGATATAGACGGGTTGGTCAAATGGGCTGGTAAGTGGCAGGTGGAATTTAACCCTGAAAAGTGTGAGGTGATACACTTTGGAAGGAGTGATTTAACAAGGAAGTATTCAATGAACAGCATGACACTAGGAAGTTCTGAGGAACAAAAAGACCTTGGCGTGTGTGTCCATAGATCTCTGAAGGCGTAGGTGCATGTTGGTGGGGTGGTGAAAAAGGCATATAGGACACTTGCCTTTATCAATCAAGGCATAGATTACAAAAGTAGGGAGGTCATGTTGGAGTTGTATAGAACCTTGGTGAGGCTACTGCTGGAATACTGTATGAAGTTCTGGTCACCACATTATAGGAAGGATGTGATTGCACTGGAGGGGGTGCAGAGGAGATTCACCAGGATGTTGCCTGGGATGAAACATTTAATATATGAAGAGAGGTTGGATAGACTTGGGTTGTTTTCGTTGCAGCAGAGAAAACTGAGGGGCAACCTGATTGAGGTGTACAAGATTATGAGGGGCATGGACAGGGTGGATAGGGAGCAGCTTTCTCCTTAGTTGAAGGGTCCGTCACAAGAGGACATAATTTCAAGGTGAGGGGCAGGAGGTTTAGGGGGGATGTGAGGAAAAACTTTTTTACCTAGAGGGTGATGACGATCTGGGATGCACTGCCTGGGAGGGTGGGGGAGACAGGTTGCCTCACATCTTTTAAAAAGTACCTGGATGAGCACTTTGCACGTCATAATATTCAAGGCTATGGGCCAAGTGCTGGTAAATGGGATTAGGTAGGTAGGTCAGGTGTTTCTCACATGTCGATGCAGACTCGATGGGCCGAAGGGCCTCTTCTGCATTGTGATTCTGAGGTCTGCACTTGTTGAAGACACTCTTTTAGCTACGGGGAGAGAGAGATCTTTCCTGCTCTTTTCCTGCTGTTTTCTGATGACTGTCATGTTATTTCTACTCTTGCTTTTTCTTTTCCTCATTCTGCTTGGCAGAACCAGTTTTTAAACTCCTGTCTGTATATTCCCAGAAGGGAATTCAATTAAAATGTCTTGCATTCATTGTTGCAGGCCAAGTAATCTCATTTTTGATCCTTGCTTCTCTGAAGCTTTTGACACATTTTAAGATATAAATCAATAGGAGATGGGGGTTATTTCATCCTCCACAGGGGTTTTGAATGTTTGATAAGTATCTGGCTAGTTATCAGTCCCCATTGTCATAATAAAACTGCAGCTGATCAAAATTTTGCATTTTTAACGCCTTCCTTTCAAGAGTGCCCCTGTTTGAAATGGACATTGACACACTCCTCCAGGTGTGAAATTCCAGGTAACTGATCTGCAGTGCAACTCATATAGAAACTTTCCAGGAAGGTGGTCAACTTTACAGTATTAGCTATCAAGTGACTTGTGGCAGCGGTTTTTTGATCAGTGTTTCTACTTTTTAAAAAAAATGGTCTTCTTTAAACAGTTCAACATTCCTGTGCTTAGCTGCTGGAGTTGTGGGCAGCTTTCACTCTGTCAGTTTCCTGTTGTTGTGATAACATATTGTTGCCTCCCAAATTTGTTCCCATCTTTCCTGGAACTCCAAGTTTGAATCCCTCCAATCAGGTTTCCATCCCTGATACAAGGCTGAAACAGGTCTTATCAGAGTCACAAATAACATCCTAAGTGACTGTGACAACGGTAAACATTCTATCATCCTCCTCCTCGACCTGTGTGCATCCTTTGACACTGTTGACCACACCACCCTCCTCCAATACCTCTCCACTGCATCCACCTGGTTGGGATTGCAGTTACCTGATTTCATTCTTATCGATCTAGCCATAGCCGTAGAATCAGTTGTAATGGCTTTTCCTCCTGCTCCTGCACAGTTACTTCTGGTGACCCACAAGGATCTATCCTCATCTTCTCAACTACATGCTGCCTTCAGCGACATCATCCCAATGTACAGCACTAGTTTTCACATGTATGCTTATGACACCCAGCTTTACCTCACCACCACCTCTCACGACCCCCTACTGTTAATAATTTATTTGACTGCTTATCTGATATCCAGTAATGGATGAGCACAAATTTCCTACAATTAAAATATTGGGAAAACTGAAACCATTGTTTTTCATTCCCACTCCAAACTCTGTTCCCTAACTACTGATTCCTTCTCTCTCCCTCGTAACAGCCTGAGATTAAACTAGGCTGTTCACAACCTTGGATTCACATTTGATCCTGTGACAAAATTCCAACCTCATATTTGTGCCATCACTAAGGCTGTCTATTCCTAGTGTAACATCTCCCAACTCTGCTGCCCGAGTCTTAACTCGCAGTAAGTTCCATTCCTCTATCATCCCTGTGCTTGCTGATCTACATGGGCTGCCAGTCAATCAACATTTTGATTTTAAATTTTTGATCCTTGTTTTCAATTCCCTCCATAGTCTCGCCCCTCCCTATCTGTGCAATCTCCTCTAGCCACACAACACTCTGAAATATCTAATTCTGGCCTCTTGTGCATCCCCAGGCTCCACCATTGGTGGCCCTGCCTTCAGTTGCCTAGGTCACAAACTCTGAAATACCCTCCCTATACCTTACCACATCACTATCTCATTTTCCTCCATTAAGACACTCCTCAAAACCTAACTCTTTGACAAAGCTTCTGGCCATCTGACCTAATGTCTCTTTATGTTGTCACACTTTGTTTTATAATGCTCTTGTGAAAGGCCTTGGGATATTTCATTACTTTTAAGGCACTATATAAATATAGCAGTTGCAGTAGTACATTACATTAATTTCAGGCAATACAATTTGGAAGATTTACAGATAAAGTTTCCTGGAACCATACTTTGTGAAAACAACCAGGGGAGAGGCTACATTAGAACATTTTTTTTGTAATGTGACAGGGTTAATTAGTAATTTCATTGTAAGGGAGTCTCTGGAAAGAGTGATCATAATATGACAATTTCACATTGAGTTTGGGGATGATGTACAAATTATGAGTGATCATAATATGACAATTTCACATTGAGTTTGGGGTTGATGTACAAATTTGAAATTAGAATATAGAACTTACATAAAAAACAATTACATAGGCATAAGGTGAAAGTTGGCTGAGGTAGATTAGGAAATTAGATTAAAAAGTATGACAGTAGTTTCATTTATGGCAGAGAAGGAGGCCATTCAGCTCATCACATCTATGATGGCTCTCCGTGCAGCAATCCAGTGAGTCTCACTCCCCCATTCTATCCCCATAGCTCTGCAAGTTAATTTCCTTCATGTGCCCAACCAATTTTGTTGTGAAATCATTGATCACTCCTGCTTCCACCTCTTAGGCAGCAAGTTCCAGGTTATTACCACTCGCTGAGTAAAAATATTCTTCCTCACATTCCCCCGGCACCTCTTGCCCAAAGTCTTAAATTTGTGTACAACCTGTTGAAATGAGAGGCTATTCACTTTGATAGAATAGAAAAACGGAATATTTTTCAAATGGTGAGAAATTATTAAATGTTGATGTTCAGAGGATTTCAGCGTTTTTGTACATGAAATACAAAGTTAACATGCAGGTACAGCAAGAAATTAGGAAGTCAGTTAGAAAGTCATGCTGTAACTGTACAGAGCTCTGGTGACACCATATCTTAGTGTGCAGTTTTAATCTCTGTACCTAAGGCACAATATACTTGCCCTAGAGGAGGGTGCAACAGAGGTTCACTAGATTGATTGATGAGAACGTTGTTCTGTGAGCTGAGATTGAGTAGAATTTACCTTTAAACCTGGAGTTTAGAAGAATGAGAAGTGATCTCATTGAAACATACAAGACTCTGAAAGGGCTTGACAGGGTAGATCTGCTGAGAGGCTGTCTGAAGAGTCTATAACCAGTGGTCATAGTCTCAGTATAAGGGGACAACCATTTTGGACTGAGAAGAGGCAAATTTTTTTCAGAGGGTTATGAATCTTTGGAATTCTCTACCTGAGAAGATTGTGGATGTTCAGTCATTGTGTATGTTCAAGACTGAGATTGATAGATTTTTGGACTCTCAGGGAATTGAGCAATATGGGGACCTGTGAGAAATTGGATTTGAGTTTGAGTCGTGATCTTATTAAATAGCAGAGTTAGCCTGAGGGACTGAATGGCCTAATCCTGCTGCAGTTTCTTATGTACATGTTAATAGCATTCCAATGAAGAATTAACAAAAAGGGGAATACCATATTTTAAGAAATATACATATATTTTGAAAAATATATCCATATGTATTTTTGAATCCCTCCAGGTCCTTGACCCTCTCTATCTCATAACCACCTTCAGTGCTACAGCTGTCTGCAATCTCTATGCTCTTCCAATTCTGGCTCTTGCGCATCCCCAATTTTTATTGCTGCACCTTCAGTTGCCTAATTCCTAAGCTCTGGAAATCCCTCCCAACATCTCTCCTCCTCTAAGGTTATTTTCTCTTTATACTTTGATGGGATGCAGGTGTCACTGGCAAGGCCAGCATTTGTTTCTCATCCCTAATTGCCCTTGAACTTCATGGCCATTTCAGAGGGCAGTTAAGAGTCAACCACATTGTTGTGGATCTGGAGTCTCATGTAGCCAGATCAGGTAAGGATGGTAGATTTACTTCCCTGAAGGACATTAGTGAACCAAGTGGGTTTTTATGACAATTGATGATGGTTTCATGATCATCATTACTGAGATTAGCTTTCAATTCCAGTTTCTTTTTTGCTGAATTTAAATTCTACCAGCTGTCATGGTGGGATTTGAACTCATGTCCCCAGGGCTTTAGCCTGGTTCTCTGAAATAATGATGTCTGTTAATGTCTGTTAACTGTTTCACTCTCCACAGATGCTGCCACACCAACCGAGTATTTCCAGCATTTTTTGTTGTCTCCTGTGGCTCTGTGTCAAATGTTGCTGATTAATGTTCTTGTTAAGGATGTTAGGGTGCTTTACTACATTAAAGATGCTTTAGAAAAGCAAATCATTGTATATTCATAACAGTAATTTGCTGAGACAAAAGTTATGCATTTCAATAATCACCATTTTGACTCAGAAGTCAATAGACTTTAGTAGATTCAGCAAGTAATAAATCAAAATAGAACTGTATTGCAGAGTACAAGTCAAATGTCACATTGCTACTCTCAGACCAACTCTAAAATATTGTATTTATAAACTGGAACAACTGATGTTCTTCAGCCTTGAAAAGGAAATTGACCAAGTGGGACTTTGTATGACCATGATAAAGATAAATTTAATCTTTGCTTTTAGATCAGCTAGAAAGGGAAGGGAAATGGGCAGAAGCTGAAATTTTGCAAAAGGTACATTTGGAACTGATGTTTGGAAGTATTTTTTTACACAAAGAATAACTAAGATGGACTTCCAGAACAGGTTAGGAGGGGTGAGTTGACTCCTCTCTTGGTCCCAGTCCTGGGTTGGTTGTAAAGAGTTTAAAATTTAAAAAAGATGTAACATTGCCAACTCAATGTGTAATTAACTGTATATGGCTTGGTGTAAGAATTAAGCCAGCCAGATTTCTTAAGTTAACAAGTAAGGAGCTAGTTTTATTACTAAAACTTACTCAGGGAGAGATACAGAAATTAACAAAAAGGTTTAAAATGTATATGTTCAACTTCCCTAGGCATGCATACTAAAAAACTTTACAAAGGATCAGATGTTAATCACTTGGCCAAGTGAAAAAAGATAGTCAGAAAAATTATTCACGGATTGCCCAAATGCTTGTTCACAGCTCGTCACTTTCCACAGTGGCTGCTGTTACTTTGGTTTCTCACTAAAGCAATCACTTTGCAGTTGTGGCTGATTGATTCTCTTTTCTCTTGAAGGCAGTGGCGTTGAGTTGGAATATTCCTTTAAGATTCCTTTGCAGCATTGAGGACTTCTGGTGGGTTTTCAAACCACAAACGGGTCAGCTTTGTTGAGAGGTTCCAGTGAGAGGGGCTAAGGCTATTGTCCCTGCTGTCCCCGAGGCAGTCTTTGTTAGGTGTAAAATATACCAGATTTGAACTAAGAGAGGGGTCACGTGACCTCCGGTTTCAATCTGGGTTTTATCTTGGCCATTGCCTCAGAGCTCCATTGATTGTCTCCCCATAAAGTGGCTTGTGGCCTTAACAAATGCAACTTAGAGTCGTAGAGGTCTACAGCGCAGAAAAAGGCCCTTCGGCTTATTGAGTATGCACCAGTCAAACAAGTAACTAACTATTCTAATCGCATTTTCCAGTTCTAGGCCATAGTCTTGTACGCCATGGCATCGCAAGCGCACATCCAAATACTTCTTGAATGTTATGAGGGTTTTTGCCTCTACCACCCTTTCAGGCAGAGAGTTCCAGATTTCCACCACCCTCTTAGTGAAAAAATTCTTCCTCACTAGCTGCTATAGGCCAGTGTCCTTTGTTTGGCACAAAATGTTCTTTTTACGTGCAATACATATACAGGTCACAGTACAAATTAATATTCTATACATATATACATCTTCATAACAGAGACCTTGGAGTAATTTAAGGGTATCAGGACCTCTGCAACACCTGTCCCTTTACTTCCCCCCTCCTCATCATCCAAGGGCCCAAACACTCCTTTCAAGTGAAGCAGCACTTCACTTGCACTTCCCTCAATTTAGTCTACTACATTCGCTGCTCCCAATGCGGTTTCCTCTACATTGGACAGACCAAACACAGACTGGGTGACCACTTTGTGGAACACCTTCGGTCTGTCCGCAAACATGACCGAGACCTCCCTGTTGCTTGACATTTCAACACACCATCCTGCCCACAAGTCCGTCCTTGGCCTGCTGCAATGTTCCAGTGAAGTTCAATGGAAACTGGAGGAACAGCACCTTGTCTTCCAACAAGGCACGTTACAGTCTTCCGGACTTAATATTGAGTTCAACAATTTCAGATCATGAATTCTCTCCTCTATCTCCACCCTACCAATCCCGCTTTTTCCAATAATTGATAATATTTTTACAAATATATTTTTCTTTTCCCTATTTTTAAATTTATTACGATCTATTGTTTCATCTCCAACTATTAGCCCATTTTGACTCCTCCCCACCCCCCACCCCACCCCCACTAGCTTGTCCTGCTTGCTACGCTTAATGTCCCCATTAGCCCTTTTGTCGATGACATCTTTGGCAATCTCTTCTTGGCCTCCACCTATCACTGGCCCCTTATCGAGCTCTACCTGTCCCGCTCCCCCCCCACCAGCTTATATTTCATCTCATTTCTATATGTCTTAGTTCTGATGAAGAGTCATACGGACTCAAAACGTCAACTGTATCCATCTCCGCAGATGCTGTCAGACCTGCTGAGCTTTTCCAGGTATTTTTGTTTTTGTTAAGGAGACATTATGTCAGGTAACCAAAGGCTTGGTCAAAGAGACAGGTTTTAAGAAGTGTCTTAAAGGAGGGGAGCGAGGTAGAGACGGAAAGGAGTAGAGGGGGAATTCCAGAGCTTGGGGCCCTAGGCAAATGAAGGCACAGCCACCAATGGTGGAACAATTATAATTACTGACTGCTATGATCATTTTAAGACATTTATGCTTACTTTAATGAAGTCTTAGAAAGTAATACATGTAGCCAAATTGGCTTTCTATTGATTATTTCACTTTAAGCGGAGCTCACTTTATGATGGTTTAAAATATTTAAGGTCCAACATCACTCAAATAACGGCATGAAAAGTTTAAGAATGGTTAAATTGGTTTATTTAAAATAGAAAAGCACAAAAGGCAGCTACTTGGCCCATGGAGTCTGCACCAGCTCTTTTGAAGAGCAATCCAGCTCCCCAGCTCTTTCCCATACTCTTGCAATTTGTTCTCCTTCAAGCACTTACCAGTAAATGGCTAATAATTTTTTTTAGTCTATGTTTGCATAGAAAGAAAGAAACTCGCACATTCATGTCCTCAGGGCGTGCCAAAGTTCAGTACTTCACTTACTTTCCAAATTGTAGTCACTGTCATGTAGACAAATGTGGCAGTCAACTTGTACACAGCCAGCTTTCAGAAACACCAATGAGATAAATGACCAGTTAATTTGTTTGAGTAATTTTGGTTGAGAGCTTAATGCTAGTCAGAACACCAGGATAGTCCTCTGCTCTTCCAATAAACACCATGAGATTTTTTTACATCATCTCAACTAAAAAACTGGGACTCACAAAAAAACAAAGATTTACATTTATATGGAGCCTTTCACAACCTCAAGACAATCCCAATGCATTTTCAGCCAACAGAATACTTTTGAAATGTTTTAATTGTTTAGGGCTGTAATTCAGACAATGTAATTTAGATTACAACTTCAGACCATCCCAAAGCATATTGTAGCCAATTTGCACACAGCAAGCTCCTGCAAACACCATGGGATTAGTATCTGTTTTTAGTGAAGCTGATCAAGGGATAAATATTGGCCAGGACACCAGATATGACATCCCTGCTCTTCTTTGAAATACCTTTACATCCAGCTGAGGACAGGGCCTTGGCTTCATATTTTATCTGAATTACGGCATCTTGGACAATGCAGAACTCCCTCAGTACTGCCCTGGAGCTTCAGCCTAGATTGTGTTCTGAAGTGAGGCTTGGACTTTCAACCTCTGACTCAGAGACAAGTGCTACCAACTGAGCCATGGCTGACACTAAATGAGCCACACTGACACTTTCAATTTAATGTTTCAGCCAAAAGATAGCACCTGGTCAGTGTGGCACTTCCATGGTAGTGCACTAAACATAAGCCTAGATTATGTGCTAAAATCCAGGAGTAAAGTATAACAGTCAAAACAAATGTAGTATATGTAGCGTTAACAGAAGTTAGGAAGAGAATTGAAGACACCGGCCAGACATTTCTTTGGGTGTCTAATGAAGTTGTGGTGGGAGATTGGGGAGCTCTGGGGAAATGTGAGCTGAATATCTTTAAATGGTTATGTAGGATGAGATAATTTAGACAGAAAATCCCAGAAGTAAATCTTAAACCATGAACCAAATTGCCAATGTGAAAAAGAGAAAAAAGATTTGCATTTATGTAAGGCCTTTCACGACCATAGGATATCCCAAAGCATATCCAATAAAGTACTTTTGAAGTGTAGTCAATGTGGCAATGTAGGAAAAGATATGATTTGTTTGATATCCTTTTATAGGCACATAGAAAGTTTTCAGGGCAAGAATTCAGATGTATTATGGCTTTGTGCAACATTTGTGGTTCTACATATGGTTATTCAATATTCATCATAGCTAACTTCAATTCAAAATGTCAAAGTGACTTATACACAATACTATATAAATAGCTTTCTTCCTGCCCAGCAACTTTGTATGTATATGATTCTACACTATAAATGTAATCTTATATGCAAGATTTTTAATTATCTACAGTTATGCAAAGTATTTGCACAAAAAACCCCATAGGATCCCAACCACTAGGGAAAATGTCTCCCCTCAAATTCTCTTTTGCGTTGGCAGTGAATTCTCCCAAATTCAGGAAGCAAATCAAAGCAGTCTCTAAGATGTGATTCACAATTTCTTGAAGACAATTCCTTTCCAAAGAAATTTTAAAAGGTTTTTGATAAATTGTCCAAGTTTGCATTTCAATTATGATCCAAAACACACTTTCCTGTCAAAAAGAAATGAAGTATATTTTTGAAACAGAGCCTAGTTTTAGGAAATGGATGCAGCAGTACAAGTAGTGAAATATAGAACTAAACACTTGCCTGTGTCTGAAATAAGTTAGTGTACAAAACCTTAAACTTTATGTAATTAATTTACATTTTATTGGCCGTTATTAAATATATTATCTATTTGATAGTTACAGTTTAGTCATACATTGGAATGGCAGTTTAAACATGAATCTGTGAATGATTCCATATAGTACAATACATAAAGTTGAAAGCAATAATATTTAGTACATTAATGCCACCTAAGGTAGTTTTGGAATGTATATTTAATATTTAAAACTATGCAACATAAAATTACTACTGTACCCAGTACAATAAATTGCAGTAATCAATTTACTGCCAATGGTTTAAGCAGTTATACAACTTGTGTATTTATTGTACTTAAAACATCCAGAATCAGGCACCATAAGTTTCTTATGAAAATACTCCAGTCTCGAAATCTGCCAGTTTTATACCTTTTTGACTACTTGCTGAAGCTTGCCCAGGTGTCGAAATGGCATTGTTTCAACCAACCACCACCATACAAGAGTTAACCACCACCGATGTGGCTTATTCCATTAAAAAACTGAAATTGAAAGATCGCCTTTGGCAAAACAGCCCAAAAAACAGCACTATCAGGAATCTTAATTTTAACTGAATGCCACAATTCATTTAAGAAATAAACAGGAAATGAAAAAACAGGCTCACCAGGAAGAAAAGCATGTAAACCATTCTACAGGACTATTAAGACTAAACATTTGTTTCTGTTTAGTTATCCAAATAGGGAAACAGATTTTCCAGTAACAGGGCAATCCAATACATTGAGAAACTGTTAATTAAGTTAAGACTTGCTACAAGTTTAATACATTCATACATAAATTTCCTGTACTTAACTGTAATAAATAAAATATAAAATGGAAGATATATATTTGGAGAGATTATTTTAGAATTGCACCATAAATGAAATTCCTAGGAGAAAAAAGATATTGCTACTTCACAACATAATGACTCGCCCTTTCTTTCTTCACAAACCAACTGAGCTGGTTGAAAGTGAAAGTTTTAAACTCATTTCTTCTGTGTGCACATCCTTAAAAACCAAATGGCGCCGTCTCTGATGCTAAAGTAGTGGAATGTAATACTGACATTCTACATGATGGCATATAATGTGGTCATTTGGGTACTCTGCAGCATTTTGAAAATCATGCTTAGCAAAATGATAAATCATATTCTAAAATTGCAAGTTTGTTTTGAGATTCACAATAACTTGGAGGACGTATTTTAAAGGCTATGTTCTTTCCTCTATTTCAATTAAAGGAAAAACTAAGAAACTTATTACATTTTAGTTTATTGTTTTTTCTGGATATTGTATTCTTGGAAAAAAACTGCACAGTTTGAACCAAACAGTGAAACATTTATAACAAACTGCAACTTTTATATTGCACCATTACAATCAGAGACATTATTAAAATTTGTGCTTTGCTACAAAGTGCTGCAGTTTACTGCAAGCACATTAGCATTGAATTACCTTCATGGATTGCCAGAAAACAAAGACGTTAAATGCAAATCTGGGGTCCAACACAGTCACCTTTAAGTACACAGGTGATGTAATTTGCAGGACTTTTTTCAAACTAACTGCACAGAACAAACTATATTTTTCCAAACTTATGTTCAATACACATTTAACTACCCTGCAACCAGCAGTGGTTATGCTTTTCTTTTGTGTAATGAAACCATATGCACTAGAATCTTTCACTAAAGTAGTTCATAGTTCATCTGAAGTCATGACCACTAATAAAGCTCTGCTCTAGATCATAAAAACCTTTGCTATCTCAATATGTTCCCTACTATTGTTTAAAATTGGCTTGCGTCTACTGCACCTCTCTCAGCTCTTTCAGAAGGGCTCCTTTTGCTAAGCCTAAACATCTACTGGCTGGATAGCACTGGCTTGAGGGTCTAAAATACTAAGGCAATCCTAGCTGTCCGTAGAGCAGCTGTTTTGGGAATTAGAAGCCTCAGATGACCCCTTTATGAGAATTGTGGCTTTGCATGTGCACAGGGTTCTGCTACCACTGTCTCACATTCTGTCAGCAGCAAGAAGGATGGAGATGTATGTTCTCAGCATACAATCATTTCCAACTATCAGTTTAATTTGGACGATAAACCGAGAAAAAAAGCCAGAGTCTTTATCGTAGATGATACAAACATAGCCATTAATGTGTTTTTCAATCTCTACTTAATTACAAAGTACTGAATAATGAAAGCAAACAAAATGGAAACTACAGCAAAGCCCGCAACAATCAGGGCAGCAAACTGCTCATCAGTTAGTGTTTCCTTGTTGACCTTTGTGAGCTCCACAGTAGTTTCTGAACTACTTGAGGCGGATTCTTGTCTCTGAGATGAGAATGGCACAGTTGGACTGTAAGGTCCATAGAGTTCTTGCATTCCAACAGCATCTTGATACTGGCGGCCAGCACAGACCTTGAACCTATATTCACAGTTTGTCTGAAAGTTTGTGAAATGAAATGAAGTCGCTGGCCCCTTGTACACCTAGATTTAAACACAGAAAATAACATAAGTAATTCATCTCTTATTAAATGAAACATATTTAAACAACTTTTTTGCTTAATGTGTTTGATGTGTCAGCCATGGTTCATTTAGTTAGAAGGTTATGGAATCAAATTCCACTCCAGGACCTGAGTACAAAAATCCAGACTGGCATTTCAGTGTAGTACTGTCTTTTGGATGAGGTGTTAAACCAAGGTCTGAATGCACCTCAGGTGGACACAGTAGCTGCATGGGATCTTTTTGGAAGAAGAGTAGGGGAAATAGCTCCAGCATCCTGCTTTGGTCAATATTCAACCCTCAAAGTAAAAAAAAACATATTATCTAATCATTAACATACTGATGTTTATGAGAGTTACTATTTGCAAAAAAGCTGCCACATTTCCTGCATTCCAACAATGATGATAGCTCAGAAGTACTTCACTGGCAGTAAACCGTTTTGGGATGACCAATGGTTGTGCAAGGCTCTTCAGAATTTTTTTGTTCAATAAGGACTATAACCACTCAAATCAGGCATGATATGGGGGGAAATTACAGATATATAAGGTTTCCATGATTAAGTCAACAATAGCCAGTATTCAATTCCTGAGTGACATCGACACACATCCACTTCATCTCAAACCTCAAGTTAACACACCAATCTCAGATATCAATTTTATCAGCCAGAAGCAGATTTGGTTCAGGAACATATGTACATTTATATACCAGTAGATGTACCATGATAATGCTCACTAAGTGAGACTGTTGTTTGCTTCTCCATTATTTAACCGTCACTGTCTGTTGCTCCATTGATTGAATGAGAGCCAGTGTGTTCCTTGCTTCATTCATTTATTAATTTGCTGATGCCAAGTGTTCAATTAATTGATTAATTCACTATGCCTGCTTCTCCATTTAGTTTTTGATGTGTTGGCATGCTCAAAGGTCTATTAATTCACTAAATAATCTACTTCGTCATGAATTCACCAGTGCCTGCTGCTTCATTTTTAAAATTAATTGCTATTCCTACTGCTGTATTAATTTATTCATCTACTGGTATTCCTACCCTATTATTTAGCAGTGCTGTAATGGTCAACAGTAACCTATAGTATAAGTGGTACTACATGAGGTTTTTTGATGGTCTGTTGGTTCCATTTTCATACTGTGATTGTATAATGTGAGATGATGGATTTTTAAAAAGTATTTTTGGGTATATGTGGTATTCTGTAAAGAATTGTATTTGTGTGTTTCCATACCTTGGGAGCGTACTGTCAACACAGGCAGATATCAACGACAAGGTTCAACACCACCTTCAGTGGGCCAGCGCAGCCTTCGGCTGCCTGAGTAGGGGAAATGCACTGAAATCAGAACTGTGTGCTGAGGACGTGCAAAAATTGTGAATTTGAAGCAGCCACCCAGTTTCAAGCCAGAAAAGTCTGTTTTCAGAAAGCAGTCTGAAACTTTCCTTTTGGATTTCCACCTCTGAGTGGAAGTGTTTGAGGAGTTGTGTAGTACACCTTTGTTAAAGTGACAACAATTATTTGCCTTGGGTAATATTAATGGATTTTTATAGTTAAGATCTATAAGGGAGTTGTTGCCAAGAAGGTAGCTTACTTGTGCATTTTGGCCAAGTGGATGTTTTGGGGGTTGTTCTGTCAGACTGTTTTAACTGTGTGGATTTTATCTTATGTGCTTTTTTCCCTTTTTAATAAATCTTTTAACGTTTAACATCCTAAAGGTGTCACTGGAGTTCTATACTTTTGGGGTCAGTAGATTTTCCTTCTCATTTTCAAAATACGAAAAAAAAAGGTTTACAATCAGTAGGAAAGGTTTCATTTTGGGATCTGGCTTCCTCAGCAAATAGCATCTTCTGTGGTCATAACAAATGTCAAAAAAGTCAATGGCTCTTCGCTGTAATTTAAATTCTCCCCATTAAAAAACTTATGCTATTACAGTGATAGCTTCAGTAATCCATTGTGTTTAAGCTTTATTTCCCATATGCAATTTCACAAGGAATCAGGTAGTACACATTTGTAAGTGCACAGAGTAACTAAAAGAAGGTTACACACTTCAAAGCTCAATGTTAAAGAAAGTTAAATGGACTATGTGGTAGCTAAAATACAATCTAAAAGGCAAAAGTAAGACTGTAAATTACTGATCGTGACTTTTGGCAAACGAAACTGGTCATGTACCCAAGCAGAATTTCCAGTCTGAACACATTGTGACCACTGAAATACATACATTTATTAAAATAATTATCTTTCCAAGAATCTTAAAACAATAATGACCAAACTGAATATCAATTGACTGGTAGAATTCAATTAGCGAGATCAAGAACAGCTTTGAGACCCAATTAGTAACTCTACAACTTCATTACTGATGTCATTTTATAAAAATGAACAGGGATGGATTCTTTGTTAAAATAATTTAAATGTTTAAATATACAGTATCCATGTTATGAAGTTCATGGGACACCATGCTGTAACTGCTCCATTGGCAAGATCAAGTTAAAATCTCAGCCAATTATCAGTGGCACGAATGTTTTTTTAAATTTTGCCTTTGCCTCCATCCCCTATATCCAAGCTAGTGCTCCATAGCCATGAAACTCAGATTTCTTAATGTTGGAGTTGCTGAGTTCTCAGAGCTGAGCAAGAGTGTTGTTGACTTTCAGTTTTACTTAAAAATCTCCTGTGGCATTGCATATGAAGCACCAATACCAAGTGAAGGTTTAAAATGCAACACATTCCTCTTTCCCATTCTAGTAGTTCAGATACATGATTAATACTGCATCCCACAGCAGTACTAAAAGAATGGGTAGCTCTCCAGTATACTGGCCATTTTGCCACCCTCTAAAAACTCATTACTCACATGTAGTTGCGAGATGGAAAAAGAAGAAAGAAATGTTTATACATTAAACAGGAAAAATTAATGAAATCTCCAGTTTGAAATTACAGCAAAAATCCAAAAACAGTGTTACTGGGAGGCAGCCTGTATTAAATTAATAAGTCACTCAAAGAACAATAGAGAGCATATGGTCAGATGAGATAAAGCTCAAGGATTTCATGAATTAATTTATGCCAAATTCATGTCAACTACCCTTAATCAATTTGTTGTTTTATTTTCATGCCTTCTTTCACATGGCTGGAGTCTGAATTAACTATATATTTATACAGAGCCCATGCATTTCATGTGATCTAAGAAAGAAGCTATTTAGCCAGTAGGTAACATACAAATATTCATGATACAATTCCATTTACTTATTGCATTTTTAACGAGGTGGTTAAGGATGCTGACTAACTGGTTTATTTTTAACATTGGGTTAAATACTGGCAAATTGTTTTTGCTGAAGATCAAGAAATGAACAACTTGGATAAGTTTAAAAAAACACTTTTTTTCCAATTCCTAACTTGTTCACCACAGCTTTTGTTGACCGAAACAAACAGACCTGAGAGATGGAGTTGGGAGGCTTAGATCACTTTGGTGAAACCATCATCTCACAGTGTAACAAATGATCTTGTAGCACAGTAACATCTAGCTCCTTCTGTTAAATTGGAAATGTCAACTCAAATTCAAGACTGACACAGAAAGCTCAACTGTGACTGGAAAAGTGTTACAAGCATTAAGTGTTCCACTTTATAAGACGTGTTGGTACATTCAAGACTCCTACAGGAAAATGTAACACTACCTGCTCAGTATCTCTCCCAATAATAATCTGAAGTGTGTAAACAATGGCATCCCCTTTCATTGGCTGTAGTGCTTCCCACGTGATTTCACAAATGTTTTCTTCCGACATTTGTACTCTGGGAGCTGCAAGGGATTAAAAAACACATCTGTTTACAACATAAAATTAAGTGTTAGGCAAAGCAGAAAATCCAAAAGTCAACAAAAATCAGTGATTTCTTCTGTTGACACTCACTCACTTATAAATTCAAACCTAAAGGAAATACTCAGTTAACTTTTGAGTATTTATTTCCCTAGTTCTAATTCCCACACTATGCAAGACATGTTCAATGCCACTTTTGTCACTGATATATTACTTTGAATTGTCAAGCCTAAGGTTAATTTGACCAGATCTTCTCATTATTTCAATTTATGCAATTTATTGTATTTATTAAAAGACTAGTTCAAATCAACAAGGGAAAATTAGAGGGGTGGTGCATTTATGTGGCATGGAACAGGGGAAATCATGTATTTGTCTGGATAATTACTGCATTTTAAGTTCTTCCATGATCGTTCTATATTAGGCTATACCTAATAAAGAGAACTGGAGGACGAATAACAAAACTACTTCATCAAAGAGTCTGTCAACTGTTTAACTATCATCTAAGCACTTAGGGAAAGTAGTACACACCACTATTAATGCCTCTGCATCTAATACAACTTAGTGACACTGCAATAGAAGGCAATAGAAGTATCTTGAGTGCAGCATAGCATTCTTCTGCTACATTCACTGACAGTTGTGTTTTGTGAAAGCAGAAATAAGTGTTTAACTAGGGATAAATTAAGACACTTACAGAAATTCGCATTGATGTTTACAGGCAATGGGGAAATGTAGACTTTTCATCAAATGGTCTATCAATTTCACATAAGATTAGGAGCAACACAAACCTTTTCATTTGAGAATATTTAGTACAAGTATTTCATGTTTTACATGATTGATAGAAGACAACTATTACATCAGGCCACAATGATAACTTCCTCTGTAAAACTTCAGTCCTCCATCAGTTCATGTTATTACTCCAGAGAGAGAGGCCATTAAGTTTTTTTGCTTTATTTCACTATCTTTTATTACACTATAATTGCCTAAAAGTAAATAATGATTCAGTGACATTTTTAGAAGTAACCTTCCAAGAAACCCTTTCTTAAGGCATGAAAAATATGTTTGTAATTTGCTATAGTGATTCAATGTCCCTTTTCATTCCAGGGTGCTAGTAAACCATGTGAGTAAAACCTAGGTATTAAATGAATTAAAGGGTTGCCACTTTCTCAGAAGGAAAGCATGAAAATTTCATATTGTCAGAGTCTGAGGGCTGAATCGCCCCAGATTTGCACTAAGTGCAGTAGTGGGCCAGTAAAACAATGTTTTATCTATCGGCCGCAATGGTGGGTTTTCACACCAAACCCACCACATTAGTAATGCATTCCGGAGAAACACGCGATTTCCATGGTGGGTGGCCTCTCATTCGCCCACCACACCATCAACTCGCTGCTTCATCAAGCCGGGCGCCATCTCAGTGCTTCCAGACCACGACAACTGCAGGGAAGATGTCCACGAAAGGCAACTGCAGCCTCCAGATTTAGTGATGTGTCATTGGAATGCCTTTGGACACCGTGGAGGCCTGCCACCAATGTCCTCTACCCCTGCTCTGGCTGCAGGATGGATAGCGGCGTGACCAACCAGGCTTGGCAGGCGGTAGCAGTGGTGATCAGTGCTAATGCTGCATGGAAGAGGCTGGCCATCCAAAGCAGATAGAGGATGAATGATCTCATCCGTGCAGCCAGGGTATGTCAACTATCTCATCACTCTAAACTCTCAGGCTCAAGGCCATCAGACATTCATTGGTATCTCACTCATTGCCAGCTCAAGGGACACCATCACCCATTCTCACACACATACCCTCTCATGTTCATCTGGCCTCATCTCCTCTGGAGACTGCCTCCTCAGCCCTCACCGTATCTTCAGGGCACTTGTACAGATCAACATGTGCCCACACACCCTGGATAACCCTCCTTCCCCAGTACAGCCCTTGTCCTGCAGCTTCTTGCCTCTCTTGAGGCCACTTTTCCCCCTTCGCCAAGCAAGCCCTGGCCCTGCAGCCATTGAAAAGCCACCCAGATATGGCTAATCTGGTAGATAGAGACCTGCCCTGAGCCCCCTCTAAAAGTGATGTGGTGCTGTGAAGCCTGGCACTGATGATCACAAGCGCTGACTAAATCAAGGTAGGTAAACAAACCTAGAAGTTCCAAGCAAAGTGCAGTCCACCAGGTGCAAGTCGCTTACATGCTGTTGGGAAAAATGTCGGCGTGTTTTCCCACTGACCTGGACAGACAATCCAGCCGGGAGGCCGGAGGTGGGGGGAGGGGGGGGAAAGATTCCGGCGGGCAGGCCTAATAATGATATACTGATGTATTACAATGTGGTTCCCAACATCCGATGGCGGTGAATGCCAAGCGGATGAATGAGAACTAGTTTCATGCCATCATGAAACCAATCGGCGCCATATTGTCCACTCACGACACTGAACACACCTGATGCCAGCAGGCACGGAAAATCCCAGCCTGACACCTATTCGAGAAAAAAGGCTTTGCACAGATATCTACCTTTAAGTGGAGGTGGTGGAGATTTGGTTGTGGTGAAAGTGTAAACTTCAGAAAATGGTCCTTCTCCAGCATCGTTGTATGCTTGAATTCTAAAGTTGTAAACTGAGGACTCATTCAGTCTCTGGACTTTATATGTATGACAAGGCCCGCTATAGATAGAAATGAACCTGAAAAATATGCAGATGGTAAAATTATATCCAAGCAGTTATAAAAGCCAGTCTAAACAGCCAGCACTAACCTTAAAAGTAAATTGTATTACTTTACCACCAAATTTAAAAAACTAGCTATGTATACAATAAAATATTCACACTACACGCCAGTTGGAGGTCACATTAGTAAACAATGGAAATGCATGTTTTCTTCGGCATGGACAAACCACAAGCATGTGAAACATGTCACTACATAAATTAGAGCCTTATTTATAAATCAGATCAATAGGTGGCATAGTTTACTCCAAGAATCTCAATAGAGACCAGAGATGGCATTATCACAATACAGTGAACCAATAAATTATCAGAACAAGTGATACTTAGGTTTGTTCAGCTGTCAGTACACTGACAGTACACTGTCAGTAACAGCATGAAGTAGGTTGCCTGGTTCCAGATATCGTCATTGGTTCTTGTCCCCTCTGCAGGAATGCCATCAGTTAAAGGCCTGTTAGGGTCAACAGACCTCTTGACTCAGTTGGTAAAGTTAACTTAAATCCTGACATCCATATTACCAGATTGTTGCAAAATACTGTGGTTTGAACCACAATATTTTGTTGTGATATGGCAGGTGGTATGTGTCAGGCTGACCAAATCCACAAGGGAAACTTGGTCACGCTATCATGACGATTTTGCAATTTGTATTCATTACAAGAAACTTTGCGCACAAGTCAGAAGTAATGAGTCTACTACCACCTTTAGAGGTTTTAAAGATTAAATTAAAACATTAACAAAAGAATAAACTTAAAACACACACAAGATTACTCAGAGTGGTGGGAGTGTGAAACAAGCTGCCATCTGACGTGGTAAATGTGGGCTCACTCTTAAGTTTTAAGAATCAGTTGGAAAGATACATGGATGGGAAAGGTCTGGAGGGTTATGGACTGGGTGCAGGTCAATGGGACGAGCGGAATAATATTTTGGCACAGACTAGAAGGGCCGAATGGCCTGTTTTTCTGTGCTGTAGTGTTCTATGGTTCTATATATAGATAGATAAATGCATAAATAAACTGATCAATTAATAGAAAAGCAATTACAATTACAAGGTTATAACAGTTCGCAAAATTTCTACTTAACCGGACGCCCAAATACAAACCCCCTTTAAGGCAACAGTCCAAATAGATTCCAAATTAAGTTATCCAGCAACAATACCACAAGCATCCATTGGACAATAGTATTCCAAAAGCTTTTAACACAACTTAGGTTACTGGAAGAGCAACCTTCTGCAGGGCGGCTAGAGGGTTTCCCTCCCCAAGCTTGTTTCAAGATCTCTCACGGCCACCCGTCACATAACCTTTTATCCTTCTTTAAATGTATTTGTCCCTTTTTGGTCTGTAAATCCCATTGTTTCAACTTGCCTTTAGAAGTTACTTTTCCCAATATAAAAAACTTTCATGTTGCCATTATGGCCAGCACTTTTGTGAAAAATTAACATAATAACATTGCCTTATTTATCTTGCCAGTTGTAAACATTTTCCACGTCCCTTTGAAATTCAAAGGCTTCTCCACTTATCTAAAAATGCAAATTTCATTCACACCATCTCTGCTGAGGCCTCACCCCTAGCTTACTCACCTCCATTTCAAATGCATTTTACACCTCACTTCTTTGACAATTTAAACCTTGCAGTCAACCGTCTCCAGCCCAATTAAATCAGCCACACACACATATAACCTGCTTTACAGTATCCCACAATAATGTTAGGAAAAATATGATAGTTTCTTGACACTATAAAAGTGGAATAAATGGAAATGATGGCCTGGCGTTCATCGCACGGACAAATTTTTCCATACTTGTTATCTTAAATGAAAATAGGGTTCGAATGGAGCCAGACTTACCTTCCAAATTTGTCCTCCATCTGCAAGGTATATTGTGTTGAACCCGTGGTTAAAGTTTTGTTGGGCCCATCCCCCCACTTAAGCTTAAGGCTCTGGTAGCTGACAACTGCACACTCTAGGTGAGGTGGCTCAGGAGGTAGTGGTTTTGTTTTGGCTTTAATGGAATGACTGAAAGGGCCTGCTCCAATACTGTTGACAGCTTGTACTCGTATCCTAAAATACAAAGGGCACATCAAATGCTGATACAGGCTGATATGGTAGTTTCAAAACTACTTTCAATTTTATATTTGTTCACTGAATGTATTGGAAAATATGTTCAACTCAGTCTAAGCAAATACCTGTATGATGTATCTGGTTGCAGATGCTCAATGATGGCATTTGTGACGTTGCTGACTGCTGCAATCTGTTTATCTCCATATTCTATGTTGTAACCAATGACTTCAGATCCATGGCAACAAGGCTCCTCCCACTGAATAGCAAGGCACGTTGATGGTGAAGGAAGAACAATTTCAAGCTGATCTTCATCAATCACTTGCAGTACATTCACTGCAGCTGGCACCGAGGCAGGTGTCATACATATGGCAGTGCTGCTGTAGTACCCAGGACCTGCAGCATTCACAGCCTGAGTGAGGTAAGAAACAAAGTGCACATCACCCATTTCAACAATGTGATAATGGAATAAAAGAACTGGAAAAGTGGCAGTCACAAATGAAAAACCAGAAACTCCACCCTCTTTGTTGTAATTCCTACATTAAAACGTCTGAAGATATTTTTCATACCTGAACCCTACAGTAGTATGCTGTCGCTGGTGTCAGGGCTTTCACTTCATAACAAAGGGCAGAACCACAGTAAATAACCTGCATGCAACCTTCCATGCCTCCAAATTCTAGTCTGAACTCCATGACTTCAGAACCATTAGATGAAGGGCACTGAGGAGAAAGAAACACAAATAACTGCTCTGCATGTTATTCTACAAAGCAGACATTTATTGAAAATACTCTTCAAACTGAATTTGCAACTTTTCAAAACCATTCAATAGTCAAGAGAATCTACCCGCCCAAAGACAGACCCCGCACTCAATGTGCAAATCCAGCAAATTCTTGAAAATATGGGGGAGGCTAAGATCGAGAATGCGTTTGTAAATCCAAACATCAGTGGCATAAATCAACCAAAAAGTCCTGGAAATTCACAACTCATGGACTATCCTTTAAGGCCCTGAATTTACTGATGTAGGAAGTATATGATGTAGCAATTATGTGCATAATTGACACACGTTATCTTTCTGGCAAGAACTGGGAAATGCATCATACATAATGAATTCAGTTGGTTTTCAGACAGATTGAAGATATTCCGAAAGCATTGTTATGATCAAGTGGGAAAGGGACTGAATGGCTCACCTCTTTTCCCTCTCCTCGTTAGACCGCAACAGTTTTTCTTTTTAAAAAGATATACTTGCCAAGTCAGTAAGTGTTTAACAGTTTACGTGCTGTATCATAAAACAATTAATCTGACAGGTTTTCTTGAGTTTAACAAAGAAACAAGTTAGCTTTGTTATACTTAAACCGATCCAAGTAAATAACATATGCTCCAACTTTCATGTGCGCACACACACACACACACACACACACACAAAATTCACACACGCACTTCAATAAATGAGAATGGGGGAAGGACAACGATTGTCAATTTATAGAGTCCAGAAAAGTAAAAGGAGTATACAGTATGTAGTTTGGTGACTTGGATGGCTTCAGGCTGAATTCTGTGGTCTTGCAATTTTCCTTCAGTGGTCCCAATGCTGACAATTTAAGGATGTAGATGGCTGATATGGCAGTTCTCTTGGAGAGTGCTGTTTTGTTTTAAGAAATCTCCATCTGCAGCAGGGACACCCCTGGATGGTCACAGTCAGCAAATAGGGTTCAAAGTTTTCAAGATGGGTTGGGGGGAGGGAGAGGGAGAGAGAGAGAGGGGGGAAGAAGGAACATCACTCGGATCTTCTCTCATCAGTGCCTCAGCTGTTTGTCTTGCTTACTGCAGAGAAAGCAGGTTAAAATACACCAAGGGTGGGCCTGTCACAAGGCCATCACCCAGTGATTCAGACATGGTCATGCTTAGTGTATTCGGCTTTGTAACTTAATCAGTTCATGTTTGGGAATCCTCTCTCTGAGTGTATCCCGTTGTTCAAGTGATTGGTTTAGCGTAGTTCCATTGTACCTTGATGAGTTAATGCCTGCGAAGCCCTGTTGAATTTCCCAGGTGATTGCCTTGATGCCTTGCTAATTGAGACAGGATACGTGATTCACTCATTCTCCTGAGACCACTGTCCTTGATAGGTGGCAAATGCACTTGTGGTGTCTCCATTTCAGTGGGTGACAATGTTGGGGGTTAGCGATGCAAATTGGGTAGCCATGTTTGTTGCAACCTCAAGTCACACTTTTAGTTTGCGTTTTAAAGTCTGTTTTTAAAAGTTCAGTTTGGTTGTCCAGCCGGTGGATTAAGCATAATAATTTGGCATAAAACACGTTGTCGTGACAGTATTAAGTAGCATCTCGAAACTGTAATTTGCATGTTCAAGTCACCAGGTGAAATCATTTTCATAACTGAGCACTGCAGCCATTGTTATTATTTTGGATGTTTTCTAGTCTTGCCATTAATTCACAGAGTAATCTTTGGATCTGAACTTAACTTGTCAAAATTTTAACTCTTTCTACACCCCTAACCCAGCCCACAAATTATTCCAATAGAATTTTCCAAAAGATAGCAATTTATGCAGGATAATGCTCAGGGTTAGTCATTAAAACATATTGTAGAGAGAACATGAGTTATTTCAACTTGAGAAAGGATAATGTTTAGCTTGAGATCTAATATAGTAGAACACAGTGTGAAATCCCACTTGGATAGATAAGAGTTTGGAGGCAGGTGGTTGTGATCAGATTTGAATGTTGGCAGCAGTCTTTTTGAACAATATACTTCATGGAACAATTTGTAGATAGGACAGTTTTGGCAGCTAACAATTGCCAACGTAATGAAAAATGTCTTCCTGATGATCATAATATAACTGTTGGAATACATTCTATAACAGTGGAATATCTGATATACTCCATCTAATAGCGTAAAACATAATATTGATATCCTTGTACAGTTCACTATTTAAAATTGCTAAACTCAATAATTTAAATATTAAAAAGCTTACCTCCCAACTCACTTGCACGCACGTGGCTGTCTTACACGTGGTTACAGGTGTATTGCATTGGTCAGGGGGGGCAGCTACGGTGGAGATATCAGTCCTCACAGAATGTGGGCCATACTATGGAAGGAAGCAAATCACATGCAGTTTAAAATTGGTTAATTAAAGGCAACATCAAATGTCACAGACATTTCATCTCAATTCTATAATTGACAAAACTGCCAAATAGGGACACGGGTTTGATAACCCCATTTAATGACTTCAAAATATTGAACCTGAAAAGAAACATACAGCTTGGTTTTACACATTCAATTTACAATTAGAGATACCATGATCATATTACAATTGTCATAGACAGAATGTACTTTCTCACAAAAACACATTGATCATGGACAGTATGTGGGGTGTGTGCATTTTTACCCTCAAGGGATAATGCCTTTAAGTAATTGAAGTAATTCCAACATCGAGCTTTTTTCAATTTTATACCACACTTGCCCCAGAGGTTTAAAAACACAATATCTCAATCACATTCACTATCAGACAAACAACAATTGGATGAAAAAAAGAAACAATATGATTACAATGTATAATTGTCTCTGTCTCTCTTTTGTGGCAAATCTGTAATTTCTTAGATATGTTGATGCTTTTAGCTGAAGGTCTTGCAAGCAGAGGTTTCTCAGTTAGCTGCGAGGCTTTTTGTAGTTGAATTTCTAGGAGGCTGATTCTCAGGTGAACTTGGAAGTTGGAACAGGTTGAGAAGAGTCCTTCTCCCACTTTCAAGGTATTGCATTTTATTACCTTGGCTGCTTGGTTGAATGCAGCTGGTTCAATGACTTTCTGATGGTTTCTCTGTCCCTGCAGAGCTCATGTTTGCTGTTTTAAAAACAGGCAACAAATGTGGCTGGAAAAACTCAGCAGGTCTGGCAGCATCGGCGGTGAAGAAAAGAGTTGACATTTGAGTTTTTCCAGGTAATTCTGTTTTTGTTTTGGATTTCCAGCATCCGCAGTTTTTTGTTTTTATAACAAATGTGGCTGACTCACCTATGTGACCGGTTACAAGTCCATAGCCCTTTTCCAAATAAGGCAGGCGGTCAGGTCAATAAACATCCTGTGTTTGTCACTTGATACTTTGAAATTTACCCAGTCTGGGTTCAGATGAGGGACCATCATAAAGCAATGGGAGGTCAATGGGGACCCATTCAAATTGTTTAACTGTCATTGAGTTTCAATGCGTCTTTTGTCCGTGGTGAACCAGAATTGGTGAGTCAGCTAGAATGCTGTAGTCTTTTTGTAGAAGTTCTATCCTTAAAAGGATGTGAATTCCCCATATAGCTGTGAAAGTCCATATTTAATTAGGTATTTGCGTGAGTCTCAGGATTATCTGGGGCTACTACTGCCAAAAGTCACATGGTTTGCAGCAGCCATTTAACAGTTTGTTTTTTGTTCAAAAATTTAAAGTATGGTCTGAAAGTTCATAATAGACTCAAACCTGACAATGGTCTGTTCAGCATTTCTTTGAACGTACAATAGCATGAACTAAAAGTTGCTGACAATTGTAAAATCAACATAGTTTGGAAGGAACATGTTCTGTTGAAGAGTCATACGGACTCCAAACGTTAATTGTGTTCCTCTCCGCAGATGCTGTCAGACCTGCTGAGTTTTTCCAGGTATTTTTATTTTTGTTTTGGATTTCCAGCGTCCGCAGTTTTTTGCTTTTATCTTAATGTTTATATTGTTCACATGTTAGTGTGGATTAATCATTTAGCTGTTCTGTCATTTTTATGTAACTTGTTTTTTTTGTCCATTTTATTTAGATTTTGAGAAAAATACAATTAATTAAAAACTGCAGTATTACCTGGAGTACTAAAATATTAATTCAGATCCTACTTTAAGCTACAAATGAGTGGATGGGTGGGTGGCTAAAACATGACTTTTGAGAACAGCACTAAATTACATTTTTCAAAATCACATTAAAATGCAATCCCCCAAAAATTGTGCTGTTACACATCTAGTTATTCACAATCACATGATCACCAGAAGATTCACGTTAATATCCACTGTTAAATTGAAAATCATTCCAGTTATGTTAAAAAACACAGCTCAGTCGTCTGAATTTGTTTCTTACCCCAACTTTGTTTGCAGCTTTTACCCAGAAGCTGTACATTTTTCCTGGCAAAAGACTGCCTATTGTACACTCTAGCTCTGGACCCTTGTAGACAAGTCTTCGATCATCCCATCCTGGCTCTCCAATCTCCACAGAGTATTCTGTGACCATGGAGCCACCATCTACAACTGGTGGTGCTGCACAGGAATGATAAACATAAAAGAAACTATTAGGTCGAGATGTAGGTGGTGTGTAGGCAGAAGTGCAAATCATATACAGGAAAGTTCTTACCCCATCGGAGTGCCATTTCTCTAGCTTTAGCTTTACCAGAGAGACGAAGGGGTTGACAAGGTCCAGGAGTGATAGCTGCAGTCTGTATAGCTAAAATTTCAGATACCTGTTTATTTAAAAAAAAAGACTGATAGTTACAGCATCATTTTCCTTATATTATCCAGCTACAATTTAAAATTATGAATGAATCTTTCAAGTTTCCTTAATTTTCCAGATATAGTATTTTTCTTTAAAATTCAATTTGATGGTGCAGTTTGATGCGACTCAAAAATTTTCAGCTCTATTTATAACATGAGCTTTGCACTGGTGTAAATTAGATGTTGCAGGAAATATAAGGAGATTCCAATGTAAAGACCACCACTGGTCTGCAAGCAGCACTGATTCATAGCTGCATGTTTCTCAACATCAACTACCTTTTATGCTTTATACATAGGCCCAGGGCTTCAGAGTTCTAACATAAGGGAAAATTCCACAAGACTTTTTTTTTTTTAAAAAGATGCACCTAAAAATACTGTCTTACTGTCCAAAACATGTCAATTTGACACGTAAATTTGTGCCTGCCTCCACAACAGCCTGCTCTGTACATCACCAAAGGAAGCACTCCGATGCCTTTCAAAATGGCTTGTTGGAGGTAAGGGTCCCAACTTTCAACTTGCTTGGAAACCAATCAAGAGGCACCCCATCCCATCATTTCCAAGCTGCTTCATGGTGCATTGGTCTATGAGCAGGCTGGCAGGAAAGCAAGTTCAATCCTGCATGTCTCCCTGCAGCTAGGAAATTTGACAGAAGTCAAACAGAGCACATGCAAATACAGCAACGCCTCAAAAATCTGGGGGAGAATGAAAATAAGCTCAATAGAAATTCACATGAATAAGGTGCACTGTATAATAGATAGTAAAGCTCTCAGACACAGAACTCTGTAGTCCCAATTATAACGGTTCCCCAGGCAAACATGGGAGGGCTTCAGTGTAAATTTGACTAGATTTCAAGAAAGTAGGTGGCAGAACTGACAGCCAGATCAGTTGATTGGCCAGCTGTTGTAGCTCAGGCTAATGCTACCAGGACAATAGCGGGGAAAGTTACTGGAAAGAATTCTGAGGGTCAGAATATATCTGTACTTGGAAGACAAGCATTAATCAGGGACAGTCAGCATAGATTTGTTAAGGGAAGGTCGTGTTTGACAAATTTGATCAAATTTTTTGAGGAGGAAACCAGGAGTATTGATGAAGGTAATGCATTTAATGTGGTCTATGTGGGGTTTAGCAAGGCTTTTGATAAGGTCCCTCATGGCAGACTGGTCAAGAAAGTCAAAGCCTATGGGATCCAAGGCAAAGTGGCAAATTGGATCCAAAATTGGCTGAGAAGCAGGAAGCAGAGGGTGATGGTAGAGGGATGTTTCTGTGACTGGAAGTCTGTTTCACAGGGCTCGGTGCTGGGGCCCTTGCTGTTTGCGGTGTACATAAATGATTTGGACTTAAATGTAGGGGGTACAATCAAGAATTTCGCGGATGACACAAAAATTGGTAGGGTGGTAAATAGTGAGGATGATAGCCGTAAACTGCAGGAGGATATCAATGGACCGGTCAGGTGGACAGAGCAGTGTCAAATGGAATTCAACCCGGAAAAGAGTGACTTGGGGAGGGCTGACAAGGAGAGGGATTAAACTATGAATGGGGGGGACCCTGGAAAATATTGAAGATCAGAGGGACCTTGGTGTGCATATCCACAGATCCTTGAAGGTAGGAGGGCAGGTAGATAACATGGTTAAGAAGGGATACTTGCCTTTATTAGCTGAGGCATCGAATATAAGAGCAGGGAGGTTATGCTGGAACTGTATAAAACACTGGTTAGGTCACAACTGGAATACTGCATGCAGTTCTGGTCACTACATTGTACGAAGGATGTGATTGCACTGGAGATGGGTGTAGAGATGGTTTACCAGGATGCTGCCTGGGCTGGAGGGTCAGAGCTATGAGGAAAGATTCGTTTGGCTGGGGTTGTTTTCCTTACAGCAGCGAAGGTTAAGAGGAGACCTGATAGAGTGTATAAGATTATGAAGGGCATAGATAGGGTGTATAAGGAGGCACTTTTTCCATTAGTGGAGGGGTCAATAACCAGGGGGCATAGATTTAAGGTAAGAGGTAGAAGGGTAAGTGGGGAGGTAAGGAGAAATGTTTTCATTCAGAGGGTGGTGGAAGTCTAGAACTCACTGCCTGAAAGGGTGGTTGAGTCAGAAACTCTCATAACATTTAAGAAGTATTTAAATATTCACTTCCGTTGCCAAGGCCTCCAGGGCTATGGCTCAAGCGCTGGAAAATGGGGTTAATGTAGTCAGGTCTTTGTTGACCAGCGCAGACATGATGGGCTGAATGGCCTCCTTCAGTGCTGTAAACATCTGAGTCTATGAATCTTTTCAGGCATATGAATCATGAAATTTCATTGCTTTTTGACATCACAGCTGTCTGCAGATCAGTGAATAGCTTTCAGAATTATGAAAAAGTGTACAGCAGTTCAGCCACAAGCTCTGAGAGCAGAGCTGTCACCTACAAAACTGACAAGAAATGGGTTATGTGGAGAATTTATGCACATTGTTAAAATGCAGTTATTTAATTAACAAGCTGATTTACTATCTCCAAAAGAACTGAATATTATTGTCCGAAGAAGAGTCATATTGGACTCGAAACGTTAACTCTGCGCCTCTTTCCACAGATGCTGCCAGACCTGCTGAGCTTTTCCAGCACTTTGTTTTACTTTACTGCAGGTAGATTCAATTTTAGCTGTACCATATTTTTCTGATTATTTAGGAGTAAAGATCTCTAACAGCTATAAGATTTGGTGACGGAGTTATCTATTCAGAGTGGATGACTTCTTTCTTTTCATTGAGTGTTTTACTTGTGATAAGTATCTGAATGGGGTTTCACTGCACTTCTTGTGAATTGACACTAAGGCCACAGGCAGCCTTCTTTAGAGGTGAAGTTAAGCAATATTTACAGAGATTGAGTTCATTCTTCAAACAGTGTGTGCTCTCTCCATGACCTGAACATACTTGATGTGCGCAACTAGGTAACAAAATAGAAATCTCTTGCCTCGATGAGTTTAAAGATTCAGCAAAATGTTTCAAGAAAATACACGACTGAATAACTGGTTTTACCTGACTTTGTCCTCCATTACTAATGCAGTAAACCCTCATTCTGTACCATGTACCAGGATTTAGATGATCACAGACATGCTCTTTGACCGGTCCATTGTACACCATGTCCCATTTATTCTCTGAAAAATACAAATTAACATTGATGTTACTCAAATGACTGATCATTTGCAAACTAGACCAGAACCTTTAAGAGGTGCCCCATACAGCTTAATAAGCGCTGTCACCCGCTAAACCACTTTGTTAAGGCTGGTCTTCATGCAAAAGTGAATGCTGCAAGAAGTTTCAAAATCACACAGCACTATTTGTCTGATGACAGCAGCTGCAAAAAGTGCAGCAACAGCACCAGTTATGCTCACTAACATTTGCGCACAGCTCCACTCCTCCGTGATCTCTGCCATGCTCGGAGAGCATAGATGCAAGCATTGTTTGCTCAGGATGTTGAAGAGACCGAATATTAAGTTTAAGTGTGCATGATATCCAACAAACTGTGCATGTCTCAAACCTGTTTGCACTAAAATAATGCTTAAGCCAGTGCCAAGCACCAATAGTGTGCAAGAGCCTTCTGTAGAAGGCTTACACATTGTTCATCTTTAGTGCATTGAGATTGTGACTCCAAATTTATGCTGGTTAGGAAGGCATATGGGGCCCATTTCTTTTCGCAGGAAGATCAATAATTGGAGGCCTTGGATTTAGATTATTTGGCAGAAGGATTGGAGGGGAATTGAGAAATCACCCTATTCAGAGGGTGGAGGGTATCAGGAACTCACTGCCTGAAAAGGTGACAGAGGCAGGAGCCCTCCTCAGATATGCATTTGAAGTGCTGCAACCTACAAGGCTATGGACCAAGAGCTGGAAAGAGAGAAGAAGCTTGAGAGCTCTTTTTTGTCTAGCACAGGCATTAATGACCAATTGGCCTTCTGTGCTGCAAATTTTTATGATTCTGCGATCTTAGAGCAGGGAGCATTTCTATTGTCCTGGCCAATATTTATTCTCCAACCAACAGCATTATAAATATTAACTGGTCACTTATCTCGTTGCTGTTTGAGGGCCTTACTGTTGACTAATTGGCAGTTGTGTTTTTGCTTACAAAACAGAAAATACACAAAAGTAATTCATTAGCCTGTTTAGCACTTTGGAATCTCACAAGAATGTGAAAGGCAATATATAAGTGTATGTCAAAACAAAAAAACTGCGGATGCTGGAAATCCAAAACAAAAGCAGAATTACCTGGAAAAACTCAGCAGGTCTGGCAGGAAAAGAAAAGAGTTGACCTTTCGAGTCCTCATGACCCTTCAACAGAACTAGGTGAATCCAAGGAAGGGGTGAAATATAAGCCCCTTCCTTGGATTCACCTAGCTCTGTTGAAGGGTCATGAGGACTCGAAACGTCAACTAGGGGGGGATCAAGACAATTTATCATTGGATAAATAAATGATGCAAAAATGTTTCTAATTACATAAAATTGTTTTGAAAATGAAAACAAATTTATAACCAATGCTACACTTATTTAAGTTTCATAAACCAAAACTGTTTTTCTTCCCAAATTTGCCAAAATTCTTATCAAGTTGAGTACATTTCATTTGTTAACATGCATCTTTTACTACCATAAATGTTTACTAATACAGTTTGTGTTCAGGATCTAGAATGTACATATGCAAAGTTAAGTTCTTATAAGTTTCTAATGCACTCTTGGAAAAAAAACTTCTGGTTTCCTTTTCTTAGCTGGGAAAATGAACAAGGAAACTAGAGCTGTGGTATCAAAGTAGAGAAAGAAAACAGTTGGATTTAACTGATATCAGCAGCAAACACAAAGGTAGCAAGAGACAAACATAACTGTTAATCACCACCATCACACATTTCACCAATCCACAACTAACAGGGGTGCTTTGCACTGCTTACAAAATTTGGCAGACAAACATATATATTTGCAAAGACCCAGAGTAAAAAATAACAAAGTATATTTACCATTCAATCCCTCTGATAACTCCAGTACATACTTGGTAATCTCTGACCCGCCATTATCTTTTGGAGGGTCTGCAAAAAGAAAAAAAAAATGACTTAAATATGACTAATACTTCAGAAGACAGATGTAAATCTTTTACCCAACTAAAATATTATTAAAGATTTCAGTATAACTAGGATTCTCTTGACTGCTCAACACTGCTCAAACACATTGGCCATTATAGCCAGCAGTCTTGGAAGCTTGCTCTTCTACAAGTCAGTGTGTTTGATGGATTTTTTTTTAAGCACAAATTAAACAATTTTTTTTTTTTTAAGAGGCATGGGACCTGGCTACATAAGTAGTTTCATTGAGGCCAACATCATCAGTTAGAATCTCAGACAATAAACATTGAGAAAATAGGTATTTCCTCAGGAGGTCAAGTCATATGTGTCACAAGAAGTTACAATTCTGATGGGTACTACACAAACATGAATCAATTTTAGCTTCTCGTTAAAGAAGCTAAGATCAAGAACCAAGATCATTTCAATAATGATATCAAAATAAGATTTTGTTTTTGTTTTTACTAAATTCCTTTCATGATTAGAGATTTTGAATATGTTTTGAGCAAGAAAAGTAGAAACTGCATTTCTTTTAAAAAATTTTCAGAGACTGATCAATGCAGCTCCTTAACTGGAATATTGTATGTATAGGCGGCACAATTTGTATGGATTTAGCATTAAACCGTCAAACATGAAGGATTAATTTGCTCTAATCCTCTTAGGAGCAGTTCTGCAGTTGGATAAAGCATGGTATATAGCATTATTTTAATTTCAGGGAATTTACCCATAATCGTTCTCCAAACATCAATAAACATAGAAAATAGGAGGAGTAGGCCATTCGGCCCTTCGAGCCTGCTCCGCCATTCATTATGATCATGGCTGATCATCCAACTCAATAGCCTGCTCCCGCTTTCTCCCCATATCCTTTGATCCCTTTCGCCCCAAGAGCTATATCTAGCTCCTTCTTGAAAACATATAATGTTTTGGCCTCAACTACTTTCTGTGGTAGCAAATTCCACAGGCTCACCACTCTCTGGGTGAAGAAATTTCTCCTCACCTCAGTCCTAAATGGTCTATCCCATATCCTCAGACTGTGACCCCGGTTCTGGACTCCCCCACCATCTGGAACATCCTTCCTGCATCTACCTCATCTAGTCCTGTTAGAATGTTATAGGTTTCTATAAGATCCCCCCTCATTCTTCTGAACTCCAGTGAATATAATCCTAACGGAGTCAATCTCTCCTCATATGTCAGTCCCGACATCCCAGGAATCAGTCTGGTAAACCTTCGCTGCACTCCCTCTATAGCAAGAACATCCTTCCTCAGATAAGGAGACCAAAACTGCACACAATATTACAGGTATGGTCTCACCAAGGCCCTGTACAATCGCAGCAAGACATCCCTGCTCCTGTACTCGAATCCTCTGGCTATGAAGGCCAATATACCATTTGCCTTTACTGCCTGCTGCACCTACATGCTTATCTTCAACAACTGGTGTATGAGGACACCCAGGTCTCGTTGCACATTCCCCTCTCTCAATTTATAGTCAGATAATAATCTGCCTTCCTGTTTTTGCTACCGAGGTGGATAACCTCATATTTATCCACATTATACAGCATCTGCCATGCATTTGCCCACTCACTCAGCTTGTCCAAATCACACTGAAGCACCTCTGCATCCTCCTCACAGCTCACTCTCCCACCCAGCTTTGTGTCATCTGCAAATTTGGAGATATTACATTTAGTTCCCTCATCTAAATCATTAATATATATGGTGAACAGCTGGGGTCCCAGCACCGATCCCTGTGGTACCCCACTAGTCACTGCCTACCATTCGGAAAAAGACCCGTTTATTCCTGTTTGTTTCCTGTCTGCCAACCAGTTTTCTATCCATCTCAATACACTACTCCCAATCCCATGTGCTTTAATTTTATCACACTAATCTTTTCTAAAGCTGTAGTCCTGCCAGAATTTGAGTTTTATATTAGGAATGTCTGCTGATTGCTCTTGATGTTTTATTCCAGGTACAGTCTTGTAAATATTTTACATACACATATGGCATCTATAAAATGCTATAATTAAGGTATTGTATTTGACACCACTTCCTGTACAAGTTAGTCCATTGTGTCACATTTTGTGTCATGATTTGTATGCTAGCATTTATAACGGAAAAACGCTACATCAACATTTTATAATGGGAAACTTCTGTATTAATATTTGTCAGTTCTTTAAAACTGTTATTGCAAGTGATCAAACAGTAGGTGGTGCTTTTGCATCAACTCCGGTTTTTCTAACTCCTATGCTATCCACACAGGCCAACATTGGAAGCCAACTGCAATTCTTTTGCCTGCCTAGATTAGGCTTGGAACATGCTCCCTTTGCCGTTGGCTGCTTCAGGCTTGGAACATGCTCCCTTTGCCTTTCAAATGGTCTGGCCACACTTCTCTTCCAGCTATGTTAAAACGACTGAATTACCCCATTTCAAGGAAATGCTCCTTCTTTCCACCTCATCCTACAGGATTTAAGCAGTCAACTTCCAACCCCACATCTTACCATCTCTACAACACACTGAGCTCTGCCAGCTCTCTGTGCAGCTTTTAATCTCTGCTTACTTGCTTCTATTTTAATTCCCTGTCCTGCTCTTAAGCTTAACCCACCACCAACCACTGGCTAATGTTCTTTAATTGCTGCTTCTGCGCAATGCTCTTTTTCTTGGTTTATCAAGATCTATTTTTAAACCTCCCTTCTTTGGCTTTATTTCTCTTAAATTCCCAATTCTGTTTTTAATGTTCCACCCTTTCCTCATTATGGAGCTTTGTTTTGAATTCCCATTCTTAACCTCCAATTTACTAAATAGATTTTTTCATTCCCAGTCATGATATTGTATTTAAACTCCCTCTAATTAAATCTCATTCCGCATAAGAGTTATTTTTCCCCTAATGCCCATTCCTTGATGTTTTTGACCTTGAATGCTGATGTCCACCCCCACTATTTTTGTTCCTGAACTCAAATCTTTTAAATCCTGATGTTTTCCTTACAGATATTCATGCCTTTTCCAATCCATGTAATTTATTCTACACCCATAAAAAATTATTCCCCCAAATCATTGGGCAATGTAACAAATACCAATCTTAAATAGAAACTCTTTCTCACCCACATGGAGAACCACACCAGAGATCACTTATGAACTAGCAGATTTTGCAGGCCATATTCTAATACAACATCAAAAGTGTGACACGTGGGACAGAAGTGCATGCTACTTAAATGACTTGGATACTATTAAAAGGAGGCAAAAAAAATTCACATCTCACCTGACAAAAAACTGAAGTGGGAAAATACAGATTTTTAAAATTAAAATCAGTGAGCAGCGAGTATTGCTAAGGCGATTGTAGGCCATTTATGTAATGCAATTTTCAGGAGTGTAAATGAATTGTGAAAATATCAATAAGGAGGCTTGATATAAAATATCTGAGCATGAAAACAACATAACATTTATTTGCTGTTTCATGTGAGGCTTCCAGCGCTTCCTTGATGTTTTCTACACATAGTAAACAGCCATAGATGCAGTGGCAACACACCATCTATTGATTTTTTGGCAGCGTGAAAATTAGAAAAATGTGAATAACCATAAGGCTGGAAAACAGTAATTCTTAGTGAAACAAAATTTGCAAGTGTATTAAATTATTTATACAAGAAATGCAGCTGCTTCGACTACGATGCATTATAGACTGTAGTCCAACTGAACAAAGCAAGCTCCAAGAAAGGAGCAAAAACTCTAGCTCCAGGTCTTTAGAGATTAGGCCTCTGGAAGTAAAACCAATGTCAGTTCCAAGAAGCAAGGAAAATGTTTTGGGTAAAGTTACAGCTATTTTTGTGAATTATTCAAGTGTGTGTGTGTGCACGCGCGCGCGTATAAATCTTTATCTCTACATCTCAAGTAACTGAAAAAAAGATGGCCATTTTTTTTGAAAAAGCTATTACTTTGCCATTATCTATTTGTCATTATCTGCTGCTTCTTCATTGGTAGTTTTCCCACTTGCCTGTTACTGCTTCATTCACATACTACTGAAGAGGCAAATGGTATCTTCAGGTTAACAGTCCCTTTTTCAGAAAGGATTTACTATGTGACACTTGCAAGTGTGACATACAGCGCTCATCTTCTACCAATGCACATGTTGCAAAGTGGCAACATGCATATAATTCAATAAAAACTACAGTCTGGAGAATAAAAAGCACAATTTTAATTATAGGAAATCATTGTAATGAGTTTCTTTCACTATGGACTTCATCAATGCATCAGATCAGATGTGGCTTACCCCACAAAGCCTTTAAACTGTACGCATGAACTTTTCCCTTTATACTTGGTTTACTTGGTGGTCCAGGCTTATCAGGACATGTGCAATATTTCACAACCTCACTAGGGTTACTTTTGCCTTCGCTATTACAGGCAAATACCTGCATATTAATGAAAAGAAAATGAAGTTAACTTAAAACAAAAGAATTTTATGAGCTTGCAAGAAGGAAAACATGACACTTCTGTACACAGTTCATTTATCCCCATAAAGACAGATGAAACATTGGCCTGGGTTTGCAGTGAAGGGAGGTCTGGGGTGGAGGGACGTTGACGATGAACTGGCAACATTCACTATCATTGCCCCTCTAAAACTGGTGAACTTCAGGATGTAGCACATGCGCAGGCCAGTGCAGAAATTCTAAATTGTAGTCTGCCACTAAGTGCTCCAGGTTGCACTGTGGCTCCGAACCCCCAGAGCCAACATTCTTTTAAATTAGATAAGAACCTGCGCTTTTCCATTTCCTCATTGCTGTAACTGGGTTTTAACAACAGTATTGGCCCTGATTTTTTTACATTCTGCAAGTGTTGTTATGTCTCCATTTGATTAATTAGAAATCTTAAATTATTTTTCATTTAAAAAAAGTTTCAGATTATTTCAGTTTCTACCTTCACTTATGTTCCAGTCCCCCATTTTATGTAAAACATTTTAAAAAGTGATTTTTATTTCTACTGCTTTTCCTTTCCTGATTAGGATGTCTGTGAAAATGCTTTATTGGGATTGATTACTTGAACAGCACAACTACATCACTGCAGCTCTACCCTGAAAATGCCTGCAAAGAATGCTCTTGCAATACCACTGCATGGGGATAAAGTCAAAGTTCTCACCACAGAGATTGCAACACTGGCCATTATGATTGTGATAAAATGCTACCGTCAGCAATTCTTTTGAACTAAATTTTGATACACTATAAAGACCACTGCCCAGCTAGAGGAGACTTAAGTTTCAACCTCTTCATACTAGGTTGGCAGCCAGTGGGGAACTTGCATTTAATGGAAGTGAAGTGACCCCCTCCCATTCAAATCCCCCCACTATGGTCCTGGCAAACAGGAAGCTCGAACTCCAGCTTCTGAATACTGGATTGGCATGTGAGTGAAATGGAGTGAAGTGGTGAGAGACTCTCTATCACCTCTAGCAAGTTCTGCTGGTAGGGAGTTCAAAGTCAAACTGACAACTGGTTCATGCTTTGAAAAAAGGGACTTTGTTGCAGAACATAAATCTGATTGTAAAAACAACCTCCTGATTGTAAAAACAACCTCCTGTGCCACTAGATACTGAAAAGAAACTGAGACTAGTAGCAACAAGTAGAGTACAGTAGAGTATCAAAGAGCTGTTACCTCCAGCCCTGCCAGAATCTCACGCCTTCAATTCCTGAAATTCCACGTCAGCAGCTGCCCTCCAATATCCCACTGAAGTGGCCATTTATGATACTTGAGCCTCAGGAGTTCTTAGACTATTTAACTACAGTAAGCATCACAGCCAGATGTGATGTAGTATGGATACAACACACTTTCACATAGGGGCCACTGGATAATACTAAGTAGATGCCCTGGTTGATTATTGATTATTTTCTTTTCTCACATGGGAACTAATGCCTTTTATTATCTGAATCTGATAACTCAATTCAAAGAGCATTGACAGTGGTGTTAAAAGAAAAAGAAAAATAAGGCTTGAACAAGCAAATAGCACTTACTCTGCAATTGAAGGAGCTACTCCGTCTGAGATTTTTTAAAGTGCAAGTGAGCTCATCGCCATTGTATTTTGCCTTAAAACCATAACCCTATAAAATATTTAAAATGTAGTTACAAACAATCTTACAAGTTCAAATTGCAATTTGTACATCTTAACAGATGCCATGCAAAAAAAACTTAGCAGAATAATCACAATTTCCTTTTTTTCTACCCATATAACTTACAATAACTGCTTATGATAACCAGCCAAAAATGACAGTGATTAACAAACCAGAAATGATCACATTTCTTACACTGGGATGTGAATTTCAACCAGGATAGTTTGCTATTTGAAAATGTGCTGTCCATAATTGGTCAGAGGTTAACAATTTCCACAAGTTAAATCTCTGCTCGTGTCCAATAGTAATTTGTGCAAGACAAATTGCTATTCACAATACAGAAAAAAAAATCCACCTTGAAATACAGATCAGCCCTGACGTAAATGGAGCAGGTCTGATGGGCTGAATGGCATGCTCTTGTTCTTATGTTCATACAGTTTAAAACAATGAGCAAGATTCTAAAGCATAATTCAAAGCACTTATGTTACTTTTTAAATTTAATTGTTTTACAATTGCACCATATCAAGATACACTGCAGATCGTACACACATTGCATGGTTAACATACGTTTATACATAGAACAAATTTCCATTTGTTTATATGTTCACATCCTCAGGATGTCCTAAAGAGCTTCATCCTAAAGAACAAAGTCCCACAAAGCAACTTAGGTTGTAGACTGAGTGAAAAATATTGGCCAGTCCCTTGAGAAAATCCCCTTAATCTTTTTATTAAAATAGTGCAATAAACAGATGGACAGATTTTCAATTTACCACCTTACCCAAAAATTAGGACTCTGGCACTGGAGAACTCCCTCCATTGTGGAAACTTGGATTTTGCACTCAAATCCTATCATGAGTTTTAAGCTTATAAACACCTGACTTACAGCCAAAAGTGGCTGCAATAGTGAAGCTGAATACATGTGGAATGGTTTTCATACTTGGCGTATCGTTGTGGGTAATTTGTAAATATCACCAGCAGTCTGTGGTCCTACTTCTCAATTTCTCTTTCTGGGTACGAATGGACACGGGAGAGAATCAGAACACTTTTTAATGCAGATTTATGGATTATTGAAGTTATTTCCTTACAAATGGCTTCTTTCCTAGCTTGTCACATGTCTCTCTTCACCTTATGATAGGTAAGGGACTGTTGCTAAGAACAAGCCAGGCTAACTACTGAGTGCCTTCTTTTGGTTGAGTTGCAGTGAATGTATCAATGTCTACAATGCTACATTTGCTGGGTATATGGGGAGAAATGTCTGCATGTCACCGCAGAAGTGGGATGGGTAGTCCAATTTCACGACATTGGGTCAACTATGCACATTAGCAAGAGGTAATGCAGTGGAATCTGGTTCAATACCATTAAGTGCCCATATCTCACTTTCCCAATCAGATTAATATTACTTAATAAATATAAATTAAAATCTCTTACTGAACTCT
Organism: Carcharodon carcharias; assembly: GCF_017639515.1. Lineage (NCBI taxonomy): Eukaryota > Metazoa > Chordata > Chondrichthyes > Lamniformes > Lamnidae > Carcharodon > Carcharodon carcharias. The sequence continues at coordinate 120,912,563 of NC_054475.1, forward strand.
CATCTTCCATTTCCAGGATATATGTAATGGATTCGTCACATGAAACACCACTGGGTCTACTCCACTCCAACGACATCCATGTGACACCTACCCTAATTAGCTGAGGGGAAGGTGGAGAAGGTGGAACACTGCCTGCTGTGTAATACTGTACTGTTTCACTGAAGTCACTAGTGGAAAAACCAAAAATATAAGCAGTTAAAATGTAATGCAAGAAGTTCAGAATTCATCACTGCAAACACCAGGGTAGCTGAACTTGTCAACAATGGTTGGCCCTCCATGAAGAGGCATTGGGAATTAGAGACATTAAAATTTGAGCTTCTTCCCAGTACCCTTGGTACACAATGCAAAAGACAGCTTCCATAAGCAATGGCACATTTTCTATCCACTAAATCACTCAACGTGGCACAATGTGCCTCATGGTGTACAGCCTGCTCTCTTCTGTTGAGCTATAGAGTAGAAATGTACAAATGGCCATCATACATTCCTGATTGCTCTGATAGATGGAAAAACAATGACAGACTTTGTAGCTAATATAACAACCAACTAAATTTGTTATACAATATAAGCATCAAATGAATCATGGGGTTTAGGGGTAAAGCAAAGTGTGGAGTTGAAAGTTGTCTATGATCTTACTAAATGGAGGAGCAAGTTCGAGGGCCTGCCTGGCCTTCTGTTACTCTTATTTCTTCAGTTCTTATAAGTCTTCATACAAGAATAAATCAATGGATAAAAATAATTACTCTTAATTCTCACTGATATTTTAAAACAGCTTTTGAGACAATGAAAGAAATCAAAACTGTTTGATAATTTTATGTGGAACATGCCTCCATCTTTACGGAGTTAACAATCACCACTTTCACTTTGATAAAAACAAAAGACCGCGGATGCTGGAAATCCAAAACAAAAACAGAATTACTTGGAAAAATTCAGCAGGTCTGGCAGCATCGGCGGAGAAGAAAAGAGTTGATGTTTCGCGTCCTCGTGACCCTTCCACAGAAGGGTCATGAGGACTCGAAACGTCAACTCTTTTCTTCTCCGCCGATGCTGCCAGACCTGCTGAGTTTTTCCAGGTAATTCTGTTTTTGTTTACCACTTTCACTTCGGCTGGCGGCTCAGTCATACGAGGTAGGCGAACTAATGAAAGAACGGAAGCTATCATTTATTTATTTGAGGCTGAGTTGCTGCTGCTTACAGAACTATTGCGTCAGATTTTCAAGATTCTGAGTCTGCTGCTCAGGTGTTTTATTCAAACAATTCTCACAACTCCATGACAAAACAATATTGCCACTATAGTATGCACTTGCATTGTGATTTTAAAGTACCAGATTCCCTAAGGTCCTCTTGAGATTGATGAGAACAATAGACACTGAGCCACAGGAGACAAGTTTGGAATGATGAATGAATTCCATGGTACTAACATAGGTTTTGAAGTTTTTAAAGCAAGACTAAGCTGCAGAGAGGAAGAAAGATTGAGGGATGGCATACCAGAAATTTCAAAATTGGGGGAGGAAAGTTGCTACCATCAGTCTGGACTGAATTCAAGCCTACATCCCAGAAGTTAGAGGACAATTGGATTAAACCACTGCTTAAACTAGCTCGCTTTTCCTTAGTCTTAACACAATTTATTTCCTGTACTCCACCTCATTCTTCTCCTCCATCTTTTTTCTTTATCTATCCCTTTTCCATGATTGCAGGTAAAATGGAAAAAATATTTTAAGCTGTTTCTGTACTGCTACAGCTACACTCAGCAGCATAGGCAATGAGCAGGTGCCCACTGTAGGAGGATAGAAATACCAGTATATGGCAATGTATGCTATCACAAACAGTCATTTTGTAGTACAGAACTTGCGTATTGCTGAAAAAAGGGACATATCTAAGCTTTTCACATGCAGTATAAATCGTTGTTTTGCCTTTATATTGATATTCTTGCAAGTGTCTGGCTGACAAAAAGCTTAGACATATCTCTTTTTTCAGTTATCATCTTCCTTCAGCTCCTTCTCTCCAGGACCTGGTTTTTAAACAGCATCTAATTGGAAAATGTTCTCCACTATGTGCAATAGGTAAATCAGATTTTCCTGTTCCCAGTGAACTGGAGCAATTCATATATTTCAAAGGTTACTTACCTCAGTCCAATTTCATTTTTAGCTGCTAGCCTGAACATATATCCTACTGATGGGGACAATTTAGTCAGCTTGTATTGCTTCTGATGTCCAAAGTAACATTCCTTGAAAGGGTTTTGTCTTCCCTATATGAAGAAAGCTTATTGTAGTTAATTCTTATTTAGCCATTTAATAACAGCTACTGACAATTTACTATTACAACTTTATCTGCACCACGACACTTTGACCCTTTAATAAGAACTGTCATTTAAAAGAATACCAGGAAAACACTCACCTCATCCCATTCTAAAAGATAACTGGAGATTTTAGAACCACCATCATTGGGTGCCTGCAGCAAAAATTAAAATGGCAGATTAAAGGGATTATTAGATTTCAATACATTACTGGATTTATTAGCATACTAGCATGCTGTTTCTGTTGCTGTGCACAAAGAAAAACATTTTCTGCAGCTCTCATTGTTCCCTATGGGTTACTTACACCATGTTTAGAAAATTAGATTGGGGCCCTGGGAATATTTGCACAAGATCCCCATGCGTATTGACCTTTGGAAGGAAGCCCCCTTCCACTCCCACTAGATTTTTTTTTAAATGTTGAATACCAGACCCCACTCCTCCCTCTTACAGAAGTCAAAGCATCAGAAAATAATTTACTGATAGATCTAGTAATACATACCTTCCACTGAAAACTCAGACTGTTTTTGGTCCTATTAATTAGTTTTGGTGGAGCTGGAGAATCAGGTTTACTGATTTCTGTGGTAAAGCTTGTCACTTCCGAAGCAGACCCTTTCACAGAATTACAAATTGCTGAAACTCTACATCAGAGAAAAACAGAGCTGTTAAATGGACAGAGCAGAAGCCTCCTTTCTCTTGTAACAATCTCAGAAGTTTTATTATGTTAATTTTAAATAATATCAGGTATGAAAATATACCTAACGTGGTAATCTGTGGCTGGTCGAAGTTCGGATATAGTAACCGTGGTTTCTTCGCCTCTGAAATTAAAACAGGTCTTATGTTGAACTTCCCTGCTCTCATGATCGTTTTGGAAATAACAATTTGCATTTATATAGCACCCTAAAACAAAGCAAAACATCCCAAAGCACTTCAAAGGAGCATTATAAAACAAGATTTGACACCAAGCCACATAATAAAATATTAGGGCAGGAAAACTAAAGCTTGGTCAAAGAGGTAGGTTTAATTGGGTGCCTTAGAGAAGGAAAAAGAAGTAGAGAGGGAGTTTCAGAGTTAGGATCAATGTTCCCACTAATTTCTGTTTGCTGTACACAGTCCATTTGGTGTACTATGCATTGCCTTTAAGATTATGGCGCAGCTGCTTATCTGCACATCTTAAAGCCAGCATTATTTGTGCATAGTCCGTTTGTTCCCTGCATGATATATTACAGACTGCTGAGCAGCTTACAGGGAAAAGTGCTTAGGATTGTAGCTGCTGAAGGCATGGCCACCAATGGTGCAATGATTAAAATCTGGCTGCTCTAGAGGAGTGTAGGAATTTTGGTGGGTTGTGGGAGTAGAGGGGGTTACAAGAGTAGAGAGGGCAAGGCCATGGAGGGATTTGAAAACAAGGATGAAAATTTTAAAACTGAGATACTGCTTGACCAAAAGCCAATGCAGGTCAGTGAACGGAGGAGTGATGGGTGAACAGGACTTGGTGCCAGTTAGGACAAAGACAGCAGAGTTTTGGATGACCTCAAGTTTACCTGGTTAGAATGTGGGCGGCAAGCAGGAATGTGTCAGAACAGTTGATTCTAAATGTAACCAAGGCATAGATTAGGGTGGGGTGGGGGGGGGGTTCAGCAGCAGATGAGTTGAAGCAGGTGTGGTATGAGATGACAATGAGGTGGGGACAGGTGGTCTTAATGATGGCACAGATATGTTGTTGGAAGCTCAACACAGTAAATCACAAAGTCATCTTTCCTAACATTCCACACCCAAGTTGTAAGTATCAAAAATGCTATCCATCATTATACCACAGGAATTATGATGCACCACTGTGATTGCTTCCAAAAAAACCTGTTTTTTTAAATAACTGAAAATATAGTAAAACATGTGGTTAAAGTTCCATTGTCCAAGAACTTTCGGTTAAGGAACATTCCTCCTCTGTTCCCCATTGGTTCTTCCAGTTTACTGTCTGAATCTACTGGTGATGCCACTGAAACATATAAGACTCTGAAGGGGCTTGACAGGGTAGACACTGAAAGGTTGAGGAATCTTGAACTAGGGGCACAGTCTCAGGTAAAGGAGGCCATCATTCAGGACCGAGATGAGGTGACATTTCTTCATTCAAAGAATTGTGAATTTTTGGAATTGTCTATTCAAGGGCTGTTATGTTCCATCGTGAATATATTTAAGGCGGAGAAAGACAGATTTTTGTTTTCTCAGGGAATGAAGAGATATGGGGAGTAGGTGAGAAAGTGGAGTTGAAGCCGAAAATCAGCCATAATCATAATGAAAGGCAGAGCAGGATAAACGGGTTGTATAGTAACTACATCTTAAGTTCTTACTCCATATTGTTATTGCTGTTCCTGGCTCTCTGCAGAGAACCAAGAAGCCCAAACCGCCACACCTACCCCACCAACCCTGCAAGCACTTGAGCCCCAATCTGCTTTTTCCTAGCCATAATCTCCATCCTTAGTCCCTTTCCCTTCTCTTTCTTTGTTGCTTTACGAAACCATTTTCCCTTAGTATCCATCTCTTCCAGCCTCTGATTCCAAGGCATCCTCCCAATTTGTGTCCAGTGAATGTCAACGCCCACAATTCTCAACACTCTTAAACAAGTGGAGAACAGTTAAGACTCTCTGTGGTGGTGGTCAAGTGATGTCACAGAACTTGGGTAGGTGGGTGGGGGGTGCATAAGCTCACAATGGTGGAAAATTTAATGCTGTGACCTCCATGTCAATAATCTAGAAGAAGTGCCTTGGAGGCCCAAGTCCCATTTTATGAATATCGATTAATCCAGTGCAGTTCCTGGATTTTGTGGGAAGGGGAATTCTATACCCACCATCCACAGTAGCAGAGAAACCTCTCTATCCTTGGGATAAGGTTGTGCAAGCATTTAGTCACAGAGATGTAGTAGTTTATCTAGCATTATGGATGCTTGGTAGAGAAATTTTCATGACGCCACAGTCTTTTCTTCCCCCATCCGTTACTTCCTTACATTTAGCCGCATGTTCCATGTTTTCAGCTGCAAACAAACTTGATGCATTGAAGGCTGCCTGTAATTCATAATTTGAGAGCCTCTGCGATTTCACTGTGAAATTTGGATCTATTATGTAAATGATTTGGAAACTGTCAATAAGTGTCCATTTATGCAGGTTGTGTTATATAAGTATCTTATACCGAAAATAGATCTTTATTTACCAATCGTAGAGTATACTTACTGAATCCCATTTGTCCTTTTTTGAATCAGAATTAAAATTGTACAAAATTTGCAAAAGCAACCAGAACTAAATGAATTCCTGGGACTCCACCTTCACATTTTTATTTTTGTCATCTTGGTGATGAGCTATGATTTAAAATATTTAATGTTTAGCATACAGAACTGGGCAATGCCTTGGTTTAGAATATTGCCTTTTCACACCTGGGTTCAATTTTTGTCCAAGCTAATAGGATCTAGTTCTTCTGGTTCAGACTTATTGGGTTAGGGCAGTCTCAGTCCTGTGCTAACTATGGGCAATCTCACTCTCAAGTAGTAAAACACTTGGTTTTCCATGCATTGTCCTAGGGTGGAATGAGTTTTAGTTTGCAATTCATAGCTTTCTACAACTAGGGGTTGCCCCAACAACGACACAGGGTACCAAAGTGAAATCTTGATCAGCACACAAAATGAATACAAAACAAAAAGAACCAAACCAGCACACTTACAAATAAACCACTTTGAATTTTCCACCTTTTCCACTGTTAGATAGTGTAACTTCATAACTGCAGGTTGCTGGTAACTGTTCACCATTATCTTCCTCCTCCACTGAATTCGAGGGTGGATTCCAGGACAAGACAACTGATCTTCCTTTAATTTCAGGTACCTGAAATTAAAAGTCTGGTTAAATGTGAACATAGAATGTAATAGGGCAACAGCTCCAACAGCAGTGACAATCAACAACATCTTGAATTTATATTGCACATTTAAGGTATAAAAATATCCCACACCACTTCACTGGGGCTTAATCAAACAGAAATCGTTACAGAACCTAAGCAGGAGATATTTAGTTGAGTGAAAGCTCAGTCAAAGAAAGAGAGGTTGGGAGGTTTAGGGAGGATGGCCATTAATGGTGGGGTGAAGCCAGGATGTACAAGTGTAAAGCTCTCCGAGAAATTGTAAGGCTGGAAGAGATCCCAAAAACAGGGAAGGGAAGGGTCACAAGGGAAGTAAACACGAGAATTAGAAATTTAAACGAGTCAGCAGATGGACTGAGGCAGGACTGAGCAAGTGATGTTAAACGGCAAAGTAGACAGTCTTTGTTTTGGATAGGAAATGAGGTCAGGAGCTCATCTTATTATTGAATATAACGTGAGGTTTGCGAATGGTCTGCTTCAACCTAAAAGTGTTTCTGCCAGGACCACATGTAGGACAAGCAGTCTAATAACAAAGTAGTTATCAAAGGATTGAGGTGGTAGAGGGATAGATCAGCATGTCATCAGGTTACACATGGAAAATGCCCTCATGTCTTCGGATCATGTTGCAAAAGAGCAGCATTCAAATGAGCAAGAGGAGGGTGTCAAGGAAGGAGTCTACACTTAACACTGTAAAGGTGAGATGAGAATCTATTGTTAGAGATACCCTATCTATGATTGGATAGGCAAGAGTGGAACAAGTCAAGGTAGTTCCAACGAGCTGCATCAATAGAGGGATGATGGAAAAAGGTGGGTTTCTAACAGCATTAATGGCTGCAGGGATGTCTAGGAGGGATAAGGCACCATAATCACAAAAGATATCTTTGGAGATTTTGATTCAGGTCAGATTTGGAGGTGACAACACCTTCAAAGACTTTGATAAGAAAGGGGAGGTTGAAGATGGGGTGGTAGTTTGCCAGGATATAAAGGTCAAGGGTGTTTTTTTTTCAGGAAATTGTGATGATGGCAATACTTTCTTTTAGAAAAGGGACAGCACCTGAGCAGAGAATTATGATTATTCCACGGCTGCAAGATTAGGCAGTTGTCCTAATTTCAGGTCTTTATGCTGTAAAACCAAGTCATGAGCTGTGCAGGATGACCAATGTCATCTTCTTTCTTAGAAAGATGGATATGGTTCCGTCTCAGAAGGCCGGCCTGATCCCTAGTAAGAATATAAGGAAAAAATAGGAGTAGGCCAGTGGTATTCCAAATCTGCTCCACTAATCAGTAAGATCATAGCTAATCATCTACCTCAACTCCACCTTCTCGCAATGAAAGTGTAAGAAATAGAGGCAGGATTCAGAGAAACAGGAGCAGGATTCAGAGAAATGGGAGCGATAGTTGGAGAAAACACTCAGGATATCAGATGGCAGGCAGATGTGGGAACCTTTCCATATTGTCCCCGTCCTAATCCAGGAACACTGAAAACAACTGCAACACTTAGTGCAGGTGTCAGAATCAAAGCTTAAACCAGGGACTGATGCTGAGCCCACTGCGGTTTGTGTGCATGGCATGTTATTCAGCCAGCCATCATGTGGCACTAATACACCAATTCCGAGTTTAAAAAACTTTAATCTTACTTACCACAGGCTTAGCAATGCCAGAAAGAAGTTCTTGTAATAATTTTGTTTCTGAATCCGAATCTGAGAATTAGATAAAAACACAAAAAAAGTTACAAAACAATGTATCATGCTTATGTTTAATATGACTATAAAAAATCAGCATCATTTCATGGTAATCTTGCATTTGAATAATGCTTTTAAATTATTTCATTTTATAACTACCATATTATTCATATGTATTGTGCTGCATTAATAAATTACAGTCACACTTGCTCAAAACGTTTAACATTTATATGAGCCATTTTTGTTCAGTTTGGCCACAAGATGCTTTCTTCATTCTGAATAGTGAAAATTTCCTTAATGCTCAAAAGCTACTAATTAGATTTCCTTTCCTAGTTCAATTGACATTTGAATAATGATAGAGAATAACTTGTCATGTTTATGTTAGATAGTTTCGCAGGTACAGCATCAGCAGTCACCCCTGTCAGCTGGTTCTGTGTCTATACAATTTGGAATATATTGTTTACAGCCCATCTTTTAGATAAATCATAGTGACACTCGGGTTCATACAACCTTTACGCTGTATGCTTGCGGCTGGAATATAACATATGCAGTCACACAATTCTCTTTCCTTAAACAGTAGATTGAATACACATTCTATCATATCAAAACAAACATTAGGACCAGCAAATTGTTTTGCTTGCATGAAGCAGATAGGCGAACAGCAGTGTAATACATATTTATCTATTTTCTTTAGTACAAAGACAACACTCACTCACTAAGCAAGATTTTAAACAGAATTTTTCTCACTGTAAACTCAAGCTAACTCAATAGCTAGCCTAGCACTAACTTAATAAAAATTTCTGCAATAAAGAATTATTGGTTGTGAAAGTAAAGCTGAATTTCTATCTGAGAAGTACAATCTGGCATCATTTGAAGTATGTAGAAAGGCAAAAGATGCTACATTTGTCAATTACCTCAGCTCAAAAGCTATTCTGAATTTACCAACTGTTTGGAAAGCTTCAGTGGAGAATAGAAATTTCTTGTAGTCTGTATTTCATTCTATTCAATTTACCTAGTATGTAAGCTTATAAAGAAAATGCCAGAAAGTACTTCTGAAGAACAACACTGGCAATTTTGATGACGGCAGAATGGTTTAAACTTTCACTTGGTCTTTGTAAGATAAATGCAACAGAATGCCTTGCATCCAGGCTGTGTTAACAGGTAAGGACACATTTGTTTTGAGAATCACCACCATGACGAACATAAGTTGACCTTTGTAAGTCCTGCTGTAATATGCAGTTTCTGTACAATGTACAGCAAAGCTCACAGAAAGCCACAATTGACCCAGTGTGTGCTTTTTCTAATAAACAAGGCTGTGCAAATTAAAAGAAACTTCTTGTAATAATAATCTTCTTTCCCAAAGAGGAAACCAGTCTCCAATTGGAATCTTTACAACCTAATGCAGCTGGTAACTTAAAGGTCAAGCTGACTGCTTGATCAATGGAGTTAAGATGGAATAAATTGACTACAGAGCTCTGGTAAAAAAGAAACTAACTCAGCACCAGCTGGTGAAAGCACAGAGCATTTCTTCTTTCAAATGAAGTGTTAAACCGATTCCCTGCTTGCTCATGTGGATCAGGAATTCTTCTGGTGATCTGACAAACATTCATTCCTCAACAAGCAATGCCAAACTAGATTTACTGGCTACTCAACTTATTTGAGAGACATGGCAGTGTACAAAACTGACTGCCAACTTTGCCTGTAAAACAAAAATGGCTACACTTAAAGTGTTTAGTTACTTGCCAAGCAGTTGGAGGATGTGGAAGGTGTTATACAAATGCAAGTTATTTAATTTCTTATCCATAGGATAGTAGGTAACTAAGCAATAATCAGCTCAACCAGGAGGGAATATATTCTGTTTACATTTAAAAAAACATAACTTCCTTTGGACTTGAAAAGAAACTAAACACTTCAATTTATGCATTTCGCTGCTACTATGTTTCACTACAGATATATGCCACTATAAATGCTCGTGTTTAGTGCTGAGGGGCAATAACAGCTAAATAATTAGCAGAAACTAATTTGCCTAAATGTAGGAAATTGATAGGTATGGAAAGACCAGCTTGCCCCATACATCACAATGGCTGGAGTTTCATAATGCAGTTTACACAAATACCATCTCACCCTCTGCCTCCAATAACATCCACCATAAACAGCCAACACCACCACCCCACCTCACTGCACCAACCAAGCCATGTAATCTCATGGCAGAGGGGAAAAGACCTTTGCCTGTTGAAGGTAAGTTAAAGTAGCCTATGGAAAGACTCAAAATACCAGAGATTAGTGTTGAAGAGTCATACAAACTCGAAATGTTGGCTGTATTCCTCTCCACAGATGCTGTTGGACCTGCTGAGTTTTTCCAAGTAATTTTGTTTTTGTTAGAGATTAATGTTATTCTGATGATGCCCACTGGCACTTTGTGGCTCCAGGCCTTCGGGTGACTGGCTTCACACAGAACGCTCAGTTAAAAACAATCATGAGAGTTAGAAAGTTGTCAATTTGAGCCTTGCACTAAGAGTTCAACAAAATCTAAATATTAGTCCACTACTGAAACAGTGCTGCACTATCAGAGATACTGTCCTTCAGGCAAGAAATTAAACTGAGACCTTGTCTTCAATTTCTGGTAGTTCAATAGAAAAATAACAATCCTAGAGCACAAACTGAAGAATAGGGAGTTCTCCCTGTGACTTTGCTAACTTTCTGCCCTGATAAAATGCTAATAATAATAAATTAACTGATCATTCATCTTGATGTTTGAGAGTTTGTGTTACTTTTGTCTATGGTATAGTCACTACACTTCAAATTAATTTGACATACGTGAAGTCCTTTGAGGTGTTGTTGACAGATGTGAGAAGATTCTATGGGCAGAATTTTACGTTCCGCAGGTAGGGGCACGACCGACCCGACTGGGCATAAAATAGCGAGCATCCCAAAGTCATCACTCACTTGCACGATACTTTGGTCGGAGGGCACGCACGAGTATCGGTGTGCGCCCGCTGATAATTAAGAGGCCTATTAAGGCCATTAATGTATTAAGAGTGACTTTTTGCTGCCCGTCCATCCTTATGGTTGGTAGGTGGGCGTATCAGCCAGGTGGCCTTTGGATTTTTGAGGAAACCTCATCTGCAGGCAGGTGAAGTTCCAGAGATTAATTTAAAAAATTAAAATGTTTTGACAATTTTTATGATCTATATGTTTAGATGAGTGAGTCCTATGTAGGAACATTTTTTTTAAAGAATTTCATAACCTTTATTTTTGTTTTTACAATTCTTCAGCTCCTTGAGGCAACTCTTTGCCTTCAGGGAGCTTCCAATGCGCGCTCCCCCGCACCCACACGGACGTGTCAGCACTCGCCCTCCTCCCACCGCTAGCCAGTCCAGAAGTGCTGAGTTTTTTAGCACACCTTTCACACTGCTGGCCGTAAATTGGCCAGCCAGCGTGAAATCGTGGATGGGGGCCGATCACAGGCAGTGGATCATTTCCCGGCCACTTCCAGGCCCACTCACTGCGCCTGCCCAATGACCTGAAAATCCTGCCCTATGTGAATGAAATATTTCCTTCACTCAGGGGCTAATGCATTAGTTAAAACTGATACAATTCCAGGTGATGTCCTGGATACACATGATTGCCAAAATTTCCATTTCCAAACATTGCTGTAGTTTAATCACAATGGACTCCAAAAGGAGTAAAAGTCCATCCCGGGATTTAAGAAGCAGAAGTAATAACACTGAGGGGGAAAAAAATAAGTTTTGTTCTTCAGGTGACAACTCAGTGCTCAAAAATGCAATAGACATTGGCACAGTTTCCAAAGTCCATTTTTGAGTTTGTGAGAAGAAGAAAACAATTAATTGGCATTTGACCTTGCTCTACAGAAACTCGTCTCTCAATGTGCAACTACACATACAAAAACACAAATTCGTTGGGTTCTTGAATACTTTGAATTAAAATTCAAACCTTATTACGATGACAAATTGTCCAAAAGCACGACTCTACTCTCAAAATTATTAGGAACAACCCAGTGGGTTCAATATATTTAGAAACAAATATTCTTAATGAATATACAAAGTTTGAATATGCTCAAATCCAGATGTGCTCAAAAGTTAAAATTTTCAGATTAATGCTAATATTGTCCAAGTCAATAAGCAAGTTCTCCTTTGCGGGGTGATATCAATCTGTGTGAAACAATTACCATTAAGCATGGAAAAATATAGCTGACCGTAGCATAAGTATAACTTACTGAATTCAAAGATGTGTCAATGCAATAAATGATCTTCGCTTTCTATATAGTTTATTTAAAGTGTTGTCAAATTTTTAGGGGAATTTGAAATAGACTTATTTTGACAGCCCTGCCATGCCTAAAGGACAATATTATCATGATAACTGTCACCTCCAAATGGTACAGCATCCTAATTTGAGACATATATTGCAGTTTCTTCTTTATCACTGGGTCAAAATCCCTACCTTACACCATCTCAGAACACAATCACCACAAGAGCTGTAGCAGTTCATAAAAATCCATCACTACTTCTGTTCAACATAAATGGAAATAGGCAACAAACATAGCCTTACCAGCAATGCCCAGGTTCTTGAACAAATAAAGTTCTAAACCTTTTACTCAAACAGGGATGGAGCTTTAAAGGTTATGGTCCCACCTTTAGTGTGGATCACATCAGTAGAGGTACAGAAGACCAGGCAATTTTAAAATAAATTAACATTTTAATTTATGAGTGATTAAGGAAATTAGGCAGAACAGCGAAAGAAAATTAGAGGCAAAGGCTCTTTCATATATAGGAAGTTTCCAGATAACACAACATATTTATTTACAGAGGAGCTGGTCAATATTAGACCAGACAGGCCTGAATTCAATCGTTATTTTGTTAGCTGATCTGACAAGGGATGGAAGTAGGATGTCTACGATTGGCCTCAGCATTCAAAGGCTAAAAGGACCAAATTTCACTCATGGTTCCCCACTCCTGATCTCTATTAAACGATCCTTGATGTAAGTTTGTACACAATGAGGACAAGATCAGGTTCAGTTTTGATTTGTTAAAATAGCTTGTTGCTGTTCATCACCAAGGCTCAATAGAAAGCTTGTATGGATCATACAACCAGAGCGCAAGGAACAGTCAAACAGCCAAATGGGGAAACATTAAGACAAAAAGTGCATTGTCTTTGTGTTATATCATGGCATTTCAGCATGATTATAGTGTTAAGGGATTACACAATGTCACAAGAACTGAGATAATCTGAAAAAAATGACCAATCCAAGAAGTGCAGAATTGTCTGGAGCTGATGGTAGTGCAAAGGCCAAGGGAGTGAATGCAGCAATTCAAGGCGGTGGCTCACCATCACCTTCTCTAGGGAATCTAGGGACGGGCAATAATTGATGGCTTTGCCAAAGACACCCACATCCTGAGAATGACTGTTTAAAAAAATTCCTATTGTCTCAACTTTGATTCAATTGCAATTTAATTATCTCATCCTCAGCAAACTCTGTGGATCAAAGAATGATAATCATAAATAGTAATATTAATATGGTTTACTTTTGAGCACTCCAAAAGATAAACAGCTTCCTGTAAAAGAACACTTTATCTTTGAAACAGTGAAACCCATCAGAATCTGCCAATTTGAATGAGTAAGCTGGTGGCTGTCAAGATATCCTTCCTCTTTGCAAGGATATATACTGGATTTACTCTTTAAAATCATGTGATATGAACACTGATCATTGTCCTTCCTTGTGCAAACACTGTAGGAATTTAGCCAATCCTTAGTGAGTGGTACACAAGTTGGGTAAATTTTTCTGCAGAGTATTTGTAACAGTAAGCAACATGTAGTTTCAATCCTTTAGGTCACCAATTTTAAAAAATCTCAATTCAAACATTAGAGACAAATTAGAGTTATGTCTCTCACCTAATCAGTCACATTTGGTAAATAATCAAAAGTCACCAACAAATCACCAAATTAAGCTGTTTTTTTTATTTTCCCATCAATTTGTCACACTAAGTTTGTCATCCAAACTGGATCCTCTTTTTTTTAATGTTTGTGATATGCTACAATTGCTGAATTCCTCTGTGCAAAAAATACTTTTGATAGCAAGGCTAACAATGCCTTAATAGCACTAACATTGAATGTTTTCCACTATTTTCACTCATTTAAGTCTCCCGAATAAATTTCTCATTTTCTAAAACTGAAGCATTCACATTTTCCTGTCATTCGTGCACATTAGAATCACCTTTACACACATTTGACACTACTTTCATTCATGCGCATTCTTGTTCAGAGGGAGTGTAGAATACTTTATCTATTTGTTTTCTTCAGTACAAAAACAAAGTCCTTTGAATTACATCCAGGTTATGAAACTTTTTAGTCCACATTATTCCTTCGGCTGAGCGCCAAAGGAAATTCTTTTTTTCTTTTATGAGTTAGAACTTAAAAATTATATAAAATTTGACAGAATTAATGTTTTTTTTGCTGTTTTTAATCTTTTTAAACAGAATTTTTGGCTTTTGGACATAACACATACCCAAAGTTTCATAATCAGTGCCCTTTTTAAAAGTTAAACAGTTGCAAGATTAACTTCTAATTTCCTTTGTTTTTAACTTTAGCTAATTCAAAAGCAAACATATTTCTAAAGTCATAAAATCTGATATATTTCCCTCTATAAGGTATAATGGAACTCTGCTTCAACAATAATAATGAATCCACTATGCTCCAGTGATAAACTAGTTCCCTCTCAGTGATGGCCTTACTAAGTCAACAGTTCTCACTCATTGTCTAAACACAATCAATACTACTTATGGTGACAAAACAAAAACATCTGGAAAAACTCAGCAGGTCTGGCAGCATCGGCGGAGAAGAGCACAGTTGACGTTTCGAGTCCTCATGACCCTTCAACAGTTGAAGGGTCATGAGGACTTGAAACGTCAACTGTGCTCTTCTCCGCCGATGCTGCCAGACCTGCTGAGTTTTTCCAGGTATTTTTGTTTTTGTTTTGGATTTCCAGCATCCGCAGTTCTTTGCTTTTATCTCAACTGATGGTGACACTCTCTTTGAAGTGAACTCTCGAAATTTTAATACTGTTGCTACATAATTTTAAATGAAGTGTTGGCAGCAACCAGAAAAATCATATTGCTATGTACAAGAAACTGTTCAGAATAGAGAATAAGTTCAGTAAAAAGTATCTTTTTTCAAAGATTTAATTTATTGAATGGTGTTAAATTGGCTTTTTCGTTAAAAATATAAAATTCTGGTGGTATTTGCTTTGTGTCACAGAAGAGTAATAAATGCATAGCCGGGTTTCAATTCACATTTCAACTAACACTATTTATAAATTTCACATAATTAAAATACTAAAGAACAATCTACAGCACCAATCTGTTGCTAAATTTTGGAACAATTTAAGTATCCATCTTAGAATGGTTTATTTGCAAATTAAAATATTTGAACCTCCAGAGTTTGCACAGCACAAATATTTTGTGCCATGAGAATGCTGTTAAGATAATATTTACTGAAGCTATTCGGCTGAGCAAACAACCATCTTCCTAAATTTTAACAGATGTTTGTGCTTTTCCAGAGTATCTAAGGAAACAGTTACAAGTTCTCACCTCCAGCCTCTGTATCAACTTGTGGGCTGCTTTGTGCTTTCCCAGGCAGCTTCAGTTTTACTGGCCCTGCTGCAATCCCTGTAACACCACATGTAGCTTGTCCCTTTCCATATCCATTTTGCACATTTGTAGGTGAAACTGAGTGACTTTTACGTGGAGAAGAAGGGGGGCTATTGGGTTTATCTTTCTGTCCTCCCACTTGTCTCTCTTTAAGCCTTTTTTGCAAACGTTCATGTGCTTTAAGAGTCCTTTCATCTCTATGGTTGAAATTTGACCTTCCATGTGATGAGCGAGATTCTGTAAAAAAAAATGTTGCAGAATCAATGTTGTGAAACAAATTCATGTTCTGATTCTTTGTTGATATTATGCTTATACCACTGGTCTGTACAGAAACCCATCACTGAAAATAATGTTTTTATTTTATTTGCATCCCCATTTTCTCAACCCCACACAACCTTAATCTACAACAGTAGGAGAGCCTACATCTGCAGCACAATATGCCAATAATGACATCCACCATCCAGCAGCCCATATATGAATTGGTACAATGTTTTAGGGCCGATTGAGCATCATGGAACATTGAATGGAAACATGGTGTTTACAAATTGCACAATGTCGTTCTTTTATTCTCATATGCCATGGCGCCCTCTTTCATTACAGCTCATTTCAGCATTTATCAATGTGTCTTTTTGGTTTTAATTTAATCCAACTGTGATTGCTCTTTCTACACATTGCATCTAAGCATTTAGGAGTGCTACTTTGGGAATGGAAAATTAGGATTTGAACTAGATTTCTTTTGAGGCTTACAATATACAACTCCAAATGGAGCACAGAAAACAGATAGACAGGCAAACCTGGCTTAAGTTAAATTACATTTGCTGTGAGACCTCTAAGGTACCATGGGAGATGAAGCAAACTCTGTTGGAATGAAGAGTCTGTTTGGGTTTAAGTCTGATCCCTTTATTGGATTAACTGAGTTTAAACGACAACACAATGTAAATTTCACAAACTGAAAATTAAATAAAAACCCTACGCATCTGAAATTAATAAATACTGTAATTTAAATGTTAGAAATGGCTATTAAAAAGACTTAACAATACATAAAGTGGCTCAACAGAACAAAAATGTATTGCTGGGCCTAATACTTTTGATTCTTCTCTGCTAGACAGCATTTATTGTTGTTTTGCTTGGTGATTGAATTAAACTGTTTTCGTTGACCTCCGTGAATGACACAGAATCTGTGAATGAAGTTTATGTACAAAAGGAGTGGCAGCTTCTTTAGTAGGGCATAAAAGTCAGATGCATACACAGTGGGCTGGCAAAATTACTATGTTGCAAAAATGTTTTTATGTAAAATATTAGCACAGAAACAAGCTATTCAGCCCAACTAATCTGAGGTATTTGTATTCATGAGTCTCCTCCCATTCCATATACCTCTTTTCAGCCCATCAGCATATATTTTCATTCCCTTTTTTCTATACTCATCTCTAATATTCTTTTTAAATTTTCTAAGCTATTTGCCTGAACCATGTCCTGTGGTATCAAGTTCCACATTCTAACTATTGAGTAAAGGAATTTGTCCTCATTCCCTGTTGGGTTTAGCAGTAACCATCTTGTATTTATTCCCTCTAGTTTTGGAAACAATCTCTTCACATCTACCAAGTCGCACCCATGTATTATTTTAATGACCTCTATCAGGTCTCAAAGTCTTCTCTTTACTAAAGAAATGAACCCCAATCTGTTCAATGTTTTCCAATAGCAGCTATCTCTCAATGATATCATCCTTGTAAATTGTATATACATTCACTCTCTCCAGTGTTTCCATGTCCTTTCAAAAGCATGGAGACCAGAAATGTGCATTGTATTACAAGTGCAGCTTGACCAGACTCCTCTAAGTTTAACATAACTTCACTACAAATGTATTCCATATCCCAGCTCATTGTGGGTCAAAGAAATAAAAAATGCTAGCAATGCTGCTTTCAATGATTGTTCTTCTGTACCCCTGGACTCCTTTGCTCTTTTACCTTATTCAATTTATCTTCTAAGCTGCAGGTGATGTTTCTATTTTTCTTATCAGTGGACCACCTCACATTTCTCCATGTTAAAGTTCATTTGCCACTTAACTGCCGAGTGAGCAAGTTTCCTAATGCCTTCTTGTTTTATGTTGCATTCTCAGTGTTAGTTATACTTCCCAGTTTGGTATCATCTGTAAATTGATTCTGACTTGCTCGTTCCCAAGTCCAAATCATTTATGTAAATTATGATTACCAGTGGTCTCAACACTGATCCTTTTGGTACATGGCTTTCTCCCTTCCTCCAATCCGAGTAACTATCCATTACGCCTACTCGCTGCTATCCATCCAGCTATTTAACTTTACCTGATGTGCCTTCACCTTTGTCATGAACCTACTGCGTGATGCCATATCAAAGGCCTTTTGAAATTCCAGGTACGGCATATACTACATGACCATACAAAGAATTCTATCAGTTTACATAAACATGACTTGGCTTTTTGGAATCCACACTGATTAGTTTTATTATACATTCTATCTCAATTCCATCACTTCTTTCAGGACAGATTCTAATATCTTTCCCATCACTGATGGTAAGCT
Organism: Carcharodon carcharias; assembly: GCF_017639515.1. Classification (NCBI taxonomy): domain Eukaryota; kingdom Metazoa; phylum Chordata; class Chondrichthyes; order Lamniformes; family Lamnidae; genus Carcharodon; species Carcharodon carcharias. The sequence continues at coordinate 120,930,648 of NC_054475.1, forward strand.
GACTGGTCTACAGTTCCCAGGTTTTGTTCTGTCCCCTTATATATATATATATATATATATATATAGAAATATTAATCGTCCACCATTCCTCTGGCGCTATCCTCTCTTCTATGGAACTTTGTATATAAACTAGTGCCTTGATTACATTCTGCCTCCCTTGTTTCCTTCAGTATGCTTGGATGCATACCATCTATCCTAGGTTTCTATCCTCTTTTAGTTTTGCTGGTTTGTGAATTATTTTCTCTCTTTCTTTCCCAACTATATCAATATTCTTATTAAGCTCATCCTCTAGTGGTGTCCATTTTGTTATCTTCTTTAGTAAAACCTTTGGTGAAGTAGTTATTCATTACTTCTGCCTGAGAAAGTATCTTTCTCATCATTTAGTACCTTATCTCTACTTTAATTCTCCTTTAGTTGTGGATGCCATATTCTTTGATAATTTGATTTTGTAATTTCTCTTTGCCTTCCTGTTATCTTTTTACGTCAAGCTCTCAAGTTCTTCATATTCCATTTTCTCCTCTCCTTTAGTATCCAAGTACTTCTTATATGTCTATTTCTTTAGATTCAATTTTCCCTTTAGTTTCATAACAATATAACGATTATAATGTCCCATAATTAGCTTTCTTGTTTTTGGCTTTTAATTCACTTGAACCACTGATTATCCTGTTAAGATTTCCCACTGTTTTTCTATCTCTGTTTTTCAAGATTTTCTCCCCATTAACTTTCATTCCACCCTTATTTGCTCAAAATTTTAGTCTTTTCCAATCTATTACCTTGGCCATTCAAAATTCTAATCTCGAGCCTTACTATGTTGAGGATTACTACTACTAAGCTACTCTTCACTCTTGGTACTCCCATCTGTTCTGGTTCATTATTCATCACAAGATCCAGCAGTGATTGTTTTTCTTACATACTGAATATACTAAAAAACTCTTTTTTTCTTCTCTCCCACTGCTTCTTGCCAGTTTATTTGGGTAAGTGGGGTGGGGAGAGAGGGGTAGTTGAGATCTGCCATGATTCTTATTCAATGATTACTATTCACCTCAGGTTTGCCTGCATAGTTCTTAAACTCCCTTCCACCATTTGGTGGTCTAAAGTGTACCTCCAAAAGGGTGAAGAATTCCTCACCTTTCAATTTAGTCCACATGGGCTTTGTATCCAAATGCTGGTTACATCTTTTTAAACCATCATATTATCTTTAACTAGCACAGTTACTTCACCTCTTTCATTATACCCAGCAATATTTCATTGCCAATCTGCTCTCTATATAGCCATCTTTCTTTGTCATTGCTACTATAACTGGATCCTCTCTATAAATTGCTTCCAGTTCACCACTGTGTTCTGAATGCTACATATATTGCTGTACAATTTAAATTATTTTATTATTCCTCTCCTTGATTTTAGTAGCGGTTTTAACTTAATGCTGCTACTTCAATCTTTGTTCATTCATGTTATTCTTATTCCTTCCTTTAGCTGTCCTTCACTCTCCTTTGCTGATTTCTTTTTAAATGTTAGATTTCTGCAATATCTAGCAGTTCCCCTTTTCTGTAGAACCTTGATCCCAGCCCGGTTCAGGTGTAGCCTGTTGAAATGGTACAGTTCCTTCCAATTTCTGTAGTGCTGCCAGTGTCCCACAAAATGCAACCCTTCTCTCCCAAACCACTCCTTCAACCGTATGTTGACTTTCCTGCACGTGGCTCAGGTAATAATCCTGAGATAATTACCCATGAGTTCCCGCTTTTCAATATGAATCCTAACTTCCATTGTACAACCTCTCCCCTCTTCCTTCCTAGGTCATTGGTTCTGACATGAAGCACAACTGGATCCTCCCCCTCCTTTTCCAGATTCTTTCCCAGACATTTCAAGATGACCATTTCTCTGACACCAGGTAGGAAGATATCCTGCAAGACCCTTGATCCCAAATGTAAAGAATACTATCTATTCCCAGAGTTACAGAATCTCTTATGACTATAACCTTCCTATTATGCCCTCCTTCCTTTGGGTGTTCTCCTGCTCCATGGTACCCTAGACAGCCTTTTGGCTGTCCGTCCAAGTCATTCTCCTTTTGCTCACAGGTATTGAGTACTTTGCATTTTTTGGAAAGCTGCAGTGTCTGCTAGACCTCCTTCATTACCTCACCTATATTTCCCTAACCTGGCTAATTGAAAGTCACATTCTTCCCTTCCTGCACCTCTGCTTTCCTCTGGTGTGTGATGGTACCCTGGATGGTACTTTATTCTGGAGCTCCTTCTTCTCCCATGTCAGAATGTCCCTAGTTGAATTCCACTTCAATGACTCTGAACCGGAGTATCTTGTAGCAAAGATATTTCTTACAGGCGCGGCAGTATAGAAAAGTCTTTTTGCCCATAAACTCCAAAATACTACAATCCTTACAGAGTCTTAATTAATCAGTTGGCTATCTGTAGTTTATTCGTTGAACTAATTAGTAACTTGGCCTAGTTCACTAAATGTTTATTTACTTCAACGTTAAACTAATCAGTTACTATTATTAATTATTTTGCTTTGGCTGTTATTAGTGTTTATAAATGCAGTTCGAATTTAATCACTTAGCTCACTTACTTTAACTTACACTTGCACTAATATTAATTTCCTTATTAAATCAAGCTTAAAAGCTAACCACTAAAGATTCTAAACAGACAAAGGAATGGCTAAATAACTACATGTATATCTTTAATTTCCTCAGGTTCTGCTGCTCCTCTGTACATTGATTATGACATCATATTTTCTATTTCCATTCCAATTATTTACTTGTTTGCTGTTGGCCCTTTTTTGTAAACCATTTATCACTCTTTTCCAACCCCTGCACCAAATTACCATTGCCACTGCTTAGCAAGTCATTTTGTTTAGTAGATTCTCCCAGTTCTATGTGGCACAGCCAGACACAGCAATTAACACTTACAGCTAGTTAACTGTTAACTGTCAGAGCTGCAGTTTTAAATATTTAAAATAAAAGTTTGTTCAATTTCAGTTTTATAACACTTCTATTTTCCCACTCCTCACCACTCTCCAAGTTTTTTTGCCACTGTTTCACAAGTCACCTCATTTAGTAGATTTTCCCAGCTCTGTGCTGCACAGATTTGAACTTTAATAAGGAATTTGTCACTGCTACATCTGTGTGTGTACCTACCTTGATCTGCAAAAACGTGGGGTGGAGGAGGGTGCTGAGGAATGAACTGTGGAGGGATGTCCCCTGTTCCTGGAGCGTAAACTTGATGAGGGTGGGAAATTAAAGCTGGGTGATAGTGCATGTAGTGTGGCACATGAGGCGGAGGGGGATGCATAGAGGGATGATTACTAGGGTGGAATTCTGTTGAGTGTGGCAACACAACAACCCTTCGAACACCATTTTCTTCTATTACCTGCAAAACAAATTGTTTTCTCTTTTTAAAAGTGAATCAAAATTATAACGTATTTTTCTTATTTGGGGATATATTTCTAAAGCTGCTTTAATATTAAGCTAACCTTGGGAAAACCTTGTGTTCATACTAACTAAAATATTCTGCATTGCCTCCTTATTTCAATTATACTTGTATATTTCTCTTTCCACCTGTCTCCTTTACTTATCTTTACTTTGCCCATCTTTACTCAGTCCCTGTAGGCTCTTTTGTTATCCCATCCACTTTTTAAGCAGCTTCTCTTGTATTTACTATAATTTCATATCTAATTTGGAAGTTTTTTCTCAGGCCAATGGTTGCTTTAACTATTCTTTTATCTTGCTCTGAATGATCAACTGGAAAATAAAGCCTAATGTTCAAAATCATGTTCAGAACCTCTTCTCCATTACCATACTTGCACTATTAGCTCACCCCTTACTTTTGCTATGTGAGAAACATCCTCATTACACCATCTTACATATTCTCTTTCTTTTAGACAGCTGTGAGTTAAAGAGCAATATACCACAAGCTGATGGTTTTACATTTGACAAAATGCTGTGTGAGAGGTTTCTTTAATTAAAATGTAAAATTGCAATTCAAAATGGAAACAACAATTTGCCAAATCACCAGAATACCAATATTACCAGCACATTATTTGACAGCTCATGCAGGGCTGATTAGCAAACCTTAATCTGAACCTCTGATATGGCATGGTGCTACAGCACTGATTCTACAATACATTATGCAACAGTAAAACAAGATGTGGGGGCTTGACGGTCAGAATATTTATGTTGTTAATTTTATTTTGACAAGTAACATCTGCTACAATGCTTCAGCTTCAACAATTTGATAGCATATTATGTTTTAGCTGCAGAAAATGAGCAGATGAAAATTTCTCACACAGTAGTAAATACCTTTTTTAAAGAATTGTGAGCATAGTGGCATTAGCCACTTAAATGAACCCTGCATAATATACAGGAGACTACATCTGCTGAGACAGAGGATTAAGCAACAACTTGTATTCATATAGTGCCTTTAACATCCAAAGTCTTTCACAGGAGCACTGTAAAGCAAAATATGACAGCCACATATATTAGGTTAGATGACCAAAAGCAGCAGTACTGGGGAGTACTTCTTCAGTCTTTTACAGGTACAAGTTACCATGCTGCAATTCATGTGCCTGCAGTCTTGCAGACTTTGTAAATCCAAATTGCTTCTTTGCTGGATATTTGATTTTGCACCTAAAAGCATCGGAACATTTCCTGCCCCCAACACATGGGAAATTTTGCACACTTAAATAAATACCATAGATTATCAAGTCGAGAAAGGATAACTACATTATACAGTATGGGTTTCTGCCATTCCTGACATGGTACTTCTTCTAAAAGAAAAAACAAAATAGTATTTCTTGCTGTCATAAACCCGCAATGCTTCAAATGTCCTCTAAGCCCTACGTTTCCATACCATCAGGCAAAAAGAATATAGTCCCCACCATCTACACATGTTGATGATTTTACTGGGAGTAATCAAGTTTAAAATAAATCAGTAGTTCTCCAACCACACCACACATATAGAGCTGGGCTCATTTTTTTTACAAATCAGAACAAAGTGAGCCAAGTTATCTATTGTCATAATTGTGTGACTAACTAAAACATGTTTAATTCCCCAATCTCCTTCATGCTTTATCCTCCTCTCTGTCACTCCAATCTCAACTACATTTTCTCCTTCCAAGCCTTCCTGGCTGCCAGTCCCTAGCTTCTGCTAGATGTCTCCTTCAAAATGCTCATCCATGCTCTCTGGCTGTAACATTTACTTCGGCATGGTGCAAGTGGGAATTTTACATGCGGTAAAGAAAACATTGAGAGTTCAGTACTTCCTATCCCCCCTGTAACAAAGCCTCTGCACCTGGAACAAAGCAATAGTTTTGGATAGGAGCCCAGATCAGCAGCTCGCAACAATCAGAGCAGATGGTGAGCCATCAGCTTCTAAGGTCTTTCAAACTCCCAGAGAAGAGACGAGTTGTGACCCACAGGTTGGGAACATTTGATCTTGATTGTTTAGCGCCGACCTTGTTTAATATATTCTTAGCACAGTTGTTACCTGGCAGCAAGTTGTGTTGGGTAGATGCAATTTATTACTATAAGTTAATGATAATAGAGAAAAAAAATAGAATTTTTAACATTAGCAGCTCCCAACACCAACATTCTTTTGATCAAAACAAATTATATTTATACAACAGCTTCCATGTCCTCATGCTGCATCAACGTACTTTACTTTTGAAGTGTAAGAAATGTTGCTTTGACATTTAATGCCACTGGGTCAGAATCCTGCATCTCCCTATCCAATACAAGAGTGGGAGTAGTACGAGCACAACATGGACTGCAGAGGTCAAAGAAGTCAGTGCACTACCACATTTTTCTCAAGAGCAACTAGATATAAGGCCTGCATTTATTGCCTATTAGTAAAACCCTTATCTCAGAATAAAGTTTTAAAAATGCAGGAAGCAATTTGCACAAGTAATGGGATAAATGACCAAGTAATCTGTTTTGATGGTTGGTAAACAGTCTATGCTGGCTATGACACCAGTGTTGATCTTTGAAAAAGTGTCACATTTACTTTTTATGCTTAAGTTCTGGAGTGGGGTTGAACCTATCATCAGTCAGAGGGAAGACCACTATGGCAGACTGATGCAATGGCAGAATTATCACCCATTACTGATATATTCATGTTACCTGAAACTGTGCTACTAACAGAATCAAAAAGCCCCAATCATATCACAAACCTGGGGACTAATGCTCCAGTGGTTTATTAAAAGGTAGTCACCTGAAACAAAAGGCTGAGTAACATACTCCATAAAAGGTGGACGCCAAAGAACTGAGCAGTTGGTGCCTACCATGCAGGCAGTTTCATCACTGCCACGCTGCATGGACCTTTGCCAGCCATCCAAAGAAAACTTAAATGAGGGTGTTTGTACATTGCAGGCTATTTTAAGGACACCCATGACTTCAGTTCTCCCTGCAGTTTACATCTATGGTGGAGGTACAAAATGTAAGATCAGGTTTTAAAGAACCATGTTAAACAGTGCTAAAATATAAATGCAATGGGCATTAATGCAAACCCACAGATCTGCTAAAGAGCTTTACAAAAACATCACTGGGTTAAAAAGCTGCCAAATCTGAATAAAACAAACTGCAGCTGATCAACAGCTGTGAATTATAATCTATGAGAAAGGATACTGCACCCAAACATTTAAGTAGGTTAAATTTCTTTTGATTATATTGGAGTTCAGGATGTTTCCACAATTTCATTTGTTTTCCCTTTGGGGGCCATTATACCTAATGTTTCATCAGTTGGGCTAAGGGAATTTTTTCCAGCCTCCTGAGCACTTTTAACATGTTTCTGCAATTTTATTTTTATCCCAATGAACTTCTTCCCTTTCTCCCTCTAGAAAATACCTTTGCTTATCTAACGCAAACGAGTAATAGAGCATACAGCGGGGTTTGCACAAACATTTTGACCAATCACCAATTGTAACGGTTGATGGAGAACACCACACTCCTCTTTTAAGAGTGTCGTGGAATCCATCATCTTTAGGTGTTTTGATGTCTCATCAGAAAGACAGAAAACTCCTGCCAAGGCAATGCCATGTACTGCACTAGTTTGTTAATCTAGATTACGAGCTTAAATCCAGTAGTGGAGTTTTTTTTATTTGTTCATGGGATGTTGGTGTCGCTGGCTAGGCCAGCATTTATTGCCCATTCCTAATTGCCTTTGTTCATAGGGCATTTAAGAGTCAACCACATTGCTGTGGGTCTGGAGTCACATGTAGGCCAGACCAGGTAAGGACAGATTTCCTTCCTTAAAGCACATTAGTGAACTAGATGGATTTTTATGACAATTGGCAATGGTTTCATGGTCGTCATCAGACTTTTAATTCCAGATTTTTTATTGAATTTCACCATCTGCCATCATGATTAGTTTAGAGAGATTATCGGATCATTATAAAATTGCTGCTATGGGATACTGCTGTATGCAAAGTGCCTGCTGTATTTCCTAAATTACAATGGGCACAACATTTCAAAAGTGTTCAATTGGTGTAAAGTGCTTTAGACATCCTGAGGCTGTGAAGGTACTATATAATCGCCAGTCTTTCTTTCAGTGAAAATACTTTGTTTAAACTCTGAGCAGCAGGCTACACTTTTCAGAATGTTGAACGAGTGCAAAGATGCAAATGAGGCAACAAGAGTCAATCCCCCAAAATAATTCTTAATTTCTACCTGGATTAAAATACAAAATAGTTTCACACTGAGAACTGATGGCTTCAACGCATGGTCATCCTCACTATAAAAATGGAAGGCTGAAGTCAACAATCTGAACAGTCTTCTCCCACAAATAACACAAACAGGAACTAGAAAAGCTGGCTTTCTGTGGGTAACTCTTTCGAGTACAAAGACGTTTCCATCTGTTTTCAGATGAAGTTACGTTGTTTCATAGTTTGCCATTGTGAGATTTGAACTCTTGATCTTGGGGTTACAAGTCCAGTACCATAACCACTTGGCTATTTAGGCCAAGCCAAAGTGGACATTGCCAAACTACAAGTAGAAAAGATTATTTGAGAGGACCCAAGTCAGAGAACGCCCGTAACTCGGGTTAGTAAGTTCTAACTGCTCCCATGGCAACTGAGCAGTCTTTGATTTCACAGGCATTCTCCAGTTGTGCTTCCTGATTAAACAAAGCAAAATTAAAACATACATAGAACTCTTCCTTTGCACCTTCCCAATCTAAAAGGCAAGTTAAAAAAAAATCAGTTTTCATTGAATGAAATCTATCTAAGCTGGCACTGCTATCATCTAAACTTTTTTTTTTACAATCAGCATATGGTACAGGTGAAGATAACTTTTTCTTATGAACTAAATCTTCATTATGACAGTTAAAGCTAACTTTGAAAACTTTAAACACCAAAGTTTGAGAGCAATCTTGATAGCCTGGTCTATGGTGGACTTCAGTAAAAAGATGGGAAGTTTCATCCAGGTCCAAAATAATACAGTCCAATCAGTAACCAGCCCCCAGTTAAATAAGGCAATTGGAAGTTCTAGATTTAGTGGGATCTCACCTAGTTAGTAAGGACATCAATAAGAGAAATGTTGGGAAAAAAGATCCAACAGAGGGCGCTGGTGAGAAGTGACTGAAGCATTCTGGGAGAAGTCATCGCAGCCACCATGACTCAAGAGGGAATCAAGGGGGACCCACTGTCAAAGAACGGAATAGCCCCAAACATTACATTGCTGTAGTGTTTCCATCCCTCCCTCCTCCTCAAACCTAAAAAGAGAAGAGGCAGTGCCTTCACTTCTCTGCACCCTGGTGTTGGGTTCTCCAGTGGGCTGGCAGGTGACATTCATCAACTTGTGGTTGTACAGTCAAAGGTACTTGAGTCATTGGCATGTAGCCCCTCAGTTCTGATGTGAACAACCTGTTACTCCAGGGTGTTGCTGCCGTCAGAACTTTGCTGCTATGTGGACACGTTTATCAAAATCCATCAGGTTTAAATATTGCAATGAAGAAATAATTGTAGGGGAAACATTTTATCAACATCTACTAACAGATATATTAAAAGCCTAAAAGTACCACCGCACCAGACCTGCGAGGGACACTCTTCTGAAAGTGGATTTTAAAGAAAAAGCAGCTGATTGGTGAGTAAATCCAGGGAGCAGACTCGGAGGGAGGAGCACCAGAGCGGTGAGTATAAATCTAGTTTACCTCGGGGATTCACGGCCTTGTCTCTAGGGAGCAGACTCGGAGGGAGGAGCACCAGAGTGGAGACCTCAGGGCACAGAGTAACTGAAGCTAAAACTGAAAAAGTGATGTCACAGGATGTCACCTGATTGGTTGGTAGGAAATCTGCACCAAATTTGAAAAGAAAACACTGCAAAGCTAATTAATAAATTAATTATCTAAGTAGAGATGGCTGGGCAGGTGATGTGCTGTAGCTGTATGATGTGGGAGCTGGCAGATCCCATTGCGATCCCATTGCGAGCTGCAGTGACCACATCTGCAGCAACTGTTGGTTGCTGGAGGAACTCCGGCTCAGAATTGGTGAGCTGGAGTCCAAGCTCTGGACGCTGCGGCACATCGGGAAGGGGGAAGAGTTACCTGGACGCTTTGTATCGGGAGGCGGTAGATTAAATACCTCAAGTCCAGTCAGTGGTCAGGGTGTGACTGCAAGTGAGGCAGGTAGAGGGATCCTGTGTTCAGGAACAGAGGAGCCTCAGCTCTTGACCTTGTCCAACAGGTACAAGGTACTTGCTCCCTGTGTGGATGAGGAACAGGACTGTAGGGAGGATGAGCCAGCTGACCATGGCACCGTGGCACAGGTGGCCATTCAAGAGGGGGGAGCAAAAAGATGTGGTAGTTGTAGGGGACTCTATAATTAGGGGAATTGATAGCTTGCTTTGTAAGCAGGATCAAGAGTCCCGCATGGTATGTTGCCTGCCCGTGCCAAGGGGAGGGACACCTCTGACCGGCTTGAAAGGATATTGGAGAGGGAGGGGGAGGATCCAGTTATTGTGGTCCATGTCAGGACAAATAACATAGGTAAGACTAGGAAAGAGGACCTGTTTGGGAATTATCAGGAACTAGGAACTAAAGAACAGGTCCTCAAGGGTTATAATCTCCGGAATACTACCCGAGCCACGTGCAAATTGGCAAAGGGACGTGAGAATAAGGGAAGTAAACACGTGGCTAAAGGAATGGTGTGGGAAAGAGGGGTTCCATTTCGTGGGGCACTGGCATCAGTATTGGAACAGGCGGGATCTGTACCGTTGGGACGGTCTCCACCTGAACCGATCTGGGACCAATGTTCTAGCGAAAACAGTAAATAGACTGGTCAACAGGACTTTAAACTAGAAAGTGTGGGGGGGTTGGGGAGGGAAGGGTAAAACTCCAAGAAATATGACTAATGGGAATCAAAGCATCAGGTTAGCTTGGTGGGGGGGTGGATTCAACTTCATGGAAAATTATGAAAAAACTGAAGAAAAAGGAGAGCCCAGGAGAGGTTATTAAAGTCTCCAGAACACAAAATAGGACACAGTGCTTGGAAAGGGTTAGGAATCTAACTTCAAGCACTTCAGATAAAGGGACGACAATGAGAAAGGGGACGGGAAATACAGGACTGAAGGTGTTGTATCTGAATGCACGCAGTATACGAAATAAGGTAAATGAGCTTGTGGCGCAGATTGAAATTGGCAGGTATGATGTGGTGGGCATCACAGAGACATGGCTGCAAGGGGATCAGGACTGGGAGCTAAATACCCAAGGATATACATCCTATCAAAAAGATAGAGAGGTTGGTAGAGGGGGTGGGGTTGCTTTGTTAGTAAGAAATTAAATTAAATTGATAGTAAGAAATGATGTAGGATCAGATGATGTAGAATCTGTGTGGGTAGAGTTGAGGAACCGCAAAGGTAAAGAAACCATAATGGGAGTTATGTACAGGCCTCCAAACAGTGGTCAGGATGTGGAGCACAAGATACACCAGGAGATAGAAAAGATATGTAAGAAAGGCAAGGTTACAGTGATCATGGGGGATTTCAATATGCAGGTAGACTGGGAAAATCAGGTTAGTAGTGGATCCCAAGAAAAGGAATTTGTGGAGTGTCTACGAGATAGCTTTTTGGAGCAGCTTGTGGCGGAGCCCACTAGGGAATAGGCAATTGTAGATTTAGTGATGTGTAATGAGGCAGATATGATAAGGGAGCTTGAAGGAACCCTTAGGAGGAAGTGACCATAAATGATAGAATTTACCCTGCAATTTGAGAGGAAAAAGCTGGAATCAGATGTAACGGTATTACTGTTGAATAAAGACAACTACAGAGGCATGAGGGAGGAGCTGGCCAGAATTGACTGGGAGATGAGCCCAGCAGGAAAGAGAATGGAACAGCAATGGCAGGAGTTTCTGGGAGTAATTTGGGAGACACAGCAAATATTCATCCCTAGGAAGAAGGAGCATACTAAAGGGAGGACGAGGCAACCATGGCTGACAAGGGAAGTCAGGGACAGCATAAAAGCTAAAGAGAAAGAATACAATGCGGCGAGGAGCAGTGGGAAACCAGGGGATTGGGAAGCCTACAAAGACCAACAGAGGACAACTAAAAAAGAAATAAAGAGGGAGAAGATTAAATATGAGGGTAAACTAACCAGTAATATAAAAGAAGATTGCAAGAATTTTTTAGATATATAAAGGGTAAGAGAGAGGCAAAAGTGGACATCGGGCTGCTGGAAAATGACGCTGGAGAAGTAGTAGTGGGGAACAAAGAAATGGCAAAGGAACTGAATAGGTACTTTGCATCAGTCTTCACAGTGGAAGACAGGAGTGGCATCCCCAAAGTTCAAGAGAGTCGGGGGGGCAGAGGTGAGTATGGTGGCCATTACCAAGGAGAAGGTGCTAGGAAAACTGAAAGGTCTGAAGGTGGATAAATCACCTGGATCAGATAGGTTACACCCCAGAGTTCTGAAGGAGATAGCTGAAGAGATAATGGAGGTGTTAGTGGTGATCTTTCAGGAATCACTGGAGTCAGGGAGGGTCCCAGAGGACTGGAAAATCGCTAATGTAACCCCCTTGTTTAAGAAGGGAGTGAGGCAAAAGATAGGAAATTACAGGCCGATTAGCCTGACCTCAGTCATTGGTAAGATTTTAGAGTCCATTATTAAGGATGAGATTTCAGAATACTTGGAAGTGGATGGTAAAATAGGGCAGAGTCAGCATGGTTTCATCAAAGGGAGGTCATGCCTGAGAAATCTGTTAGAATTCTTTGAGGAGGTAACGAGTAGGTTAGACAAAGGAGAGCAAATGGATGTTATCTACTTGGACTTCCAGAAGGCCTTTGACAAGGCGCTGCACAGGAGGCTGCTCAGTAAGATAAAAGCCCATGGTGTTAGAGGCAAGGTACTGGCATGGATAGAAGATTGGCTGTCTGGCAGGAGGCAGAGAGTGGGGATAAGGGGGTCCTTCTCAGGATGGCAGCCGGTGACTAGTGGAGTACTGCAGAGGTCAATGTTGGGATCACAACTTTTCACTTTATACATTAATGATCTAGATGAAGGAACTGAGGGCATCCTGGCTAAGTTTGTAGATGATACAAAGATAGGTGGAGGGACAGGTAGTATTGAGGAGGCGGGGAGGCTGCAAAAGGATTTGGACAGGTTAGGAGGATGGGCAAAGAAGTGGCAGATGGAATACAACGTAGGAAAGTGTGAGGTCATGCACTGAGGCTTTATAAGGCTCTGGTCAGATCACATTTAGAATATTGTGAGCAATTTTGGGCCCCGTATCTCAGGAAGGATGTGCTGGCCCTGGAGAGGATCCAGAGGAGGTTCACGAGAATGATCCCAGGAACGAAAGGTTTAACATATGAGGAACGTTTGAGGACTCTGGGTCTGTACTCGATGGAGTTTAGAAGGATGAGGGGGGGGATCTGATTGAAACTTACAGAATACTGAAAGGCCTGGATACAGTGGACGTGGGGAAGATGCTTCCACTAGTAGTTGAGACTAGGACCCAAGGGCACAGCCTCAGAGTAAAGGGAAGACCTTTCAGAACAGAGATGAGGAGAAACTTCTTTAGCCAGAGAGTGGTGAATCTATGGAATTCATTGCCACAGAAGGCTGTGGAGGCCAGGTCATTGAGTGTATTTAAGACTGAGATAGATAGGTTCTTGATTGGTAAGGGGATCAAAGGTTACGGGGAGAAGGCGGGAGAATGGGGTTGAGAAACTTATCAGCCATGATTGAACGGAGGAGCAGATTCGATGGGCCGAATGGCCTAATTTCTGCTCCTATGTCTTATGGTCTAATTGTCTGTTTTACAGATTCTTGTCAAAATTTTGAGTGATCTGCTCAGATTGTGTGTGCAGATTACTGCTCATGAGGAATAGAAAGGGTGCCATCAGGTCAGGAAACCCAGGATTCCAAATCTATTGCTTTGAAGTTTCCTCTGGAATACTCTAATTATGTTCCCTTAAACCTTCCCTTCTAAAAATTTCCCAAACCTACCACTTCAACAGTGCTTTCAATCAACTACTCAACTTTCCTGTAACTATTCGGTATCAACGTTTTCACCTTTGAAGGCTAGTCAAAGGCATCATATAAATGCAAGTTAAATGAATTACAAAGAATGGCTGTTGTGCTTTCTTCTTTAGAACTAGTTGAACTCATGAATCATTTTTGTTTCCATAATAGTATGTGCAATACTGGCCTAAATGTAAAGAAAAATAACTGTAAAGACGATTATTTTCAAAATAAAGTACATTCCACATTAAAGATTATGGAGGTACATTTTTATTCATATACAGGGAATTCAATAGTTGGAGAGTTCCTTTGTGGAACACAAACTGTTCACTGATAGAAAAATATAAATTATAGTGGTCTAAACCAAGGAGATTCAAATGGAATATATCCAATACTTACAAATAATTTGAATATCCTTGTTACACTTATATTATAATAATGGTTGGTGTCACTTTAGATCTTTTAGTTTTATTTTGAAAGGCTCCATTTTTCCATTTAAAGGAGCTCTCTAACTAAAGCCTTCTGCAAGTGTTAAAAACATGCACCACCATGGAACACATTATCGAATGAGGGCTTCACTCCAATTTAATCTTGTCCCTTCAACATCCAAATGTTACATTTTTAAATATAGATGAAACATTATTATTCCCCAGTGGAAGAGTATATTCAATCATAAGCTAATTTAAGTGCCATATAAAAGTAACTGACTTTAACAAAACTGGTAACCGGTTCCTACTTTCAACTACTAAAATCATGCTTATGTTTGCAGAGAGCTTAAACTGGCAGTTATCATTAGATCTCATGCACTAAAATACAGAGAATGTACAGTACCTGTGAGATGTAACCAGGAGGCACATAAATTGGAGGCATTGAACCATTTGGTGACATCATGGGAACATGAGCAGGACCTAAAAGAATATCAAAAATTGAAGCAATAAAGAACTGCATTTTTAAAATAAATCTAACGTATATGGCAAGTTAAGCTTATTTAATAGCAAGACTACCTAATCGCAAAATCTTGACTGCTTTCCAGTGTCCCCCATCCAAATGTGCATGGATAGATGCTGGGTGGGGAAAATATTAGGCTTAGCTGTGATGCACCCACAGACCAAATAACCTACCAACTCTCTGCCTGGATTGAAAGAAGAATGATCAGTTGCTCAAGGTACCTTAACTTTCAGGACAGAAAGAGTAAGGAATAAAAATTAGCGAATAAAAAAAGTCAAGTTCCAGCACATTTTTAATTTTTCACTGACATCTTGGTTGTTGATTCACCAAATCGTTGTTCCTCATCCTGTTTCATTAGCAGGATGCTGGAATGTCTGGAACAACAGTTCTTTTCAAGTCCTTGAGTTTTTGAACTGTGCATGTGCAAAATTACGATAACCTCCAGCCACTGAGGGAGACTGCTTTTGCTCTCTATGCAGGTTTTTGAGTTGATGGAACTGGACCTAGCTCATTTTTATCAAGCTCTTTAGGAATAATTTCACAAAACTCAATGGAGGAAGGTCTATGGAAAAAAGTAGGCATCATCTGCAGAAGCTCATACAGAAAACAGCGCAGCCAATTTGATTATATATCTTCTGATGAATTGAAGATGATGATTGATTGCCTTACTGATATGACGTCCAGTGCTACTTTAATGCTGTCTCCACCCCCTGCATCTTGACGGACCACAAATTAAATAATAATATTCTGAACAGAAATTAAAATCTACAGCTAAGTGTAATGAATAATGAAATACAAGGCACCCATAATTTGGTCACAAAGGACAAGCGAAATTTAGCCGACATCAGAAAAGTTTTATTTTCAGAAAAATATCACTTATCTACATGCTATCCCAAACTCATTTTAATTAAGTGATTACATTTTGACACTGTTTCATACATGCAGCCAAAGATACACTTATTTGAGGCTGCAGATTACAATTTCTTTCAAGAAGGGTAACGTAACAATGGAAAGAGGGATGGAATTTAACAGTATTACTACTGATAGAAAATAAGTTTTCAAATATGACTTACTATCAGTGTTCTCATCACTCTTCTATACAATGTTATGAAGCTGGACTTTACAAAATAATTATTTCTTAAAATGTCTCCTTGAACTGAAAGTGAAAAAGAACATCCTGAAAAGGGGTGTTAAGGTGATACTAAACTCACTGAAGTGGGTCTTGCTGGTGAAATCACATCTTGAAGTCACGGGCTGAGTGAATCGAGTTTTGGAGGACACTGAAAGTTTACACCTAGCTTTACAGGCAGAAGTGACCCTGCTGCAGAGCCAGAAATTACTTTGGACTTGTTCCTGTAATACTATATGTCTGCCAGAGTGTAGCCCAAGGCGAAAAGGGTTGTTAGATGTATCTCAATTGCATTAGTTAATGTGAAAGTACCTTTTCTTTAGTATGATGTATCAGTTGCCTGTTAAGTAATGTTTGGTCTCTATTGATTTTTAGTTTGTTACAGTAATAGTCTTAAAATGTGAAATTTTGTCCTTCTGTTCTTTGTTGGTTGCTGGGAAATTCATCAAGCTGTTGGTCTCTATGGGGATTGTATTAATGGGAGCTTTATTTACTATACAGTACTTAATTTTTTAAAATACGTTCATTAAATCCTTACCTTGAATACACTGAATGTGACCATCTTCTGTTCTGATTGTGAATGTCTCCCCAGGATTAACTTGCACCAATATAACCTGAAAATGCAGAGTCAAAACAGGATAGTGCATTACAGCACAAAAAAAAATAATTGCCAAAATCTACCTTTGTGCCATATATTCTTCTCCATTGATGACATCCTTATTTATCACATATTTAACATTAATGTTAACGTACAAAATAACTTCATATTTATATTCTATTACAAAAGAAATGCTACTTTTAAGTTAATTTTCCATTTTATTGCAGTCGTTCTGGATTGTTTCCTATAAATGTGATGGATGTTAGAGTGTATGGTGTTATATATTTTACGGGAATGGTGGCATTCCTGTTATATTATGGGAAAAGTTATGGGATTCCAGAGGTTTGGACGATTCGAGGCACAAGTTCAAATTCCATTATACCAGGTGGGGAATTTAGTTTCAGCTAATTAAAGAAATCTGAAATAGAATGTTAGCATCAGTAGTGGCCATGACATTACCAGATTTTTGTAAAAACGCATTTAGTTCACTGGTCGTTTGGGGAAGGAAATCTGCTGTCCTTACCCAGTCTGACCTTTTTGTGACCCAGACTCTCAGCAATGCGGTTGACTCTTAACTGTGCCTTGAAATGGCCTTATCGCCCCTACCACCTGCTCAACAGCAATGCCAGCAATGCCCTCATCTCATAAATGAATCAAAAAAGTGCAAATGGATTGATTCCAAGAAGTATTTCACATTTTTCTGCTGTTGGTTTACCTGACTGGGTGGACTATAGTTTGGTGGAGGAGGGTTGATATGCCACTTCTTCATTGAGATGTACTAACAGCAGTTAAAAGGAAATCTTGGTATCATGGAATGGTTTGGGTATGGTGGGAAACTGAGTTCACTGCAGGGAGGCCCAAGAAGGTGGCATGCAGAATCCAATTGAGTTACATGTTTATTATCTTGCAAAGGGCAATCAAAAGCTAAATTTTCATAGCAAAATACTTTTACATTCACACATTTTTTGATCAAATACAAAGCACATATGACAGAAGTATATAACAATTTTTTTATTCATTTACTGAGGTTCTAAGACAAGTATTCTTGTTATGATGTGGCAGTGGTTATGTGCCAGGCAGACCAAATGCACAAGGGAAACCTGACCACGCTATCACAACAGTTTTGCAATTTGCATATATTAAGAGAAGATCTTTGCACTGAATTCAGAAGTAAAGTCCACTAACAACTTTACAGATTTTAAAATTTAAATTAAAACATTAACAAAAGAAAATATTTCAAATACCAACATAAGATTAGTTACTTGGTATTTTAACAAATCCCAAAATTCCTTATTATCTTCCCATTATTATCTCCTTATTATGCTCCCCCCACCCCCACTAGAGCTATACCTTGAGTGCCCTACCATCCATTCTTAATTAGCACATTCGTTTAGATAATATCACCAACTTCAACACCTCTGTGTTCTTTTGTTCTTTTGGCTGTGACATCTTTTGATGATCTGCACCTATCCTAACACCACCCCCCTCCACTTCTCCCCCCCTCCACTTCTCCCCCCCTCCTTAAACCAGCTTATATTTCCCTCTCATTGTAAAGAAAGATCAGTTCTGTTGAAGGGTCATGAGGACTCGAAACGTCAACTCTTTTCTTCTCTGCTGATCCTGCCAGACTTGCTGAGTTTATCCAGGTAATTCTGTTTTTGTTTTGGATTTCCAGCATCTGCAGTTTTTTGTTTTTATCTCTGTGTTTAATTGACTGCCACTGCTCTTCAAGAAATGCCTACCTTGAAGAAGTTCTGTTCGTCTCTGCGACAAGATTTCCGTATCTCTCTTTTGCCTTGTTCACCTTCATTGCTTTCCATTTCTCTCCTGGTGTTTGACAAGGTGTTTACTAAAACCCGCTTTCACAGCCATATCACCTTTCTCAGTGACTGTCTCCGTCTCCAACTTACCCCACGTGGATTTCAACTGAAATTCCACCCCTCATGTTTCGAACCCACCCAGGATTACAGGTATCTCCGGGACATAAAACGTTTCTTGAATTGCTGTTCCTGTCACATTCTGAGATCCACACTCAGTGCCATGCGCCGCCATATGAACATACTCGACCTCTCCCTCCAGCAGCAGTGCCATACCCTTTTTCAAAGCTGCGCGTGCCCCCAGTTTCATTTTATTCTTCGTCTCATCCGCGCCTCAGCAAGAAACTTTTTCTCTTTCTCTCAAGTGCTAAGGAGCGCAAGCTCCAGCAACTCATCGACACCAACACCCATCTAGGACCCTCCACCCCTACCTGTCCCTTCGTCTACACCCCGTCTTCCAATCCCAGCCCCAGCCGTGTATTCACTATACCCCCTGACCTTCCCCTCTCCGACGCTGAATGTTCAGTGCTTAGCAAAGGACTTAGTTTCATACCCTTACACCCTCATCTCAATGAATTTCGGGCTCGGCACGATGCTGAACTCTTCTTCCGCCGTCTTCGTTTCCGTGCTCACTTCTTTGGGCAGGAGTCCTGTCCCTGTTCAACGGTTCCTTTTACCCACCTCCAATATTCTCCCTCCACCTGGACCCCTCCCTCTGGATTCTTACCTTCTCTTGATCTTTTCATTGAGAACTGTCGGCGTGACATTAGTCGTCTCAATTTCTCTGCTCCTCTCACCCATTCTAATCTCTCTCTCTCTGAACTTACTGCACTCCGTTCTCTCAGGTCCAACCCTGACATTGTCATCAAACCCGCTGACAAGGGTGGGGCTGTTGTTGTCTGGTGCACTGACCTCTACCTCGTGGAGGCTGAGCGTCAACTCGCAGACACTTCCTCCTACCTCTCCCTGGACCATGACCCCACCACTGAACATCAAGCCATTGTTTCCAGGACTGTCACTGACCTCATCTCCTCTGGGGATCTTCCTCCCACAGCTTCCAACCTGATAGTCACCCAATCTCGGACGGCCCGCTTCTACCTCCTACCCAAAATCCACAAACAGAACTGTCCTGGTAGACCGATCGTGTCAGCTTGCTCCTGCCCCACGGAACTCATTTCTCGTTATCTTGACTCCCTTCTCTCTCCCCTTGTCCAGTCCCTTCCCACCTACATCCGTGATTCCTCTGACATCTTACGTCACATCAACAATTTCCATTTCCCTGGCCCCAACCGCTTCCTCTTCACCATGGACGTCCAATCCCTCTACACCTCCATCCCCCACCAAGATGGTCTGAGGGTCCTTAGCTTCTTCCTCAATCAGAGGCCCGAACAATCCCCATCCACCACTACTCTCCTCCGTCTGGCTGAACTTGTTCTCACACTGAACAATTTCTCCTTCAACTCCTCTCACTTCCTTCAAATAAAAGGTGTGGCTATGGGTACCCGCATGGGCCCCAGTTATGCCTGTCTCTTTATGGGGTATGTGGAACATTCCTTGTTCCGGTCCTACTCCGCCCCCCTGCCACAACTCTTTCTCCGGTACATCAATGGTTACTTCGGTGCTGCTTCATGCACTCGTCAGGACTTGGAAAAATTTATTAATTTTGCTTCCAATCTCCACCCCTCCATCATTTTCACGTGGTCCATCTCTGACACTTCCCTTCCCTTCCTTGACCTCTCTGTCTCAATCTCTGGTGATAGACTGTCCACCAATATACATTACAAGCCTACCGACTCCCACAGCTACCTCGACTACAGCTCCTCACACCCCGCTTCCTGTAAGGACTCCATCCCATTCTCTCAGTTCCTTCGCCTCCATTGCATCTGTTCCGATGATGCTACCTTCAAAAACAGTTCCTCTGACATGTCCTCCTTCTTCCTTAACCGAGGTTTTCCACCCACGGTCGTTGACAAGGGCCCTCAACCGTGTCTGGCCCATCTCCCGCGCATCCACCCTCACGCCTTCTCCTCCCTCCCAGAAACATGATAGGGTTCCCCTTGTCCTCACTTATCACCCCACCAGCCTCCGCATTCAAAGGATCATCCTCCGCCATTTCCGCCAACTCCAGCATGATGCCACTATCAAACACATCTTCTCTTCACCACCCCCCCCAATCGGCATTCCGTAGGGATCATTCCCTCCGGGACATCCTGGTCCACTCCTCCATCACCCCCTACTCCTCAACCCCCACGCAAAAGATGTAACACCTGCCCCTTCACTTCCTCTCTCCTCACCATCCAAGGGCCCAAACACTCCTTTCAAGTGAAGCAGCATTTCACTTGCATTTCCGCCAACTTAGTCTACTGTATTTGTTGCTCCCATTGTGGTCTCCTTTACATGGGAGAGACCAAATGTAAACTGGGTGACCGTTTTGCAGAACACCTGCGATCTGTCCGCAAGAATCACCCAAACCTCCCTGTCGTTTGCCATTTTAACACTCCACCTTGCTCTCTTGCCCACATGTCTTGCCCTGCTGCATTGTTTCAGTGAAGCTCAATGCAAACTGGAGGATCAGCACCTCATCTTCCGACTAGGCACTTTACAGCCTTCCGGACTGAATATTGAATTCAACAACTTTAGGTCTTGAGCTCCCTCCTCCATCCCCACCCCCTTTCTGTTTCTTCCCCCATCCTTTTGGTTTTTTTCCCCAATAATTTATATAGATTTTTCTTTTCCCACCTAATTCCATTATTTTTAAATCTTTTATCTTCCCCCCACCCCCGCTAGAGCTATACCTTGAGTGCCCTACCATCCATTCTTAATTAGCACATTCGTTTAGATAATATCACCAACTTCAACATCTGTGTTCTTTTGTCTGTGACATCTTTTGATGATCTGCTCCTATCCTAACATCCACCCCCCACCTTAAACCAGCTTATATTTCTCTCTCATTGTAAAGAAAGATCAGTTCTGTTGAAGGGTCATGAGGACTCGAAACGTCAACTCTTTCCTTCTCCGCCGATGCTGCCAGACCTGCTGAGTCTTTTCAGGTAATTCGGTTTTTGTTTTGGATTTCCAGCATCCGCAGTTTTTTGTTTTTATCCTTATTAACCTGACTCCCAACTACACACCTCCTTTAAGGCAACAGTCCAAAATAGATTTTAAGTTAAATAAGCAATCCAGCAAGGTTATTACAGCACCCACTCAACAGTGGAATTCCAAAGGCTTTTAACATAACTTTTGTTACTGGACACAGCAGACATCTGAAAAAGTGACGACAGGCTTTTCCCCGAGGCTGCTTTACACAGTATACCTTTCAAGATGTTACATGGCCACACCCCACATAACCTTCCATTCTTCTTTATATGTTTCTCTCTCTTTAATGTGTAAAACTCCACTGTTCTACATGTCTTCAGAAATTTACTTTTTGCATAATATAAAAATCTTTCATGTTGTCAATATGGACTCTTTCCTTTTGGGAAAAATAAAAATAATAACCATGCCCTATTTACCTTGTTAGTTGTAAACATCTTACCATCCTTTTGAAAATCAAACAACCCCTTCACTTATCTAAAAATGAAAATTTCATTCACACCTCATCTGTGGAACCCTTATCCTACCTTATCCGTTTCCATTTCAAAACTTTGCTTTACACCGAACTCTTGATATTTCAATCTTGCAGTCTCTGACTAATTCAATCAAAACAGTCTCACAGACAGAACTATCCACACTCACAACCATAAACCTACTTTACAATATCCCACAATATTATGAAAAATATGATTGCCTTTAGAATGTTGCAAAACTAAGGCAGGGGTTTTCCGCACCTGCCGGCGTCAGACATGTTTGGTGGCGTGAGCGGACAATATGGCGCATTTGGTTTCACGATGGCATGAAACTAGTTTGCGATCGTCCGCTCAGCCCGCTAATGGCGGGCCATGCTTCCCACCATTGGACATCGAGAACCTCATTGTAATACATTTGTATAGCATTAATAGGCCTTCCGCAATTGTCCCACACACCTGCCCCCTAACCCCTGGACAGGAAAGCACGCTGACGTGTTTCACAGCAGCATATAAAAGGTGCACACTTGGCGGGCTGCATTTTGAGGGAAACTCAGGGATGAGTATGCAGTAACACTGCGCGGCACTCACTAGGATTGCCTGTTGGACTTCAAGCTTGAGGGGTGTTGGGGTGGGGCAGCAAGGGCAACACTGCAGTTGAGGTGACTTTGGCGGGGTGGGGGGAGAGCAAGGGCTGCCTGGCGGTTGAATATAACCCACATACATTCAGGGTGGGGGGGGTAGGGTGGGCGAGGGAAGAGGCCATGTATTAAGGACACCTTATATAAAATGGCCATTCCTCTGCAAACTGAGCCAGTTCAGGCGCAGCCACTCACAGGATTAAAGTCAGGCTTCTAGCTTAACTGCCTACTCAAGCAACTCAGAGGCAAAGTGCCACCAAGTGCTCCACAGCTTTGCACCCCTTGGGCACAGGCTGCAAAGTAATGAGCAGTTGGACGACTGCACATGTTGTACAATCTCCTTGTTAAAGCCGGCCATGGAGCAGTCACTGGTGGAGGCACTCACAGCCCCTTGGCAATGTCAGCATCCCGGTTTGGACCAGTCTCGCCCATGGTTCAAGGTGACAATGCTGCCTTGCAGTGCAGGTTAGGAGAATGCCTGAGCTGAGAGCACAGCATGCAGCCCAATGGGCAAAACTGCCGCCAATCGCTCAGGTGGAGTAGGGCAGAGGTGGGTGGGGCTTTAGGCAGCCATGCAGTGCACTAATCTCTGGCTATCCAAGTGATGGCCAGCACTCTCAGCAAAGCGTTAAGGGGCTTTCACACTTAACCAGGACAGGTTCTTAGTACACCCATGTTAACCCACTCTCTCTTTCATCCTGCAGGAGTACAAAATCAGGATCATGGAGCCTGGTGAGCTAGCTGTGTCTCGTGGCGTACACAGAGCAAAGGCAACAGAAAGAGCGACTGAGGCGCCTGGCTGCACAGAGGGAGGAGCAGCACCCTCAGGAAGAAGGGGTGGCTGGGGCTCCCACACACCAACAAAGAGCCACAGTGAGCCATCACTGATTGTCGCTTAGTGACACCCAGGGACTATAGACTCCGCCTTTCATTTCCTACAGATGACTGAGAGCCAGTGTCACTGAAGACCGGGCATATCTAGGGAACTAGTCGGTCACACCTGCCACCTGCTGCAAGATTTGGCACCATAGGGACATGGAGGGCATCCACTGCCAGTGGCTGTAAAAGTGACAACGGTGCTCAATTTCTACACCAGTGGCTCCTTTTAGGGCTCCACAGCTGACCTCTGTGGGATATCACAAACCCCCCACCCATAAATGCATCCATGAAGTCACAGATGCCATCTTCAAGAGGACACACAACTGTGTGTGTCCGGGACCAGGACAGCCAAGATGCAAGAGCAATTGGATTTGCCCAGATCTCAGGTTTCCCACAGGTGCAGGGTGCCATCAACTGTACTCACGTGACACTTAGGTCTCCATCACAACACACAGTCAACTACATCAACCTCAAGGGATTACATTCGCTCAGTGTAGAGCTGGTATGCAACCATCATCCTGCAGGTCTGCACATGGTTTCCAGGGAGTGTGCAAGGTGCCTACATCCTGAGTCAGTCACAGGTCAATGAATTCTTCCAGGGTCCACAGAATCTGCTGGGATGGCTCCTCAGGGACGAGGGCAACAGGGAGGAGCTGAGTGAGGAAGAGATGGAAGAGCTGGAGGTCTCCTCGGATGAGGCCACCACCAACGGAGATGAGGCCCTCGCACTGGCCAGACAAAGCAGGTGTGCTTGGGAGGCCCTCATAGCTGCTAGATTTGTGGAGGATGATGACAACATGCAATGAGGAGACCTCACATTGCATGTGTGAACGTTTAACCCCAAATTGGCTTATGGTAGTGTGCACACCCTCTTGGTAATGCTCCTGTCATGGAGATGCAGTGGCGGCCCTAATAGCCACTCAATTGCAGGAGGATGATGACATGCAGTGAGGACACTCCACCAATCTTCACATATCCTCTGAGAATGTCTCACTCCTGTCTGGCTGAGGGCAGATCACTTACGCTCTGTGATCAGGGTCATATCATAGTGGCGCAGCCATGAAACTTCAGAAGCACCTGATCTTTTGTCTGCCTTCAGCACCTAACCCCTTTAGGAGCACAGCATCACTGGTCACAGATGCGGAAGAGATGGGGGCCAGCCCCTCCTTAAAAGGTGCTGGGGAGCACACAGAGAGAATGACTGGATACTGACGCCTGCCCACTACATTCTGGCAGCAATGACGAACACCATTGAGGTGCAGGCATCGGTAATGCATCCAGGGATGTGAGGCTAGACCACCACTTTGGTCTGAAGGCTGCATAAAGCACAGGGAAGCAGCCCTGGACGGAGGCACTTGTCTTTATCTGGTGCAGAAAGGTTTCACATCTGACACAAACACTGCGCATCAGAGCAAGGAGCCAGAGGAAGGGAGGCATTCTTCAAAATTTATTGACAATAGTGAACAGCATACACAAGTGATTAACACCCGTGCCCAGGATGTGCAACTACACCTTAACTTTAGCTTGGCCTAAATAGCCAAGTGGTTATGGTACTGGGTTTGTAACCCCAAGATCAAGAGTTCAAATCTCACAATGGCAAACTATGAAACAATGTAACTTCATCTGAAACAGATGGAAACGGGTTTGTACTCGAAAGAGCTACACCTTAACTTTAGCTTGGCCTAAATAGCCAAGTGGTTATGGTACTGGGTTTGTAACCCCAAGATCAAGAGTTCATTTTCCTAACGATCTCGTGGAGGCAATTGTGGATTCAGTTGGTTTCCTGATACTGAGGAGAGAAGGTGTGTGGTGTTGGTGTTGCTGCTCCTCAGTGTTTCAACTGTTTCTGCTGCTGCCTTTGGGGTTGTTGCTTCTGCTGTGTTCTGCTGCTGCTCCTCCAGTGCTGCCAAAGGAGAGAGAGGGAGAGAAGAGAACAGTTGCTACTGTTGCTACAGGACAGGAAGGCCAGGAGGCCAGGACTGAGTTGGAAAACAACATCCTAGGTGGGTGTCTGAACTGTGTATTTTTGTTTAAGGTGGGGGCAATTAAGGACTGTGTTTTTGTAGGGGGAGGCAAGAAGACTGCCAGAGGAGTTGGGGAAGGAAGAGCGGGAGGGTGTGTGTGTGTGCTGAAACCATCTTTCTGCCACCCCTCCCCCCAACCCAGCCCTTTTCCCAGTAAGGCCAGCAATAGCTGGTGAAGACATCGCCTCCCCCTGCCTGAAGAACATCAGGCCCCCACCCACCGTCCATCCACCATCGAGGACACCCACCAGGACATTTACCTCTTTCCCTTCTGTGCCTCCCTGTCTTTTACTCCTCTCCCTCCTCTCCTCTCCTGCCTAAAAGAGGGGAGGTTGTTTCTACCTCTCTCCCCCACCCCCTTTCCTCCCTATATTTCTAAAAAAAAAAAAATAAAAAGAAAAAAACAAAATGGCCAATCCTTCCCGGGGTGGGCGTGGCTCTGGCCCTAAGGCCAATTCACCATCACCTGTGGCCGGGCCCTCGAGGGCTAATGTGGAGGCGGTTTTGTCACCGGTGGCAGGGCCTCAAAAAAAGAAAACTTATGCGGGGGTGGTTGCTTCTGCGGCTCCAGCTGCTCCCGCTGCCCTGTCACCTTTCCGCCTCCTGACCAGGGCCCTTGGGGTAAAGAGCTATGCTCACCCTGAAATGACAATAGAGGCCTGCGTAAAGGCTATGGCTGGGGTCGTCGGCCCCTCAGCCATTGTCGCGGCCTCTAAAATGTATGGGAAGGCCATATTTTTCTTGAGGTCCGAGCGGGCGGTGCACCTCGCCCTGCAAAAAGGACTCACTGTGGGCGGGACTTTTCTGGCGGTGGACCCCCTTGAGGCCACCGCCCAGAGAATTATTATTTCGAACATCCCGCCTTTTCTATCCAGTGAGCTCCTCCTCCCCCACCTTAATAAATTGGGGGAGGTCAGGTCGGGGGTTGCACCAATCCCGCTCGGCCTCAAAGACTCGGCCCTCCGCCATGTGTACTCCTTCCGGCGCCAGGTATTTGTCCGCTTGGCCCAGGAGGAGTGCCTGGAGGGGGCCTTCGTTATCAATTTTGAGGGGACCGCCTATCGGGTCTTCTGGACCGTGGAGGGCGTGCGGTGCCATGCTTGTAAGGAGGCGGGGCATGTGAGGAAGAACTGCCCCGCCTCCAAGGCTACGAGCCCCACCCAAGCGGCCACGGCTGGCACCGCCCCTCCTCCCCCCGCCACCACTCCATCTCCCTCCCCGCAAGGGGAAGCGACGCCGGCGGCCACTGCCATCTCGGCTGCCGGTGAGGCGGGGGGAGAGCCCCCACGCCGTAAGAAGGCGCAGAGGAAGACCCGCAACCTGGAGGCGGCCCCTGAAACGCCCCAAAACCCCCAAACACCTGCAAGCACCGGCTCGGGGGAAAAGACAACATCTGGCCCCGGCGTCGTGTCCGCGTGTGCTCCCGGGCCCGTGGGTGCTAAGGCGCCGAGTGCTGGGCCCGGCGTCGTCCCTGCGCGTGCTCCCGGGGCCGGCGGGGAAGGGACGCGGGACCCCGAGCCGGGGTATCTAACACCCAAAACCCAGAGGGTGGAGTGTCCGGGAGGGCTGGACAAGGAGGAGGGGGCCTCGGAAATGGAGGTCTCCCTAGCCCCCAGCCTGACCCGGAAGAGACGTCACGCTTCGGAGGAGGAGGTGGGTGATGCCCAAACTGAAGAAGTTGGGTGTGTCCCTTCCCCCGATGAAGAGGTGGTGGCGTCTCCACCAAGTAAAATCTCGCCCTGTCCTCTGGGGGAACTCAAAACCCCTGCACCGACTCCCACCACTATTACCCCTGTCAACCTGCTGCAGTCCCCTGAACAGGGCCCCTCGGGGGTCACTGAAGGCACCTCCCTTGAGGTGGTGCCCGACTCAGAGACCCTCGATACCCCCGAGGTACCTTCTGGCTCATCGGGGGACTGCAACTTTCAAAATTTAAAAAATGTCAACGGGTCATTGGGTGGCGGCGAAAAGGAAGGCCTTCCCGCTCCCTCCCAAACCTTCGCACCGGGCGTCCTAGTTTTAGGTCAGGAGCTTGTCCTGAGCTCCCCGGACGACCCGGTGCCGGGAGGAGAGCGGGCATCAGAACTGCCGCTGCCCTCTGACCCAAAACGTTTAGAGGAGACCAGAGAGGACCCCTCTGGCCTTGATCCTGGGGGTGGGATCGAGGTACAGGTGGGGCCAGCTGGCAGCTCCGAATCAGCCCCCGTACTCAATGCGGGGGAGGGGTCGGAAGCTGGAGGCGACGACCTGGAGGAGGACGGGGTGTCCGTGGTGAGCACTGGAGATTACGCTGAGTCGCTCTCAAGCGAGGCGGTGGATCCCCTGGTGCCCTCCACTGACTCCCCCCTCATCCCCCCAAGGGAACTCCGGGACTTTTTGGCGAGTCATCGCGGTCGCCGAGACAGGGTTCAGTTGGCCTTGGACCGGTGGCATTCTTTTCCGCTGGTGTTCTGGTCCACTCGCGAGGCTCTCAAGTCTCCTGAGTTGGATAGGAACGCGCGGCGGAGGGTCCAAACGTTTCTCGCTGGGCTCCTGAAGGAGAGGAAGGACTAAAAAGTCCTCTTCTTCTTTTTAATGACTTAAGGTGAAGATTTGATGTACCTTTGACAATGAAGATGACTTTAGCCAGCCTCAACATCCGCGGCAGCAGGGCCGCACAGCGCAGGTTCCAGAACTTCTCGGTCCTCAGGGACGGGAAGTATGCGTTGTGCTTCCTGCAAGAAACCCATACCGTTCCGGGAGACGAAGCCACGTGGCTCCTGGAGTGGCGAGGGGGGGTCTACATGAGTCACCTAGCCTCCAATTCTGGCGGGGTGGCTATCTTGTTGGCCCCGCATTTTCAGCCGGAGATCTTGGGGGTCAAGGAGCCAGTGCCAGGCCGGTTGCTGCACCTGACTGTGCGTCGGGGGGGGGGCGGTGCTTCACTTTGTGAATGTGTACGCTCCCCTGGGCACGCAGCAGCAAGCGAGCTTCTTTGAAGAAGTGTCCACTCATCTCGGCTCCATCGACGCTGGCGAGTGCATCGTCCTCGGGGGGGATTTCAATTGCACCCTCGGGGTCCGGGACCGTCACGGTACCCCGCACTGCACGCGAGGTGTGAGTAAGTTGCGGGACCTGGTCAGGTCCTTCGACTTAGTGGACGTCTGGCGAAATCTCCATCCTGACTCCAGCGTGTTCACCTTTGTGTCACCTGGAGTCGGAGCGTCCAGACTCGACCGCCTTTACGTTTCGAAGGCGTACGTGTCCTGCGTTCCGGCTGCTTCTATACAGCAGGTTCCGTGCACGGACCACCGTCTGGTGTGGGCGGAGCTCACTTCGTTCTGCGCTCGGACGGGGTCCGCGTACTGGCATTTTAATAACCTGTTGTTGGAAGACCAGCGGTTCCTGGACTCGTTCCGTCGCTTCTGGGCCGGCTGGAGAAGGAAGCGGGGAGGCTTCCCCTCCTTGAGGCTATGGTGGGACGTGGGCAAGACTCACGTCCGAGTTTTCTGTCAAGAGTACGCGAAGGGGTTGACAAAGAGACGCAAATCCAGGGTCGAGGAGTTGGAGAAGGAGGTGCTCGACCTGGAGGCACGTCTCCGTCAGCCCGACGCGGACCCGGCCCTGTGGTCGGTGTACGATGAGAAGAAGGGCGCGCTGCGGGACCTGCAACTGGTCAGGTCTCGGGGCGCGTTCGTGAGGTCGCGGATCTGTTTCCTTAAGGAGATGGACCGTGGCTCTCCCTTCTTCTACTCACTGGAAAAAAGGCACGGGGTCTGTAAGCAGCTCTTTACGCTGCTGGCCGACGACGGATCCCTTGTCTCGGATCCGGAGGGCATCAGGGCCATTGCCCGAGATTACTACACTGCCCTGTTCTCTCCGGATCCGTCCAGTGAGGAAGCTTGCAGAGTTTTGTGGGAGGACCTGCCGCAGGTCGGCCCGGAGTGCGCCGGAAAGCTCGACTCCCCTATAAGTCTGGGGGGGCTGACCGGCGCACTCGACGGTCTTTCTAGGGGCAAAACCCCGGGACTAGACGGGCTGACTGTGGAGTTCTTCAGGGCGTTCTGGGACGTCTTGGGGAGCGACTTCGCGGGGGTCCTGGGGGAGAGCATTGCTACCGGGGAGATGCCCCTTTCGTGGCGCAGGGCCGTGATTGCCCTGCTGCCGAAGAAGGGGGATCTCCGCCTTCTTAAAAACTGGCGCCCGGTCTCCCTCCTCAGCACGGACTACAAAATCTTTGCCCGAGCCATGTCTTCTCGGCTCGGCACCGTGCTGGACCACATGATCCACCCTGACCAGTCCTACACCGTCCCGGACCGAACCATTTATGATAACATCCATCTGGTCCGGGACATCATCCACCATTCCCAGAGGGCTGGTCTGTCGAGCGCCTTCCTGTCTCTCGATCAGGAGAAGGCGTTCGACAGGGTGGATCACGAATACTTACTCGGAACTCTGCGAGCTTTCGGGTTCGGGACGCATTTTGTCGCCCGGATCCGACTTCTGTACACTGCCGCGGAGTGTCTAGTGAAGGTTAACGGGTCCCTGACGGCGCCCCTTCGCTTTGGGAGAGGGGTACGTCAGGGCTGCCCCCTGTCTGGCCAGTTGTATTCTATCTGCGTGGAGCCTTTCCTGCGCCTCTTGCGGAGGAGGTTGTCGGGATTGGTTCTGCGCGGGCCGGGCATCGGGGTGGTCCTTTCGGCTTACGCCGATGACGTGCTCCTTATGTTTAGTGACCCGGCTGACCTGCGGAGGATGCGCGAGTGCCAGGAGGTCTACTCTGCCGCTTCTTCTGCCAGGATCAACTGGGGTAAATGTTCTGGACTCCTGGTCGGTCAGTGGCAGATGGATCCCCTACCCGAGGAGCTCAGGCCTTTCACCTGGAGCAGGACCAGCCTCCTCTACCTGGGGGTCCATCTCTGCCCCGCTGAGGAATCCTGGCCGGCAAACTGGCAGGAACTGGAGACGAAAGTCACCGCTCGCCTGCGGCGCTGGACAGGACTGCTCCGAGTGCTATCTTACCGAGGTCGAGTTCTGGTCATAAACCAGCTGATCGCCGCCATGTTGTGGTATCGGCTGGTCACTTTGACCCCTCCCCCGGACTTTGTCACAAGAATCCAGAGATTGTTAGTCGACTTCTTCTGGGACAAAAGATTGCACTGGGTCGCTGCCGAGGTTCTGAGTCTCCCGCTTAGGGAGGGTGGTCAGGCGCTAGTGTGCCTACGCACACAGGTGGCGACTTTCCGCCTTCAGACCCTGCAGCGATACCTCTACGTCGAGCCTCCTCCTAGATGGTGTGCCCTGATGACGTATTTCTTCCGTCAGGTGCACGGCCTGAATTATGACGTGCAGCTCCTGTTTATAGAACAGCTGGGCCTCGGTGGCTCCTTGCAGGCGTTGCCCGTCTTTTACCAGGACCTGATCAAAGTCTGGAAAGTGGTCGCCTCGCGACGCAGCTCTCCCCCGTCAGGAGTAGCGGCTATCGTCAGAGAGCCGCTGCTCAGGAATCCGCCCCTCCGTCCTTTTCAGTGGTTGGCGGAGAGGAGGGCTGTGGCCGCAGGGGTGACCAGGATCGGGGACGTGCTGGGTGGCGGAGGACTGGGCTGGATGCTCCCGCAGGAGTTGGCGCGACGCGCGTCTGTGAGTGTCCAGGTCGCAGCCGATGCCATCCAAGACCTGAGAACGGTCGTGCTCGGACCCGACGTTATTTTGGGTCTTGAGGCGGCCCAGGTGCGCGGTGGTCTTCCGTCTGAGCGTTCCCCTGTTCGGACGGAATTCCACATTGGCCCCAAGCCCCGAACCCTCCCTCGGGTGCTGGTGCCCCGCAATATGAGCCGCCTCGGGGACATGCCCTCTGTGCCTTTTGGCACGGCAAAGAGGGGCTTTTTGTACGGACTGCTGCTGCACACCTTCCATTTTCTCGCCCTTGTCCGTCGCCCGGACACGCCTTGGCGTGCCTTGTTGCCGTCCGGCGGCGGAGGCCCCCGATGGGATGCCCTCTATGGAGGTGTCCTCCCCCTTTCTATCGGGGACCTGGGTTGGAGGGTGTTGCATGCAGCAGTCCCTTATAATAAGAGGATGCATAGGTTCACGGACTCTCAGGACACGTGCCCTTTTTGCGGTCTTGTGGAGTCCGTGGACCATGTATACATAGGGTGTTGTAGGCTGCACTCCCTTTTTAGTTATTTGAAAAACCTTTTATTGATGTTTTGTTTGCACTTCAGCCCCACGCTCCTGATCTATGGGCACCCGGTGCGGAGGGGGGTCGGGAAGGAGGAGGACCTCCTCGTGAACCTGCTCCTGGGCCTGGCCAAGTTGGCCATTAACAGGTCCAGGCAGCGGGCGATCGACGGGGGAGTCCCGCCCGATTGTTTGTCCCTCTTCCGTGGCTACGTTCGCTGCCGGATGTCCCTGGAGAAGGAGCACGCGGTGTCTGCTGGCACTCTCGAGGCCTTCCGTGCTCGGTGGGCACCGCGGGGACTGGGGTGTTTTGTTGACCCCTTTAATCACATTTTGATTTAAAGTTTGTAAGTTTCCTTTAAACTTTGTTCTTGGTTTTACAGCTGACCTGAATTAGGGGCTGTGCCTGATTTATCCCAATTTTGTTGATTTGGTTTTCATTTAAAAGATTATCAAGAGTTCAAATCTCATCAATGGCAAACAATGAAACTATGTAACTTTATCTGAAACAGATGGAAACATGTTTGTACTCGAAAGAGTTACACCTTAACTTCGGCTTGGCCTGAATAGCCAAGTGGTTATGGTATTGGGTTTGTAACCCCAAGATCAAGAGTTCAAATCTCACAATGGCAAACTATGAAACAATGTAACTTCATCTGTATAAACAGATGGAAACGTGTTTGTAGTCGAAAGAGTTACACCTTAACTTTCCTAAATCTGCCATTACGTCTTGGCGCTCCCCAGACATCCACAACAGAGGTGGAGGCAGCCTGCTGATTGCTTTGCCATGTCAGTGCTGACCTTGACGGGCATTCTCTGGGGGCTGAGATCTAGAGAGCTCCATCCTGCTTTCAGGGTCCTGCTGTGTGGCAGTGGCACCTTTCTCAGCCTGAGGAGCTGGAGCTGCTGAGGTCACAGGAGGAAGGGATTTGGATGGGCCGGGTGCACCCGGGTTTACTTGGACGTAAGGCCCTGGGGGAGAAACACCTGCTGAACCTCCTCCCTATGGGTGCCCAAGGGCCATCAAGGAGAAGGGGTAGCTGGGGTGAGATTGAGCTGTTCCGCAACCCTTTTGCATACACACTGTTGGAGGCCAACTATGGCATCAGCGATGGAGTTGAGCCCACGCAGATCAAGAGTGATGTCCTGGACAAAGAACTCCAGGTAGCCACCATCCTATCAGTGTTGACCTTGGTACGTTGAGGCTATCACCTCAGCCTGAAGGCAGCCGGACTCCTCCATTGTATCTTGCAATCTGAGAAGTGTAGCGCACATCCCTTTCTGATGTTCCTGAGCTTGCCTTTGCAGCTCCAGCAACTGTGATATGACCAAGTCCAGAGGCTTGTCATCTGATTCAAGACTCAGCAAATTTCTGGCCTTCAGCAATTCTCCAAGTGCCAGACACCTGGGAAGTCCCTGCAGCCGCCTGCTGTGGATCACACAGTGCGATATGCTCACCAGATTGTGATCCCAAGGCTATTCTTAAGCTAGGTCCCACCGAGGTGTCTCTCTCTGCACTTGTGGAGGGTGCAGGTGAGTGCTGTGTCGGGACCTCAAGGAGGGTGCCTTCAGATTCCTCTTCATAGGTTTCCTCAGGGCTTGATTGGAGGCCCTGGGTCATGGACTCTGTTGGCTGTTTCCCAGATGTGCCTGCGGAAGCAAGGGGATATAATTAGTGCATGGCAGTGGCCTGTGAAATAGGGCACACCATTCACAGCATGGTTGTCTGATGAATGTTGCATTACTGGGTGCTCACTTGTCACAGCACTGCTGGCCTCACCATTAGCATACCAACAGTCCAGATCATCGCCGGCCAGCTGGATGGCTCTGTCTTCAAAGTCCGTAAGGACCCTGATTTCAGACATACCTCCATCGGTCTGCGACCTCTCCCTCTTGTTGTGTGCCAGCACGTCCTGCGTGAATAGAGATGGAGAGTGTGTAAATAGGACACCTACCAGGCCAGGTGATAAGTATGCCGGCATGTGTGGGTGGTGAGTGGCCCCATGGACAGGATGAGGACAATGACTCTGAGTGCGAGAGAGTGAATGATGATGTCCCTTGAACTGGTAGTGAATGAGATCCCTGTGGGTGCATGATGAGCTTGAGTGTGTTGAGAGTGATGAGACGAGTGACTTCCCCTGGCGGGATGGGGGAAGATCATACTTCCTCTTGCAGCACTGGGTGACTATCCTCATCTGAAGGGTGCTGCCGCTGACCACAGCTGCCACCACCTCCAAGCCTGGTTGGTCACGCTGTTGCCCATCCAGTGGCCAGAGTGGGGGTAAGGAACATTGCAGCAGCCCTCCACGGCATCCAAGAGACACTCCAGTGACGCGTCACCAAACCAGGTGGCTGAAGTCTTTTTGCTTTTTGTGGACATCTCCCCTGCAGCAGTCATGGGCTGGAAGCACTGAGATGGCACCCAGCATGATGAAGTGGCGAGGTGGTGGTGTGGTGGGAAAATTAGAGCCCACCCGCCATGGAACCAGCATGTTTCCCGGGAATGCATAGTAAATGCAGCGGTTTGGGACGATATGGTGTGAAAACCCGCCATTGTGGCCGGCGTTGTTTCACACTTAATGCAAATCTGGGACGGTTCTGCCCAAGGCTGGAGAAAAGTGCAGAAAATATGAAATGAGAGAGAAACTGACACACAGCAAAGACAGAACACACAGCAACAGAGAAGAAAAGTTCTGAGAGACAGCAAATAACTGCGTGTGTGCATGCGTGAGCGAGCGACAGAGAACGTGTGCGCGTGTGAGAAGAAGTGAAGAGGAGGAATATTTTCCTTGCCCCTCATTTATTCTTCCCATTTTGCAATGCCATGAACTTTCTGAATCAAAAGGTCAAAAATCTCAAGCCATTTTTAAAATTCAATTTTGTTTATTTTATCTTCAAACCACAAAGATAGACATGTAAAAATGATATCCACCATAGGAAGATTGGATAAGATAAAATACTTACAAATAGATAATGCAGTTTATTTTAAAACTGGCAGCAAAAGACCAAGCTCCCTCCTCCACGTCCATCCCAAATGTCAGGTTAATTTTTTTTTAAGGCTAATTCTTACAGTGCCAGTTTAAAATGTAGGTATTGGCAAAGTTAAAACAAAATTGTCCTTGCCCCTAAAAACAAGTAGAACAATCACTGAAGCAATCCAAGTTATATGAAACATTTTGTATCTGTTGTCAGAAGTTACTCCTTGTTCAGACGAGATGTTCTTTTTAAAACACTTCACTGAATGTCATTCAATTCATGGTGGCATGCTGCAACATTTTACGAGTGATGTTCTGTATTTAACATTGTCCCAAACAGGATAAACATCCTTCTAACATTCACACAATGCACTACGGATTCCAATTCAGTATGTTTAAAGAAATTATTACTTAAAGCAAAAGATAACGAATTTATGCAACATTATACTATTCAGCAAATTTATAGCTTAAAAAAACATGCTAGGCTACAAAAACGGTTAATATATTGAAGTACCTGAATAATGACAAATCACACCTGGAAGGTCTGATGCTATACATTTTAGCGCTTAGTGATAAAAAAACTAAATCCTTTAACCATTTAATTTTGAATACCGAATACTACTTCCACTGCAGCCAATCCCTGACAATCAGATCACAAGTAGAGCCAGTGATAGGTGGAGATAACCAAAAGATGTCCCCCCCAACCTTAAACCAGCTTATATTTCACCTCTCTTCTATTTTTACTTAGTTCTGTTGAAGGGTCATTCGGACTTGAAACGTTAACTGTGTTCCTCTCCGCAGATGCTGCCAGACCTGCTGAGTTTTCCCAGGTATTTTTGTTTTTGTTTTGGATTTCCAGCATCCACAGTTTTTTGCTTTTAATTTAATTAACCTGTCTATATTCCTTTGTCCTACTCACAGCTTACATTCCCACCCAGCTTTGTATCGTAAGAAACCTGGGTACATTATTCCCAGTCTCTTTGTCTAAGTCATTAACATGGCTTGTAAATAGTTGAGGTCCCAGCACTGATGCTTTCTGGTTACGATTTTCCAAAATTCCCTAGATTCTAGAATAGTCCCAGCTGATTGGGAATTTACAAATGTAGCACCACTATTCAAGAGAGAAAGAGAGAATACAGGGAATTGCAGGCCAGTTAGCCTGACAGTTGTCAGTCAAATGTTGGAATCTATTATTAAGGAAGACTTAACAATTCACATAGAAAATCAGAGCATAATCAGACAGAGTAAACGTGATTTCATCTGAAGCAAACTGTGTTGACAAATTTTAGCCTTTGAGGGTGTAACTAGTAGGATTGCAAAAGGGGAGCCAATAGATTTAGTCTGCCTCACTTTCCAGAAGGCTTTCGATAAAAGTGCCACACAAACAATTAATATGCAAGGGCTCACAGAGTTAGGGGTAATACATGGAGGATTGGTTAACTGACAGGACAGAGTGGGGAATTTCCAAGTTGGCAGGCTGCAGCTAGTGAAATTTTAAATTGGGATGCAAGATTAAACAGAAAGATCAAACAGCGTTAAGCAGATTAATTGCAGAGCTTCACCAAACTTATGAATATATTTCAAATAATAAATCATCTCAAAGTACTTGTGGTTTGTTTTAACACAACAAACATCAGTGCCCATTATACAAAATTATAAGACAACTTAAGGAGTCTTTTATTGGACAGTACACTAAGAGACGAGACATTAAAGAATCCAGGCTGCTAGCCAGCATCATATTCATCTCCAACCTTTGACATAGGAAGATCAAAACATCCAAAACTGTCAATTAAAGCATGAGTCAAAGATACCGGTGTAATCTCCATGTAGCTGACCTGTTTCAGAACAAAGTCAATTTGAGAGTCACTTTCTTGCAGGACCCCAACGGGACAGGTGAACACACAAATAGTTGATCCATTGATAACCTTGAATAATAGTTAAATATAAAGGTTACTCATCCACCTTCATTGTGGCATTGGTACAAGACAGATAATGTGTACGCAATGAAAGACTACTTATAACAGACAGCAATCATATTTTGAAGTGCCCAGTATAGAACGACATCCAAAGTTACACACAAAGGCTCCATGACCAGAAAAAGATACACTAACCTGCTAATCATATACTTAAGTAATGCTAATAAACTCTCCTAAGCCAGATTCAAAGAATTCTTCCACCAACTTGGAACCAGCACTATTGTCCACTGTAATGTTTAGAAAAGCAACAGCAGTTGTAGGTCTACCACAGAAACATCATGAATAAAGGCAGTCACTAATTTGACGAGTATTGCAATAATTCCTTGTATATGTGGCAATGGCTATGAAAAATCTGATCACCTGTGCCATCCTCCGTATTTGATGGATAATAATTGACACAGATAAAGCAAAGTGTCTGTCCCTCAAGACTCTGGTGTAAGCTAACATTAGTCTGGACACAATTCTGAGCACGTAATTGATTTTCAGTGAGAGATTCTACAATTGGACAACACTTACTAAACAATTCCGATTGTGCTAAGAATTACGCTGCAACCAATTTAAGATTATCAGTTGGGCTTGTAACATGGCTCACTTACACATGCTAGAAGCTACATATATTCAAACACAGGAACCTGTCCTTTGCAGACAGAAGGGGCATGTCCACACAAAGCGCATTTTTCAACCAAACAAAAGGCTTGGGGGAAAGTCATTTGGAGGAGAGAGAGAGAGATAAGGACCCTGGGATAGGCAGTCAGTGGCACCTAGAGGATCTAGTCTATCCAGAGAATCTAACATCTAGTCTATACTTAAGTAGGAGTAAGGGTAAAATAAAAGCAAGCGTCCATATTCTTTTTAGTTAAGATATGTCTGGGAGCTCAATCCTATGATTTGTACATCCTGCGCTATGTGGGAAATCCTAGACACTCCTGGCGGTCTGGATGACCATGTGGGCAGGAGGTGCCTCCGACTGGAGCAACTCAAGCTCTGGGTTTTGGAGCTTAAGCGGCAGCTGGGTGAACTATGGTGCATTCATGAGGCTGAGAGGTTTGTTGATAGCATGTTTCAGGGCATGATCACCCTGCAGCTTAAGTGCAAGCAGAGAGGGAATGGGTGACCGCCAGACAAAAGAAGGGGACCAGGCAGGCAGTGAGGGGGATCTCCTGAGCACATCTCACTCGTAAACCATTTTTTAGTTTTGAAAAATGGTGAGAATGACAGTTCCTCTATGGAGGCCAGCCAGAGGCAAGGCCAAGGCACTGTGGGTGGTTCAGCTGCTCAGGGGGGGCGGGAAAGAGGTGTAGAAGGGCAATAGGGTGTAGGGGATTGGTTAGTGAGGGGAGGCGCTTCAGTGAGCATAGGCGTGACTCCAAGATGGTATATTGCCTCCTGTGTGCCAGGCTCAAGGATGTCATGGAACAGGTACAGGGCATTCTCAAAGGGGAGGGTGAACAGTCAGAGGTCATGGTCCTTGCCAATTGGTCCATGGACCAATGACATTGAAAATTAGGTCCAGCAAGCAGGCTTTAGGAATTAGGTAGGAAATTGAAAAGCAGGACTTCAAAGGCAGTAATCTCCGGGTTACTTCGGTGGCATGTAGTAGTGAGCATAAGTACAGAAGGATAGAGCAGATGGATGTGTGGCTGGAGAGATGGTGCAGGAGAGAGGGTTTGAGATTCCTGGGGCGTTGGGACCTATACAAGTTGGACGGGTTACATCTGAACAGGAACAGGACCAACATCTGCGCGGGAAGGTTTGCTAATGCTATTGGGGCGGATTTAAACTAAATTGGCAGGGGGATGGGATCCTGAAAAGCAGTTCAGGGGGGAGAGAAGCTGAGATGGAATTAGCAGTTAAAACGCTAGTGAGTGAGTCTGGAAGGCAGAGGAAACAAGGCTAGATAAGAAGTGAGCTTAGCAAGGCTAAATGGAATATATGTTAATGCAAAGAGCCTGAGGAATGAGACAGATGAGCTGAGGGCACAGATAGGGACATGGGAGTATGACATCATAGCTATGACCAAGATTTGGCTAGAAGAAGGTTAGGAGTGGAAGGTCAACATTCCTGGTTACAGGGTATCCAGACAAGATGGAGAGGGGGATAGAAGAGCAGGAAGGGTCACCAAGTCCAGAGAATCCTGAATATCAAGGGATATAAAGGTTAGGATTAAGGAAAAAAAGAGGATGCTTATGGCAGATACCGGAGGGCTCAATATGGCAGGGTCCCTAGAGGGGTATGAAAAATGCAGAGGGGAACTTAAAAAGGAAATTAGGAAAGTTAAGAGAGTGCATGAGAAAGCATTGGTAAGTAGAATAAAGGAAAACCTAAAGGGGTTTTTTAAAATATATAAAGGGTAAGAGAATAACTAGGGAAAAAGAGCAGGGCCAATTAGGGGCCATAGAGGTAATCTTTGTTTGGACCTAAAGACCTGGTTTCAGTCGTCAATGAATATGTTACATCAGTCTTCACAGTGGAAAAGGGCGTCGCAGGTATTGACATCAGGGTGGAGGACTGTGAAATATTAGAAGAAATTAACATAGAGAGAGAGAGAGAGAGAGGAGATACTGGCGGGTTTAGCAGCCTTATAAGTGGATAATTCCATGGGCCCAGATGAGATGTATCCCAGGCTGTTGAGGGAGGCAAAGGAAGAGATATCAGGGGCCCTGGCAGTAATTTTCAGATCCTCTCTGGCCACAGGTGAGGGACCAGAGGATTGGAGGACTGCTAACGTTGTTCCATTATTAAAAAAGGGAAGAAGGGATAGACCAGGAAATTACAGGCCAGTCAGTCTAACCTCAGTGGTGGGGAAGTTACTAGAAAAAATTCTGAAGGACAGAATATATCTGCACTTGGAGAGGCACAGAGTAAGCAGGGAAAGTCAGCATGGATTTGTTAAGGGAGAGTCGTGTTTGACAAATTTGATCGAATTTTTTGATGTGATCTACATGAACTTAAGTAAGGCTTTTGATAAGGTCCCTCATGGTCAAGAAAGTAAGAGCCCATGGGATCCAAGGCAAAGTGGCATGTTGGATCCAAAATTTGCTGAGAAGCAGGAAGCAAAGGGTGATGGTAGAGGGATGTTTCTGTAACTGGAAGTCTGTTTCTAGTGGGGTTTCACAGGGCTCGGTGCTGGGGCCCTTGCTGTTTGTGGTGTACATGAATGATTTGGACTTAAATGTAGGGGGTATGATCAAGAAGTTCGCGGATGACACAAATATTGGTAGCATGGTAAACAGTGAGGAGGATAGCCGTAAACTGCAGGAGGATATCAACGGACTGGTCAGGTGGGTTAAGCAGTGGCAAATAGAGTTTAAGCCAGAAAAGTGTGAGGTAATGCACTTGGGGAGGGCTAACAAGGCAAGGGGGAACCCTGTGAATGGCAGGACCCTGGAAAGTACTGAAGATCAGGGGGACCTTGGTGTGCATATCCACAGATCCATGAAGGTAGCAGGGTAGGTAGATAAGGTGGTTAAGAAGGGATACTTGCCTTTATTAGCTGAGGCTTGGAATATAAGAGCAGAGAGGTTATGCTGGAACTGTATAAAACGCTGGTTAGGCCACAACTGGAGTACTGTGTGCCGATCTGGTCACTGCATTATAGGAAGGATGTAATTGCATTGGAGAGGGTGCAGAGGAGACTTACCAGGATGCTGCCTGGGCTGGAGGATCAGAGATATGAGTAAAGATTGGATAGGCTGGGGTTGTTTTCCTTGGTGCAGCAAAGGTTAAGAGGGGCCCTGATAGAGGTGTATAAGATTATGAGGGACATAGGGCGGATAGGAAGGCACTTTTTCCATTAGCAGAGGGGTCAATAAACAGGGGGCATAGATTTAAGGTAAGAGGTAGAAGGCTAAGAGGGGAGTTGAGGAGAATTTTTTTCATCCAGAGGATGGTGGGAGTCTGACACTCACTGCCTGAAAGGGTGATTGAGTCAGACACTCAACATTTAAGTAATATTTAGATATTCACTTGCATTGCCACAGCCTCAAGTGCTAAGGGCCAAGAGCGGGAAAATGGGATTAGTGTAGTCAGATCTTTGTTGACTGGCATGGACACGATGGGCCAAATGGTCTCCTTCTGTGCTGTAAACATCTATGAGTCTATCCCCTGGTTCATTCCCTATGGTAATGCCTTGCCCAGAGTTGACTTGCCTAGTTTGAATTTGAACAGAAGCTTGGCAGTTAATTGTTCCCTGGTGCATTTTCCATGGCAACACCTCTTCCAGAGTCCACCTGTCAACACTCTCTTCTCATGCAGTAAAAATTCTTGTTCCCTTTACTATTGGCAATCTTGCAAACTGTGCTGATGAGTGCAAGACAAAAAGCTTCGACAGCACATCTCTTTCTTTCAGACATTTTTTTTTGTCCTTCTCCAATGACAGGAAAGTTCCAATGCAAATTAAGCTCCTTATAGACAAGGGAATTGTCATTCAAGACAGGTCCAAATGATTCTTCAGGGTTCAGGGTTCAAATTCCCAGCTTTGCAACAGAAGGGCTTGCTGTCGCACAAATGGCAGATTCAAGAGCAAGTTGAGGTCCATTCATGACAAAAAGAAGAAATAATTGTCATAAGTGTGGGCTCTGGCCTACACTGCCCCAAAGGGGAAAGTCAGCCTTATAATTAGCACAGTTGTTTCAAAACCAAAATCCCTCATAAGGGAAGCTTTCAAATGTTAAAAACAAGGGTCCTAATGCCTTTAAATTTATCACTCACCTGTGCCAGTTTATTTAGTGCATCACTGTAAGTACAACAATGCCCAAACAAGGAATTCTGATAATTACAAATAAAAAAGTTATTGGAACCCATTGAATTTCAGCCAAGTCTAGAACTAGGTGACACAATAAAAAGTAGGGGCCTCCTATTTAAGACAGAGATGAAAAGAAAGGGTCGTTAATCTGTGGAATTCTCTTCCCCATAGAGCAGTGGAGGCTGGGTTATTGAATATATTCAAGGCTGAGTTAGATAAGTTTTTGATCGACAAGGGAGTCAAAGTTCTAGGAACAGACAGGAAAGTGAAGTTGAGGCCATAATCAGAACAGCCATAATCTTATCGAATGGCAGTACATACTCAAGGGGCCAAATGCTCTACTCTTGCTCCTAGTTCTTATGGTTGAATTATAGCTTTCAATTCTCATTAAAATTGTAATTTTCTACAAATTTTAGTACAAAGTACTATAACAGTCTTCATTGGGTTTAATGGACTACAACTTACTGCACATCCATAACTTCCAAACAGCTTCAGAAAGTAGCAAACAACTCAAAATGTTTACAAAAGCAGACTAATAACTGCTCATTTTTATTAATTGAATTATATCTTTTCCTTATATGTTGTACATTTTTTGGCTCTGTATTTTAGGTCATTCTTAGAGCTAAGCCTTAATTTTCTCTGCCAAGGAGAAGTATTCACTGACCTTCATACCTAGTCTAATGGTCCTTGGTAATGAGCTAAGGAAAACAAACAAAACAACCTGTCATGTGTTTCAGCTCTCGGAAATTAACTTGCATCTCCACAAGATTCTCTTTTCATCTTTAAAAATGGTGGAGGGTCACATCGGACCCTGCTTTAAAAAATTAAGCAAATTTACAAAATAAAAGAACAAATGCATGTATATACTTGAAATGTGGGGCTTAGTGCTTCTCAAACCAGTTAACCATCATATTGGATTTATGGTGTAAAAGTACAAGCAGCTAGATATTGATTATTTGACTGAATTAAAGTAACTGTTACCAAGCTTAAAAAACAGAACTTAATATTTGGCACAAGAACTATTTTGACACAGACATTGTGATACAAAACAAACATAATATTTAGACAGAAGATTACATAAAGTGAATATACACCTGGGTTTGAAAATCTGACACCCAATTAGGAAAGCTTACCCTTGGAGTGTTTACTGAATAAATCAAGTTTTGTTATTTTGGAATAAACTTTGTTAGTTTCTGTGTTACGTTTAGATGAAGTGAAGCTTTCAAATTCTAAAATGAAAGGTCCCAATGCCTTTAATTTACCACTCACCTGTTGTCCGCTGTCCCCATTGACTATATGAGGTAGAAGTGGAACTTCATTCATTAGAGCTGATTCCAGCGGAGGCTGTTCTGCCATTATCATGGGAATGCTCATTCATTGACAGCAAAACTTTTCCTCTCCCTGCCAAAGAAGCACAACAAATTGATAATATAAGAAGTAATCGCAAAAGTAAAAAAATTGACTCTGAACATCTATTCAAAAGTATCAATTGCTCTTTCAGAGTTTTGTTACTATCGTACAAAAGAATCAGAAGCTTTTGCACATAAGGTTCAGGATATCAATCTCCAAATAAAGGTTGTGACTCCATCAGTAACATCTTGCTTTCCACTGCCATAAGGTCCCAAGGTATAGATAAAGATGACCAATTAATTAACATTAATTCTGCCATCCTAAAAGACCCAACATTTTTCCTTTTTTGAATGTAAATATCTCAAATAATTTCAATGTTTTGCCTCTCAAGACTCCAAAGTCCACTGTAGGTATTGATTATTTGGTGTGAAGAGTTTCCTGACACTACTCATAAACTTAGCTTTTACAAATTTGCACCTTGTCCTACTCTATGGTTTAGTTTGTAGTGGTGCTCCAAATTTATCTTTTGCCAGACTACTTATTAAATGTTTCAGCTCTATAAAATCAGCTCACAGCTCCCTCCTTTTCAGGCCAATCGGTCCAATCTGCTTTTTCTTCAGAATCGAGTTCTCTGCTACTAGGGCCCAGTGACTTTTATCTGAACCACCTCCAGGGCTTGAATGTCAGAGTATTAGAATGTCAGAGATCACAGATTGACACAATACTATAAGTGTAGTCTGGCCAGAGTACTCAGCATTTTAAACACAATTTCCTTGTACTTGTATTGTGTCTTGGTTATTAAAAACCTTTGCAAAACAGCAAAGGTTAATCTGAAAAGAATTCTTAAACCTACTTAACAATGGCAATTGGAGTTTGGAACACGTCAGACTACCAGTTGCCAAAAGCAACTTGCTAAACTAAGAGAAAAAGAAGTCAGGCTAAAGGAACCCCAACCTCTGTGTACTTAATTTTCTCTTTCAACATTTCCTTTAACGGATATTATGAGCTAAACCAATTTCACACTGCCTTTCATGCCACTTTCAACTCCACTTCTTAATCAATGCAATGTTGTAAGACATTAAGCAGTAAAGAAAGTAAACTGTTTAACCAACCCTGCAGCTTTGCACAAATCAGTGAGCAAAAAGTGGGCCAAAATTTTAAATGGTCAAAAATACATAATGTCAGTGCCCATCTCTCGCTGACATTTTGTACACTTATGCTGGAAAATATTCAGATAATTCTTCTTAAACACTGTGATCCCCAAAGGTAATAAAACAAGACTTCAGAGTATTCCTCCATCCTTACATCAGCCTGATTATGCTGTTATCCACAGCTACTTTCATCGCTCACTTCTGGTAGCATTTTTCCTCACACTTAACAAGGAAAGACAGCTAAGAGAGCTTAGCAGAAAACTTCATTGATCAGTGACAAATGAAATTCCATACAGACAAATACAAGGCACTATTACAAAAATACCTGGAAAAACTCAGCAGGTCTGGCAGCATCTGCGGAGAGGAACACAGCTAACGTTTCGAGTCCGAATGACCCTGTTCTGTTGAAGGGTCATTCGGACTCGAAACGTTAACTGTGTTCCTCTCTGCAGATGCTGCCAGACCTGCTGAGTTTTTCCAGGTATTTTTGTTTTTGTTTTGTATTTCCAGCATCCGCAGTTTTTTGCTTTTATCAAGGCACAATTAAGTCATGCTTGTGTCAAATTTGTCGAGGATGAAGTTCAGGAGAGTAGTTGATCAGTCATTGACCATGTCATGAGAGAGTTGGCACCAAGTAAAATCAATAGGGTATTGTGCTTAAACCCCCTTCAGTCATGCTGAATGAAGCTGTACAGTAACCTGGTAAAGCAACCATCTGGTGCATTGCACAAAGTAGTCAGTGTGACATGTGGAGGCCAATTTTGGCAGGGAGGGAGCACTGAGGAAATGCAACAAAACTGATTCCTAGTGTTGAAGCTATGAAGAAATGACTTGATAAGCTTTGGCTTTTTAGTATTAAAGATAAACCTGAGAACATCTTCTATGGACACAAAAAAACTTAAGACAGATAACAAACCCAAAACAATGCTTGTATTAAAAGCCAAGGAGAGCAGAAGTGCAGGGTTACAAATGGCAAATTTAAAACAATCAGGAGTATTTCTTTCCCAAGTAGATCAACAGCTGAAACAAGTGAAGAGTGGTTCAGCTAGGGCACTGAATTGATTTAACAGCCAAATGTAACAATGGAATTACAGTGCTGGTATTCTCAAGAATCAGATAAAATG
Organism: Carcharodon carcharias; assembly: GCF_017639515.1. Taxonomy (NCBI): domain Eukaryota; kingdom Metazoa; phylum Chordata; class Chondrichthyes; order Lamniformes; family Lamnidae; genus Carcharodon; species Carcharodon carcharias. The sequence continues at coordinate 120,975,183 of NC_054475.1, forward strand.
GGCTGAGAGCTTTTTTCATCTGTACCAAACTTAACAAGTGCTCCCCTTTACACCCAAGATTCTACCCTTATATAAAAAAACCCTGACATTTATTTAGTGCTTTTCACAACCTCAAAGGCCTGAAGTGCTTTCCAGACAATTAAGGACGTAAATGTTTTGTAATATATAGAGCCATGGTAGTCAATCTGCGCACAGCATGTCCCCACAAACAACCATGAGTTAAATGACAAGATAATGTGCTTTGGTAATATAGGTTAAGGGATAACTTTGGACCAAGACACCAAGAACATTCACCTGTTCTTCTGAGTGGTGGGACCTTGTGCGTCCAACTTGGAGGGTGGACTGGGCCTTGGGTTTCTATTTTTTTTCAGTTCACAGGATGTGGGCATTGCTGGCTAGATCAGCATTTATTACCCATCTCTTGAGAAGGTGGTGGTGAGCCGCCTTCTTGAACCACTGCAGTCCATGTGGTGTAGGTACACCCACAGTGCTATTAGGGAGGGAGTTCCAGGATGTTGGCCCAGCGACAGTGGAGGAACGGCAATATATTTCCAAGTCAGGATGGTGTGTGGCCTGGAGGGGAGCTTGCAGGTGGTGGTGTTCCCATGTGTCTGCTGCCCTTGTCCTTCTAGATGGTATTGGTCATGGGTTTGGAAGGTGCTGTCTAAGGGGGCTTGGTGAGTTCCTGCAGTGCATCTTGTAGATGATACACACTGAAGAAATGACTTGGATCAGCTTTGGCCTTTCAGTATCAAAAATATCTCACTTGAAAGACAATACCTCTAACAGTGCAGCATTAAAGGGACAGCCTGAATATGCTCAAGTGTCTGAAGTGGTGCATGAACCCATAATGAGAGGTGAGAGTGTTACCACGAAGCCATTATCTCCTGAAGGCATTAACACAAGCTGTTTACTTTATGTAAAAGGAAGTCACGTATGTGACTAGAAATACCATGTTTCATGTATGGCCTCAACAAGGATGTTGATCTGTGGGGAGGCACTATGGCTAAACTCAATCAAACAGTAACTAAAAATGGGATTCCCAATTGATTATTTTACTCCTTGTCCAGGGCCAAAAGCTGTACCTGAACTCAAATGAATTAACCAGGCGAAGATTGATTGCTGGAACACAATTCCTTTCAAGCAGAAGTATAGTTGTATAATTCCCACATACAGACAATATGTCATCATCACAGAATTGTTATAATGCAGCAGACCAGTCGACCTGTAATATGCATAAGTGCTAAGACTGTATCCAGTGCTTGCCAGTTACATAAAACACTATTTGTCTATATTTAAATGTGAGCAGTTCTATGCACCTTACAATATATTCTTCGCAGATGAAATTAGAAAAACACATAACATCTACTACCTACGAAAAATTACAAAAAGTTACTAAGGTTCCAATTCCTCGTTAAGAATTTTGCAACAATTAAAGACCATTTCGGAAATATCAGCTTCTAAAAGGGCAAAGCACTGAAGAACAAATCTTCAGTTAGAACTTCTCTCCCATACAGTTTTTAATTACTGCAAAATCCAGGTGATTTTGTAAAAGTTCATTCCTGAGATGTGGGCATCGCTGGCTAGGCCAGCATTTATTGCCCATCCCTAATTTAAGAGTCAACACCATGTGGGTTTGGAATCACATATAGGCCAGACCAGGTGAGGACAGCAGATTTCCTTCCTTAAAGGACGTTTGTGAACCAAATCAACAATGGTTTTGTGGTCACCATTTCCAGATTTTTAAAAAATTGAATTCAAATTTCACCATCTGCCATCATGGGATTCGAACCCTGGTCCCCAGAGCATTACCCTGAGTGTCTGGAATGAAGGTCATTGACTCGTCCTTTTTAATTCTGTAACACTTCCAGCAACATAACAGGCTTGCTATAAACATTAACGGGGAATCCCAATTAAGAAATACGGCAGTGATTGTTATTCAGGACCGCCACCCTCAAAACTTTCTAGTCTTTTCTCCCTTTAAGCTACTGCAAGCCTGCCTCCAACAGAACAAATACTAAATTAGTTAGTTATGAGGATGATCCCAGAAATTTCAACAGTTAAGTGCGCCCTAATTTCAGTCATGCCCAATAAGAAAATCCAGGTTGGCGTCACTCATTAGCCAAACTGATTGCTGATCTTTTCGTGCTACATGATTACTACATTATCACAAGTAATCCCTCACTGTTTCCTAAACTCAAACTATATTGGACTGCCTCCTAACCCGTTTGTATATCTTATAAATACTCGCAAATCTCAGAGCAGGGTAATAGCTACAATCCAAAGTAATTATATTCCAATTTCCAAATGCAGGAGTCAGGCCCCCAATTATTCAACTGCAAGTTAATTATAAAGTCGCCCATCAGGATGCCTTTAGAACAAACTAGAAAGTGAATGCACGCAGGTGAAGGTACATTAGCATGCAAAGAGGGTACTCAGTTTTGTCACTGCAGCAAGTATTCTCTTAGGAAATTAAAATGGATTTTGCAATTATGTCCCCAACTGATACTTCTGCAGGTGTAAATTACTTTTCTAATGGGGATTATTCTGCTAAACGCAAGATCATATGTTGCAGTGCAAATGGCCATATTTCAAGCTAATCTTATAATTATAGCAAATTTGAAACCCAATTAGTTGCAGGTGCTTTATCAGAACAAGAAAGATTTAAGGATTTAGGAGAAACACCTGAGGATTTAACCAGTATACTTTGTGTAGTCATTTGGTAGCACAGAACTTGAGTGTTGCTTTTCATCTTGCATCATCAGGACAGATTCGCAAGAATACCAATTGCAAAGAGAACAATTTATACTGCATGAGTAGTGTGTGCTGATTGGTTGGCAAGTGGACTCTTAGTAGAGGCATTGCCAGGGAGAATGCACCATGGAACAGTTAACTGCTAAGCTTTTGCTTAAATTCAAACCAGGCAGGTAGACTCTGATAGGTCAAGGCACTGCCTTGTGGAACGAACCAGGGAATGGCTGTCCCGTAAGCTTTTCTCTAGTTGAAAAAGGCGCAATACATGGACATGTTCCTTCTCAGTATCCTATCATTTCTGCTCCTTCTCAGTATCCTATTATCTCTCGTGCATTTTCTTGCCTTGTTTGCCCTCTCAAAATGCGTTACATCACTTCTCTGGAATGAGTTCCATTTACACCCACCTGATAAATCCATTGATATTCTCAGCACCCATGGCTAAATTGATCTGAAGATGAAGGGGACAAAAGATTGGTCTGCCCAGTACCTAAAAAACCCCCTAACTACTCTGGTTCCTGAAATTAACTCAAACTGGTCACAGGTGCTCATCAATCTGTGAGTTATCATCCCTCTCTAAAGCCCATATCCTTCATGGAGTCAGCAAAAGGTTTGTTATGACACACAAACAAGGCAGAGAAGAGAGGACAGCCTTTCCCGATTCCTACCCATTGATTAAAACTGTGATGTTATTGTAGTGCAGTTGAATCCAACTGCGGATTCTCTTCCCAGACTGCATTTTGGAGCACACATCCATCATTAACAGGTGCAATATTCTATTGAAGGTCTTTTCCTAGTCAAAGCTGATTAGACAGGTGTCCTGACCTTCCTGCCCTGAGTAGTGCAAGATTGTTCTGCTGGGTACATTGCAGATCTGATCTGGGTGGATCACAGCTCCACAGTAGACTTGATGAAGTGGCAAAGACCTTGCACAGAATTTTATAGTCAACGTTAAGCTGTGAGATGGGTCCTAATTTCTAATCTCTTCCCTTTCCTCCTCCTGTTTGTAGATGGTGATAATGCCTCCCCTCAGGAATTCTGGCATGTCGCCAGCTGGAAGCATACTTTGTGGGTGAGATGTGATCTAGTCTCAGAGTCAAATACAACTCAGCGAGTAAACTGTCACTTCCAGAAGTTTTACTTGCCTCAAAGGACTGGATAGTATTTGCCTGCTCAAAAGTTAGTGGTTTATCCAAGGCTCTCCTGCCTGCTGTTGTTTAAAACCTCAGGGAGAGGACACGAAAGGACTGGGGAGGCCATTGATGTTTGTAGGCTTTACATTGTGCAGCTTAGCATAAAAGGCTTTGTTGATCTTAAGTACATCTGGCTGTGAAGATGTTACCAAGTAGACATCTTCCTTCAGGCTGCGGCTCAGCATTCTGTGTACCTTTTGAGATAAGGAGTGCAAGCATGTCTCATCCTGTTCCACTTGGAGATCCTCACTGACAATGATCCCCCATCGACTGCAGCAGGAGCAGATTCTGCATGCTTTTCTGGAGTCCGGACATTTCCCTCTGTCTGTCCCACAGGCTGTCTGAGCATCTCAGAGAATGAATCACCTCTTGATTGGTCACTATAATGGCTTCCCATTGCATTGGGGAAATCAAAGAGAGGTTTCAAAATATTCCAACTTTTATAGTCCCTTTTGAGTTCCTTGATGTTTTCTGGGCCACTAGTTTCATAATCAGCTTCCAAATCTTCCTGCCAACATTCCAATCTTCCTATGGGTCAGCCAGCAGAAAGTAGTGAAGAGAGGGCCACACTGGCATAATGTCGTGGTGTCAGTGGATCTTGCCATGAATACTTGGGACACAAACAAGAAGTCCGTTCTGGAATAGATGAACCAGTCTGGTCTCAGCCAAGTGTATCTATGCAGTACCCTGCCTGCAGGATTGATGGCACTCTGTGGCTTGGTGTATTTTACCACTTCCACAGGAGTCCAATTGTGGCAGTTTGTTGTTGGCTCTGAATTGTCTAGCCACAATCGGTGATCCAGCTGAAGTCACCACCTAGAAAGAATGGCAAGGTACCCTAACATTGAAACACACGTTGCATGTTAATAGATGCAACCTTCACACCCATTTTAAAAATACATGATTCATAATCCCACCAAAGTATTGTTATATTGCTCCAAATTTAAATCTGATTCTGCATCCCTGTGATCTGCCTGAACTGTTTCACTATACCTGGGCTGAGGTACAAGCCCCGGTTTCTTCTTGGGGATGTTGGCTTGCTGGGTTGGCATCGGCAGCAATGTATAAGGGGAATAAGGAGAATAACCTGGGTAAACCCTGACTGGTATTCGATTTTCCCTTTTCTTAAGCTGTTCCACATCAGTGGCTAATGCTGCTCCCAGTTTCCTGGAGTTGGTGCTTGTCTGTGTTGCTGTTCCTGGCATTCCAGGGCTGGTACGCGCCGGACAGGTTTTTGCTGTGTTCTGCAGCTGAGAGGTGTTTAATGCTTTGTTGTTCTTGGTATTTTGCTGTTTATTTTAATGACAAGAGTGGCTTGTTTTGCCTTGCCCTTCTTAAACACACGAGCAGAAGCTACTGACTGTCCGGAACATAAATGACCTTTTATCATTTGTCTTGGCACTGGCAACAACTCTTGCATTTCTCTGGAATTTCCTCTTGTTGGTTTTCCTCTTCACAACCTGCCAGCCTTGCCATTTTCCCACTGCTGCCCATTTTCCAAGGATGCGGTCTGCTTGATGAGGAGTTTAGGGCACAGTGTTGGAGTTTGTTGGCCTGCTGATGCACCTTTTTTCTGATATTTATCCTTCTGTGTGTCCTTCTTTCACATGGTTTCTTCACAAGGGCTTTGTTTGGCGGTGGGATGGTGTAAGGATTGTTGGTCTCCTTTGCGAGGCTTCATTCGCTGCTCCTTCCTTGTATACTGCCGTGATCCTCTTCATTGCATTGATGTTATCGCACAATGGATTTGTAAAAAAATGTACCAACATCACATCCTTTCTGATGCAAAATCTGCCACCAGACCTTTTCAACATGTAGGTGTGCTTTCTTAGTGTATCTATTCAAATTACGTTTAGACAGACAGCGTGGTGCCAACTGATGGTCAGTGATACAATTCTGTCATTAGCAAATGACAAAACATTATGCAGCGTCATAATTTTTTTTCCTTTTCATTTAAAACATCTGTGATAATCTGTCCATATCACAAAGCCTAAATGTGTTTCTTCTGCCCTGATTTGCATTTCTGTAATATTCTAAAATCAGTCTAATCATATGAAGTGAATAAACGACTTTTTAATTTAATTCAGGCAAATAAATGAAGATATTTCCCAGCATCCTGTACCTGAATAAAAAAACAATTAATAAGAGGAGGATCCAAAGTAATTAAGCTTCAAGCTATAATATGCTACAAATCTAATATTCATATTTAGTTTCATATATTCTCTTAAACCTTCAGCCAGCCCCAGTGTAATACATAAGGGCATGTTAAAAGAGTGATGTCTCTGCAGATCCATGCTGTCCGAGTCAAACACAGTCTTATACAGTGTATAGCTCTAAATTAAGTAAATGTACTGCTAAGTTAGAAAAATTGAATACATAACTCAAGTGGCACATAATAGTAATCCTTGTTTGAAAATATAATGTGACTATATCGAAAGGCCACAGAGTTTCAAAATCAGAGTCTCTACAAACACCCCAGAAATTCCACAAATTTATTTCCAAGGTGTCAGCAACAATTCAGAAAGCAGCATGAAGACCATGGGTTAAGTGAATCAAGAGTAGCTAACAGGTAAATATCAGGCCAAGCAAGACAGTCTTCTGGGATGAACATTGTGTACCAAGAGTTCTGTTGTACACAAAAGTGAAACAGGTGAGAATATGGTCAGGTGGAAAGTACCCCATTAACAAACATTTTGTCAATGCTCCTCATCAGAGCTCAAACATAAATATTGACCGTTTACTTATCTAGTATAATCAGGTATGGTAGCATATGGTTATGTTACTGGACTAGTAATGTAGAGGCCTCAACTAATGATTCAGAAACGTAAGTTCAAATCCAACACAGCAACTGGGATACAAAATTAGATGCACAGATAAGCTGCACAGATAAGCAGCAAGGACACAAAAATTCCATACAGGGACAGGTTATGTGAGTGGGCAAAAAGATGGCTGATGGGCTATTACGTACGGAAATTTCAGATTATTCACTTTGGTAGGAATAATAGAAAAACAATGTTGTAAATGGGAAGAAACTATTACATGCTGGCATTCATGGGGATTTAGGTCCCTTTGCACAAGAAACACAATGTTAGCATATAGGTACCGTGAACAATTAGAAAGATAAACAACATTGCCCTTTATTGCAAGGGAATTGAAGTACCAGAGCAAGTAAGTCTTGTTGTAATTGTACATGGTTTTGGTGAAACCATGCCCAGAGCCTGATGCACAATTTTAGTCTCTGCACCTCAGAGGCTTACAAAGGTTCACTAGACTGATTCCTTGGATGACAGGGTTGCCTGATGAGAAGAGAATGAGCAGACTATGCCTACACTCTCTGGGGTTAAGAAGAGAGGTGATTCTCATTGTAACATATGATTCTGAGAGGGCTTGGCAGGGTAGATGCTGAGAGTTTACAACTGGGCAGCACGGTGTCAGGATAAAGGGTCACCCATTTCAGACTGCAGATGAAGAGAAATATCTTTGTTCACTATGAGTCTTTGGAATTCTCTACTCCAAAGGGCTGTGGATGCTCAGTCATTAATTATATTCAAGGTTGAGGTTGATAGATTTTTTTTGGACTGGGAATCAAGGAATCAGGTAGAAAAGTGAGGTTGAGGTCAAAGATCAATCAAGATCTTACTGAAAGGGAGAGCAAGCTCAAGGGGCTATGCAGCCTCCTGCTGCTCCTAGCTTTTTTTTTTATGACCCAAGAGGTTTAAAAGCTGATGAGAGGTTTTGGTATAATAGGTAGAAAAAAATGTTCCCTCTGGTGGGGGGTCAATAACTAGAGGTCATGGATTCAAAATAATTGGCAAAAGATGAAGAGGAGAGATGGAGACAACTTTTTCACTCAGGTTGTCAGGATCTGAAATGCTCTACTTAAAAAAGTGGTGGAAGCTGATTTCATATATAATTTTGAAAAGGAGTTGGACAGGTACTTAAGGATGAGGGACTTAAAACGATTACAGACAAAAAGTGGGATGTGGAACTAAGCATGACTAAGCACCAGCACAGGCATGACAGGGCCTTCTGTGCCATAAATTCTATGATACCTAGCCTTATGCCACTTTGTTACTCACTCCTTATGCCCATTATTAAATACTCCTCTTTAACATGAAACTATTCAATTCCCTTTTTGAAAGAACTCAGACTGCTTCAACAACAGTTTGTGGCAGAGAATTCCACATTCTAACCATCCTTATGTAAAGCTCTTCAACAGAACTGTTCTGTTGAAGAGTCATGCGGACTTGAAATGTTAACTGTGTTCCTGTCCACAGATGCTGCCAGACCTGCTGAGTTTTTCCAGGTATTTTTGTTTTTGTTTTGGATTTCCAGCATCCGCAACTTTTTGCTTTTATCTTATGTAAAGCTCTTTTCCCTAATTTCTAAGTGAGATGCTGCAATCATTTAGCATGATCACATAGCCAGTCTTTGATCTCAGAAAAGGTGTCAGACCAGTATTTCCCCAAAGGAGTGTAAAAAAATCAGTAGGCAAATCAATCAGTGCAAGTGTTGTGTTTTGTCCAGCTATAAAAAGTTTATTGAAGGACAAACTTGGACACTGTACTTCTCACAAACGCTAGCCTAAAAGGGTAACACCGGCCAGGCCAACTGCTGGCCGTCTGAGCTGAGTGACGAAGTATAGGCGGGTTGATGCAGGGAAAGATGGGACAATGTGTTGGGAAAAGAAAGTTCAGGATCAATCACACAGTAGCCCTCACAGCAGTCAATAGAATGGGTAGAAATTATATGAAAACAACTCTACAAGAAATTCATTGACTTAAAATAAATCAATCTGACAACTCTTGTTAAGCATTTACAATGGCGCCTCACACTTCAGCATTTCTTGTCAGCACATGGGACCCAAGAGAAAGTAACAGGGTTAGATTGAGGTCTGTCTGCAGGCATGACCCAGACCTTCCTGTCCCTTGCCATCTCAACAAACCATCCTGCTCTCATGCCCACATGTCGGACCTGGGCCTGCTGCAATGTTCCAGTGAAGCCCAAAGCAAAGTGGAGGAACAGAACCTCATCTCCCAATTAGGCACTTTTCAGCCTTCCAGGCTTAACATTGAGTTCAACAACTTCAGACCATGAACTCTCTTCTCTATCTTCACCCCTTTTTAAATTCCCCTTTTTTCAAATTTAGTTTTATTTTTAATTTACTTATTTTCATTCATTCATCATTTTATCCCCTTTTAAATCCCTTTTATCCTTCCCCCCCGCCCCCCACCCCCCCCCACCAACCACTGCCCCTTCCCCCTACCCTCCCCATCCAAAGGGTCATTGGTCACTTATTCTGTGTTGTTCTTTCTCAGTGCTGACCCTGGTTCTGCTATTATCACATTCTGCTTTCTTAACTTTATCCCATTATCAGTGCCTTTTTAGTCTTCACCACTACCATAGCCTTTGTCATTTTGTCCATGACATCTTTGTCAATTTCTCCTTAGCCCCCACCGATCGCTGACCTTCTATTCTGCTTTACCTGCTCCACCCCACCCCACCCCTCCCGAACACTATGAATTCCATCTATTTCTACTTCTCTTTACCTCCAAGCTTGAAATGTTCATTAGGTCAGCTCTATAAGCTGTTGATCAGAGAGATCAGGGAGGGGCTCTACTGACGCAAAACTTGAAGGAAAATGGTTCCACACTGGGGCAGACTATATTAAACACTCTCTAACAATACTCGGTTCCCAGAAATGCTGCACAAAATCAGCAAGAGAAAGACTGAGATGCCATCAGTGGAAGCCCTGGATTTAACAATTAAATAATATTTTGCAGCCTCCGATTAACCCTGTGACATGTGCATTACTAGCACCAAGCTCTAACCATCTGATCTAACCAGCCGCTGGGAGCGTCTTTTTATATTTGAGTATACCAATAAAACAAACTATAGCAAACTGACAGCCCCTTAAGGATGTGCACAAATAATTAACCACCTACCTATAGACACTTAACGTTAATTTACACAGTTAACAACAGGGATCTGTGGGTTGTTGCCGTTTTCACTTGAGCCAGGGCTGCCTTTTCTGGAACCATCATGCAGCTGTTTCTATACGCTCAAAACACCTACACTCTTGATGTGACTGGGGAAGAGACTGTTGGGGAAATTAAGGCCCATGCTGAATCCCTGGAATTCCTGCTATTGAACCAAGTGATCTTTTGGCTGGCACTCCCTGATGCCATCCTAAGCCAATGTGGATCAGTGAGCATTGCCCTCTAGAAGTAGTGCTTGATCATTGGGTGACAAGGTCCATGGATGCCTTGCTCGAGCTGGAAAAGTAAAAGGTCAGAGTCCAAAGGTTGCAAAGCCAGAGAAGAGGAAAAACAAGACTGACCATGCAAAGAGACGCATGCAGTACAATCGCTGTTTCGTAAATGTGCCATACTTTGGCAAGGGGAAGGGACCAAATTCCAATTCCTAAATTCTATTTCAAGTTTTTCTGTCATCAAAAACCAACTATTTGATTCAATAATGAATTGAGGTCTATGCTTCACTCTCTCTTATAGGCATGGCTCACTGTACTGGAACTTTCAGAAATCAAGTAATTGGCTTACATTGTATTAGTTATTTAAAATCTTTAATATGACTAATAAAAAAATACATGAATCACAAAAAAATAGCATGCAGGTACAACAGATAATTAGGGAGGCAAATGGAATGTTGGCCTTTATTGCAAAGGGGATGGAGTATAAAAAAAGGAAAATCTTGCTGCAATCGTACAGGGCATTGGTGAGACCACACCTGGAGTATTGGGTAGTTTTGGGCTTCTTACTTGAGCAGGGATATACTTGTATTGGAAGCAGTTCAGAGAAGATTGACTGAGCTGATTCCTGAAATGAAGACAAAAACAAAAAAACTGCAGATGCTGGAAATCCAAAACAAAAACAAAAACAAAATTACCTGGAAAAACTCAGCAGGTCTGGCAGCATCGGCGGAGAAGAAAAGAGTTGACGTTTCGAGTCCTCATGACCCTTCGACAGTTCTGTGGAAGGGTCATGAGGACTCGAAACGTCAACTCTTTTCTTCTCCGCCGATGCTGCCAGACCTGCTGAGTTTTTCCTGAAATGAAGATGTTGACTTATGAGTAAAGATTGAGAAGGTTCAATCTATATTCAGTCAATAGAGTTTAGAAGAATGAGACAGGAAGTTTTTGAAACATAAGATTCTGAGGGGGCCTGACAGAGGAGATGCTGAGAGGTTGATTCACCTTGTGGATGAATCTAGAACTAAGGGACATAGTTTAAAAATAAGGGTCACCCATTTAAGATGGAAATGAGGAGGAATTTCTTCTCAAAGGGTTGTTAGTCTTTGAATTCTCTTCCCAAGGAAGCAGTTGAGGCTGGGTCATTGAATATATTCAACTCAAGGTTTAAAGGAGGGGCCAACAGGAAAGTGGAGTTAAGGCCACAATTAGATCGGCCATGATCTTACTGAATGGTGGACCGGGCTCGATTGAACCAAATGCCCTACTTCTGCTCCTATTTCTTATGATCTTAAATCAAAAAATTAATGTCCAGCAAACCAAGAAGTTAAAAGTACTCAAAAAGGCTTCATTTTTAGTTTAAATTTTCATATAAGCAAAATAAATTACCAGGATTACATTAAGATGGAAACTAAAATACAAATCTCAAAGAGAAAAAAAATTAAAATGCATGGAATTTTAAAAAATAATTGTAGAGAAATCAGACATTCCACAAACATAAAATTAGCTCCTCAGGGTTGGTAATGCTGTTCAGCAGTAATCAGAACGCCATCAAAAGCTTTGTTACAACTTATTCATCAAGGTGAAACTTTTTAAGTTTTACAGCAGGACTGGTTACTTTTCTTCAAATCATGATTGCAATGGAAATTGTAGTCTGTGGGAAGCTCTATAGTGCACCCTATAGAGGAACGTGACTCACCGACAGCCACATCTGGATTTCCTTGTTATTCTGTGCATGTCTGGAGTCCTAAGGTTGTTGTCAATTATGGTGCAGCAATGACGGCAAAAACTGCCAGTTTTGGTGTGTATTACCACTGCAAGGAACAGACGTGGAAAGCCTGCAGATGCCTTTATCTTTAGATATAGATCCACAGGCAGAAACACAATACCCAGACTTCTCCAAGAACAAGCGTCTGTATAAGTCAAGATTGCCCATGGTGTTTGCGATGCATACCACAAGGAAAGCTGTAATAAAGCTGTGCCACAGACTGGGATGTGGACCATATAAATGGAATCATTGGTCAATCCTGACAATATGCTATTAACTGATTCCATTTCCTCAGTCTTATAGGTAGTACTCAAAGCCTGTTCAACCATCACCTGCCAGGCATGCTGTTTTTCTGGGAATAATGCCCTGCGGTGACAACATGGACAATGCACCTCCAATCAATTTCATATAGAAGTATCTCCTCTTCACAGAGTATCAAAGAGGAGATTCGAGACATAGCTGCAAGACTGGGACTGCGGCAGGTGGTGAGGGAACCAAGAAAGAAAAACATACTTGACCTCATCCTCACCAACCTGCCTGCCACAGATGCATCAGTCCACGACAACATCAGTAGGAGTGACCACCGCACCGTCAGTGGAGATGAAGTCTCGCCTTCACATTGAGGATACCCTCCATCCTGTTGTGGCACTACCACCATGCTAAATGGGATAGATTTCGTACAGATCTAGCAACTCGAGACTGGGTATCCATGAGGCTCTGTGGGCCATCAGCAGCAGCAGAATTGTACTCGAACACAATCTGTAACCTCATGGCCCGGCATATCCCCCACTCTACCATTACCATCAAGCCAACGGATCAATCCTGGTTCAATGAAGAGTGCAAGAGGGCATGCCAGTTGTAGCACCAGGCATACCTAAAAATGAGATGTCAACCTGGTGAAGTTATAACACAGGACTGCTTGCATGCCAAACAGCATAAGCAGCAAGTGATGGACAAAGCTAAGCAATCCCACAACCAACAGATCAGATCTAAGCTCTGTTGTCCTGCCACATCCAGCCATGAATGGTGGTGGACAATTAAGCAACTCACTGCAGGCGGATCCACAAATATCCCCATCCTCAATGATGGAGCAGCCTAGCATCTCGGCCTCATCCAGAGATCCCCAGCATCACAGATACCAGTTTTCAACCAATCCGATTCACTCCATGTGATATCAAGAAATAGCTGAAAGCACTGGATACTGCAAAGGCTATGGGCCCTGACAGTATTTGGGCAATAGCATTGAAGGCTTGTGCTCCAGACCTTGTCTCACCCCTAGCCAAGCTGTTCCAGTACAGCTACAGCACTGGCATCTACCCAGCTATGTGGAAAATTGCCCAGTTATGTGCTATCCACAAAAAACAGGACAAATCCAATCTGGCCAATTACTGCCCCATCAGTCTACTCACGATCATCAGCAAAGTAATGGAAGAGGTCATCAACAGTGCTATCAAGCGGCATTTGCTTAGCAACAACCTGCTCACAGATGCCCAGTTTTGGTTCCGATAGGGCCACTCAGCTCCTGACCTCATTACAGCCTTGGTTCAAACATGGACAAGAGGGCTGAACTCCCGAGGTGAGGTGAGAGTGACTGCCCTTGACATCAAGGCCGCATTTGACCGAGTGCACCATCAAGGAGCCCTAGCAAAACTGGAGCCAATGGGAATGAGGGGGAAAACTCTCAGCTGGTTAGAGCCATACCTAGCACATAGGAAGACGGTTGCGGTTGTTGGAGCTCAGTCATCTCAGCTCCAGGGCTTCCCCTGCAGGAGCGCCTCAGGGTAGTGTCCTAGGCTCGAGCATCTTCAGCTGCTTCATCAATGACCTTCCTTCCATTAGGTCAGAAGTGGGGATGTTTGCTGATGATTGCACAATGTTCAGCACCATTCGTGGCTCCTCAGATACTGAAGCAATCCATGTCCAAATGCAGCAAGACCTGGACAAAATCCAGGCTTGGGCTGACAAGTGGCAAGTAACATTTGCACCACACAAGTGTCAGGCAATGACCATCTCCAACAAGACAGAATTCAACCATCGCCCCCTTGATGCTCAATGGCACTACCCATCACTGAATCCCCCATCCAATGGGGGGTCCCATTGACTAGAAACTGAACTGCACTAGCCACATAAATGCTGTGGCTACAAGAGCAAGTCAGAGGTTAGGAATCCTGCAATGAGTAACACATCCCCTGGCTCCTCAAAGCCTGTCCACCATCTACAAAGCACAAGGAGTGTGATGGAATACCCCCAACTTGCCTGGATGAGTGCAGCTCCCCCAAAACTGAAAAAGCTGGACACCATCCAGGACAAAGCAGTCTGCTTGATTGGCACCACATCCACAAACATTCACTCCCTCCACCACTGACGCACAGTAGCAACAGTGAGTACTATCTACAAGATGCACTGCAGGAATTCACCAATGCTCTTTAGACAGCACCTTCCAAACCCATGACTGTTACCATCTAGAAGGGCAAGGGCAGCAGATATATGGGAACACCACCACCTGGAAGTTCCCCTCCAAGTCACTCACCAGTCTGACTTTGAAATATATTACCATTCCTTCATTGTCACTGCGTCAAAATCCTGGAACACCCTTCCTAACAGCACTGTGGGTGTACCTAGACCACATGGACTGCAGCAGTTCAAGGAGGCAGCTCACCACCACCTTCTCAAGGCCAACTAGGGATGGGCAATAAATGCTGGCCCAGCCAGAGAAGCCCACATCCCGTGAATAAATCTTTTTAAAAATTCAAGTATCGTATCACTCCATCACTAACCCGGACTTAGTTTCTTGCTTCCAAATTGTCCTAGCCACTTGGTATTACACACTTGTTTTGCTGTTGCCCCAAACAGTGTTTTAGACGGTTGACTATCAATCATTTGCTAACTGAAATCGTTGAATATATCCTGTGCTCTTATATGCATGGATACCTACTATAAATTGCAATTATTTATTTAACATAAAAAGCAGCCTAATGTTAAAACAAACATTTTGGTTTAGCATTTAACCCCAAACTTGGCATATTATTCTGAAAAAAGTATAATTAATTTAGACCCTTTGTTAAAGGCAATACCTCAGGAGACACTTGAACACAATTAGCTATGTCATACCTCACCATCAGTGGAAGACAGAGGGGGAATACCCCACAGTAATATTTTTTAAAAATAGTTATTCAAATTATTTGCTTACAAAAATACTTTTCATATGAAACTGCTTGGCTTTATGTATTTCTCAAATAACCTGCAGATTCAGGCAATTTCATCTCAAATTTTTCAACATCCCACAAGGCGCTGGATCAAATATTTACATCAATCTTTTATAATGGCCACTGTATCCTCCATTCCATAAAGCATTTCTATCTCATGTAAATTTTAAACTCAAGAATTGGCTGGGTTTGGGGGAAGGGGAGGAATAATATAGCACTATGCAACCGCACTTAGAGATCACCAAAAGATGCTGGCTAACTTTAATCTCACAGAAGTTTCACTTCAGTGTTTCTGATGGATTAAATAGCAAGTATTTGCATTTGAGGCAAATTAAAAGGTATTTTATATCCTAAATGATGTCTGAGCAATGTCATTGAGAAAACAGCACTGAAGTTACAAGCTGCTTAATTTTTACAGGCTCTCAGAATTAGTACAGCACAGAAGGAAGCCATTTGGCTCATCATGTTGACACCAGTTCTCCAAATGAGCAATTCACCTAGTGCCATTTCCTTGCCTTCTCCCCATAACCCTGCACATTCTTCCTTTTCAGATAACAGTCTAATTCCTTTTTGAATGCTTCAATTGAACCTGCCTCCACCACACACAGGCAGTGAATTCCAGAACAAAAACAGAATTACTTGGAAAAACTCAGCAGGTCTGGCAACATCGGCGGAGAAGAAAAGAGTTGACGTTTCGAGTCCTCATGACCCTTCAACAGAAGTCATGAGGACTGGAAACGTCAACTCTTTTCTTCTCCGCCGACGCTGCCAGACCTGCTGAGTTTTTCCAGGTAATTTTGTTTTTGTTTTGGATTTCCAGCATCCGCAGTTTTTTTGTTTTTATCTCTGTGAATTCCAGATCCTAATCACGCATTGTGTGAAAAAGTTCCTTCTCAGTTTTATTACTGTGAAAGTTTTGTTAGTGAACACTTCAGCAAATATTTAAAAACTCAGACGTCAAAGAAGTAGCGATTAAATTTTTTACAAAATCACACAAATATATATTATAACCCATCAGGCAATTAATGAAACAAACCACACCATAACATACCCTAAGCCTTTGCTCCATATTAGACCATGCCAGAACTGGAATTGCCAACAAAATTCAAGAAACATTTAATGTTTGCTTGATCTTGGGACTAAATTCACCTGCTAAAATGTTGTTGAAGAAAACCTATCTCCAGGGTTATACATTTCATTTTACTACAGTGGAAGCAATTCAAGCTTAGGTAAGCTGGTGCCACAGAAACCGAGCCTCCATTATTGAATACGTTGGAGGAAGGTGAGTCGTTTGTGGGTTTGCTGCTAAGTCGTGCCGAAGATAATGGCCCAAAACTTCCAATCAGAGTCCAAACCCGTGTCTGACTCTGATCAGACAGAAAACTACCCACCCACCTGCTATGTTGTAAATGCTCCAACTCTGCAGACCCTGCAGAACTCCCCAGGCACAGGAATCCTTGCAAAGAGCAGCAAAAAGAATCTGCGCAGAAGCCATACCCACTTTTTTATGGCACGAGCTGTCATATTCTGGTACGTGTTTAAAGGTATCAAGTGTGCGGGTGAATGGACGTGTGGGCAGGGTGACAGCTGAGCAAGATAAAAGCAAAATGCTGTGGATGCTGGAAATCTGAAACAAAAACAAAAAATAACTGGAAAAACTCAGCAGGTCTGCCAGCATCTGTGGAGAGGAATACAGTTAACGTTTCGAGTCCGTACGACTCTTCATCAGAACTAAGGAAAAATAAAATGAGGTGAAATATAAGCTGGTTGAGGGGGGTGGGACAGGTAGAGCTGGATAGAGGGACAGTGATAGGTGAAGGCAAAGAAGAGATTGCCAAAGATGTCATAGACAAAAGGACAAAGGGGTGTTGGCTAATATCACCACCGTCAACACCCCTTTGTCCTTTTGTCTATGACATCTCTGGTAATCTCTTCTTTGCCTCCACCTATCACTGGCCCTCTATCCAGCTCTACCTGTCCCAACCCCCTCAACCAGCTTATATTTCACCTCATTTCTACTTTTCCTTAGTTCTGATGAAGAGTCATACGGACTCGAAACATTAACTGTATTCCTCTCCGCAGATGCTGGCAGACCTGCTGAGTTTTTTCAGCTATTTTTGTTTTTTGTGACAGCCGGGCAGGGTGGATAGGTCCAGTGTTGAGTCAGGAAGGGTTGTCAGGTCGAGGGCTGGTCAAGTCTGGGGGTGGGGAAGGGGTGTTGGGGAGTCAGATGATGGGTCTGGTCAGGTCAGGTTTGGAGGGGAGTCGGGGTGAGTGGCTAGTTGGGCGAGTGGCGAGAGGGTAGTCAGGGGGTGGTGAGGGAGTAGTTTGGGGGGGGGGGGGGGGGTTGTCAATTGTATAGCTTCCCAGAAGCTAAACTAGGATTGTTCTCTCTAACATTTCCTGGGGTAGCTATTCAGCTAAGTAGGTTGCAACCATTCGAAGTCTCGAACTCTAACTCCAAGCTGAAGACTTTTTCCAAGAGTCCCGGTGAGTAGGTGAATTGCCAATCTGAAATTCAATTTTCCCGGGCAATTCCCAAAGAGTCAGATCCCGAAGCACATCTTGTGGGGGGGTGGGGCGAGGGATGTGGGTGGAGGAGTATGTCAGGTCTCTGATGATCCGGAGACCAGAAAATCTGGACTAGTGACTCTACCACCAGCAGAAGATAACACCTCTACCACCAACTAGACTGGAAGGAAACGTTAGCTAAACCAGAAGTAAATTAGTAATAAACTGATTAACCAAACAAGAAGCAATTCCAAGATTATTACTGTGTCACCCAATTCCTTTTGGACATACAAGGTTCTCCAACTGGCTATATCAACGTAAACAAATAGAGCCAAATCTAGAATTGGTTTATTTTGACAACTCTCAGGAATGATTATTATTCCCTTCAAATACTGCCACGTCAGCAGGTCGCATATACCTGTGAAGATCAAAAGTCCTATGCTTTATCTATAGTATTAAATAGGGTTTACATTTTTTCACTGCCAGGTGGCTGGGGAAAGAGAGAGGAGCTTATTTGTAAAAACAGCATTGCACACTTGGGCCATTATGAGGGAAAACACTGCACATTCAGAATTCTGAATTGTAGTAGAGATACCAATAAACTCCAACTGAATTTTTGGATGTAAACAAGTTGCTATTTACTTGGCTCCTGCTTCTCAGCACTTTTAATGGGCCTTATGATCAATGCCACTCTTATTCTCATTGCTTTAACAGAGCGATCAAAAAGTATGATGGACTTACACTCCACATTGTTGCAAGGGCAGCATTTAAAAAGATCTACCATTACCTATAAGGCTTAGCTGAAGAAAAGTTTCATGATGACATGAAAATTAATTTATTGGAATCATAGAATGATTACACCATAGGAGGCCATTCGGGCCATCATGTCAGTGCTGGCTTTCTGCAAGTGAAATTTAGTTAATCCCACTCCCCAGCCATTTCTCTGTAACCCTGCAAATTATTACGCTTCAGAAGCTTATTCAGTTCCCTTTTGAAATCTGGGATTGAATCTGCCTCCGTCACTCTCACATAGCGAATTCTAGATCGCAACCACTTGCTGCATTTAAAAAAGTAATTCCTCATGTCACCTTTGGTTCCTTTGACAGTCACTTTAAAACTCTGTCCTTTGGTTCTCAACCATTCTGCAAATGGAAATTGTTTCTCTCTATCAACTCTATCTAGGCCTCTCATGATTTTGAGCACTTCTGTCAAATCTCTTCTCAACCTTCTCTGCTTCACGAAGAACAACCCCAACTTCTCTAATCTAGTCACATAACTAAAGTCCTCCCATCTCTGGAACCGCTCTCATAAATCTTATCCGCGGACTTCAAAATCCTTCATAAAGTCTGCTGCCTGAATTCCAGTTAAGGCCAAGCCAATATGTTTTATAAAGGTTCACCATTACTTCCTTCCTTTTACACTCAGTATCTCTATGAAGTCCAGGATCATGTATGCCTTATTAACTGCTTTCTCAACCTGCCCGGTCACCTTCGACGATTTGTGCACACCCCAGGCTTCCCTGTCCCTGCAGCCTATTCAGAACTGTACCTTTTAGTTTATATCGCCTCTCCTCATTCTTAGCACCAAAATTTATCACTTCATGTTTCTCCATGAAATTTCACGTGCCATGTGCCCACCCATTCCATCAGCATATATTGTCGTGAAATCTATCACTATCCTCCTCACACTTCACAATACTTCCAAGTTTTATGGCATCTGCAGATTTTGAAATTGTGCCCTGATCAAAGTCTAGGCCATTAACATAGATCAAGAAAAGCAGTGGTCTTAATGTGAACCCCTTAGGGAAATCCACTGTAAACCTTCCTCCAGTCTGCTCAGAACAATTCGTTTCCTGTCACTTAGCCAACTTTGCATCCATGCAGCTATCTCTTTTATTCCACAAGATTTAACTTTGCTGCCAAGCCTATGTGCCACTTTATCAACTACATTATTGAAGTTCATACACACATCAACCCCATCAAGGGTTCAACATTTTAAATTCTCCAGTCCTCTGGCACATTCCCCTTTCGGTCACAGGACAAAAAGTCACATGGGGTGTGTACACAAATAATCAACCATAAAACAAGACTAGATGTATTAATTAATATTAAATCTAAAACCATTTTGGTAATTTATTATATATTTAAAATCAGTGCTTAGTGATCAGTGGACAAAGTTGAAATTAAATAGGAAGGGATAGTAACACGAAAGGGTTCTGAATTTTCAGTGAATTAAAATCTGAGGTACATAGATAAATATTTCTAATTAACTCTAATTAAATTAACTTCCTATAAAGTGACAGCAGCACAAGGGAAGCAGCTGATTGGTGAGTAGCAATTGAGTCTAAGTCTTAACTGAATTAACTTAAATAAACTTAATAGGATGATAAATGGAGGCAAAGCAGGGCACCTTGCGCTTGTGGAATGTACATCGTGTTCCATGCGGGAACTCCAAAATGCTTTGCATGTCCTGGACAGCCTAATGTGCAGGAAGTGCCATCAGCTGGAGCAGCTCAAGTTCTAGATTCCAGAGATTGAGCAGCAACTCATGTCACTAAGGTACATTGCAAGGCTCAGTTTGTGCATAACATGCTTCTGGATGTGCAAGCAGAGGGGGAATGGGTGACCATTCAGATGAGGAATACAGGCAGCTAGTGCAAGAGTCCTTTGAATGTATCTTGCTTTCCAAGCAAAATACTGGTGAGAATGATGGTCCCACTGGGGAGTGCAGTCAGAGCTAAGTTTACAGCACCACGGGTGACTCAGCTGTACAGTGTGGCAGAAGGAAGGCTGGAAAAGCAATAGTGATAGGGGGTTCTATAGTGAGGGAATAGACAGGCATTTCTGCGGCTGCAGATGTGATCCCAGGATGGTCTGTTTCCCCTCCAGTGCCTAGGAGCGTAAACAGACAGCAGCCATGGTCCATATCCATACCAACAACATAGGCAGAAAGAAAGAGATGAAATCTTGCAGGCAGCTTTTAGGGATCTATGAAACAACCAACCATCAGGACCTCAAAAGGTAGCAATCTCAGCATTACCCCTGGTGCCACATGAATATAGAAATAGGAGGATAAAGCAGATGAATACATGGCTGAAGAAATTGTGCAGGAGGGAGGACTTTCGATTCTTGGAATCGGTAATAGGGAGTTGGGACCTGTGCAACCTATCTGGCTTGTACGTGAACAGAGTTATAACCAGTCCTAGGGGCCAAGTTTGTTAGAGCTATTGGGGGGGGGGGGGGGGAGGAAACTAACTTGACAGAGGGATGGGAACCAAAAACTAACATTAGAAAGGGAAAAACAGGGTGTACAAAGAATTGGAAGAGGCAGATAACACAAGTAAGAAACAGTAAGCTATTAGGTGGACTCACAAGAACACAAGCAATAGGAGCAGTGGACCATATGGCCCGTTGAGCCTGCTCCACCATTCGACGCGATCATGGCTGATATTGGGTTTCAACTCCATCTTCACGTCCACTCCCCATATCCAATGTAATTGCACCTTTTTGTTCCCAAACTCTAGCCAAAATAATTCTGTCCTCAACTCCCCTCCCTTCAGCACTGCAATGTTCTCTTTAATCAATACCACCAACCCTCCCCCTTTCATTCCTTTCCTATCTTTCCTGAACACCTTGTATCCAGGAATATTTAACACTCAGTCCTGTTCTTCTTTGAGCCAGGTATCTGTTATAGCCATATCATATTTCCACATGACAATCTGCACCCGTAATTCACCAATCTTATTTTCCATACTCTGTGCGTGTATGTGAATACATAGTCATGCCAATTTAGACTTTATCACTTTCTCCCCTACTCTGAACTCACCTAAAAACTTACTATTTCCTATTCTAGTTCTATCTATCTCTCCTAGTATTCTGTGCATCTTGGTATTCCTCTGCGATATTACTTCCTGGTTCCCACATCTCTGCCAAGTTAACTTAACCCTTCCCAACAGCAGTGGCAAATCTCCCCCACAAAGAATTCTGCCCCGGCTCGAGGTGCAACCGGTCCGGCTTGTACAGGTCCCGTCTCCCCCAGATCCCAATGTCCCAGGAATCTAAAGCCCTCCCTCCTGCACCATCTTTCCAGCTATGCATTCATTTGCTTTATCCTATTTCTATGCTCATTTGCACATGTGAAATCTGGAGATTACTTTTGGAGGTCCTGCTTGCCGATTTCTTACCGAGCTCCCTAAATTCTGAACGCGGGGCCACATCCCTCTTTCTGCCTGTGTCACTGGCACCAATGTGGACCTTCACTGCAAGCTGTTCACCCTCCCCCTTGAGGTGCTCTGCAACTAGTGACACCCTGGGAGGCAACACACCATCCTGGATTCACGTCTGCAGGTATAGAAATGCCTGTCCATTCTCTTAACTATCAAATCTCCTATCACTATTGCTTTTCCAGTCGTCTTCGTGCTCCACTCTACAGCCCTTGTGGTGACAAAGTCGCGTCTTCACACTGAGCATACCCTCCGTGTTGTATGGTTCTATCATCTTGCTAAATGGGATGGATTCAGAGCAGATCAAGCAGCTCAAAACTGGGTATCCATGAGGCAACTGTGGGCCATCAGCAGCAGAATTATAGTCAACTACAATCTGTAACTTCATGGCCAGGCATATCCCTCACTCTGCCAATACTATCAAGCCAAGGAATCAAACCTGGTTTAATGAAGAGTGCAAAAGGGCATGCCAGCAGCATTCCCAGCATCCAAGACAAAGCAGCCCACTTGATCAGCACCCCAGCCATCAACTTAAACATTCACACCCTCCACCACCGACTCACAGTGATAGCAGTGTGTAGTATATACAAGGTGCACTGCAGCAACTAACCAAGACTCCATCGTCAGCACCTTCCAAACTTGTGACCTCTACCACCTAAAAGGATTAGGGTAGTAGACGCATGGGAACACCACCATCTTCAAGTTCCCCTCCAAGCCACACACCATCCTGACTTGGAATTATATCGCCATTCCTTCACTGCTGTGGGATCAAAATCCTGGGGCTCCCTTCCCAACAGCACTGTGTACTTGCAACAGCTGGACTGCAGCAGTTCAAGAAGGTGGTTCATCACCACCTTCTCAAGGGCAATTAGAGATGGGGAACAGCAACATCCATATCTCATGAAAGAATTTTAAAAAAAGCTGCTAACCAGCTTAAATTGAACAAAGCCCTTTGGGTAAAATGATATGTCACCCATTGTAATGGTTTAGATAGAAGTTAAATATCCCCTAACACAATTTAAAAAAACAAGTTATGCTGGCATCTTGGTCAACAATTCTCAAGCAACACTATCTAAACACAAACTGACTGGTCATTAACTTCAATGTTGCTTCTGGAAAATTATTGGCATGGCATGTCCGCTATATTTGCTGACATAATAACGGTCATAGTATTTTGAAATAATGGAATTTCAAATGTTTTCATGTTACTGGTGCTACATAAATGCATGTCTGTTATCATGGTGGTTCTTTCAAATCAAACTAAAAAAGTGAAGCGACATTTTACTTGAATAGCTAATAAATAAAAACAGTTGGTAAACTTTGTAAAATTTGTAGGATCAAATGGCCCACAATATTTTACTTAAAAAAAAAGGCATTTCTCTGAGCAAAATCTTCCAATTCAGCTAAAGCTACAGTGACACTTTCCATCACTAACATTTGGGAAGAGGCTTACTAAACACAGCCAGTTTGGTAAGCAGTGGGCAACTGAGACACTTGATGGAAATCTTTAGAGTGCATTATGTAGAGTACATGCATCGCTCAGAACTTCCTCTAACTTTTGTTCAAGATGAAGCAGTATTGATTTGTCAGCTGAGAAGACAACGTAGATGGCAATCAATAGGAGGCCTTCTTGAACTTGCATGAAACCAAGGGGCTTAAAGGATCTGGATTCAATGATGGGGACTCTTGAGATAAAAATTCTCATGGCTGCATATCAACAAGCCCAGCCTCTGGTGGGTCTGTCTTGCGAATGGGAAAAGATAGAGAAGTGGTGATAGGGGAGAGCAGGCTGTTGCCTCATCAATTTATGGGACAACTGAAGTATTTTTGGTAGGAGTCCGAAAACCTTAAAAGCATTGTGTCCAAATGGCTGCAGTTACTATGACACCATTACCAAGGTAATATCTTGAATGAGTCAGCTATATATTTCAGTTTAAATATATTTGAGTAACTGTAGATATTTTCAGTATGTTATCAGGGGTTTGTTTCATTCTGACTTATCTTTGATTCAGATTCTCAGAATATGTTACCAAATCTAAGTCTTCTATAAGCATACAAATATTAAAACAGTGGTAGGAGGAGTGGGGCTGATTTAGAACCAAAAAGGGGATTTACCCATGGAGATGGGGGGCATGGCAGAGGTACTAAATGATTATTTTGCATGTGCCTTTATCAAGGAAAAATATATTGCCAAAACCATAGTGAAAGAGGAGATAGTTGAGGTACTGGATGGGCTAAATATCCATAAAGTAGTATTTGAAAGGCTGGCTGTCCTTAAAGTTGATCGGTCACCAGGCAAGGAAGAAATTTATCCAAAGATACTGACAGATGCTAGGGTGGAAATTGCACAGGCACAGATCATAATCTTCCAATCCCCCTTAGATACAGGGGTGGTACCAGAAGACTGGAAAATTGCAAATGTTACATCCTTGTTCAATGAAGGATTATGGGTAAACCCAACAGTTTAACCTCAGTGGTGGGAAAGCTTTTAGCGATAATAATCCAGGGCAAAATTAAGTCACTTGGACTAGTGCAGGTTAATTAGGGAAAGCCAGCAGGGATTTGTTAAAGACAAATTGTGTTTAACTAACCTGATTGAGATTATTTTGATGAGGTAACAAATAGGGTTGATATGGTGTATAAGCACTTCAAAAAAGACATTTGATAAAGTGCCACAAAATAGACTTTCCAGCAAAATTAAAGCCCGTGGAATAAAAGGGAAAACGTTAGGATGTATATGGAGTTGGCTGAGTGACAGGAACTAGACAGTGTTGAATAGTTGTTGATCGGACTGGAGGAAGGGAAACAATAAGGTTCCCCAGGGTGAGTACTAAGACAAAAACAGAATTACCTGGAAAAACTCAGCAGGTCTGGCAGCATCGGCGGAGAAGAAAAGAGTTGATGTTTCGAGTCCTCATGACCCGTCGACAGAACTTGCGTTCGAGTACTAAGACCACTGTTTTTGACCTAGACTTGGGTGTGCAGAGTGTTATTTCAGAATTTCCAGATTTCACAAAACTTGGAAGTATCGTAAAAAGGGTCATGATAGACTTCAAGAGGACACAGACAGGCTGGTGAAATTGGCCCACACATGGCAAATAAAATTTAATGCAAACAAATATGCAGTGGTACCTCTTTGTAGGAAAAATGAGGCGCAATATAAAACAAAGCACAACTCCAAGGGGGGTGAGGAGAGGTCAGGAACACAGAGACCTGGAGGTATATGTGTTCATTTCATTGAGGTTTGCAGGGTAGGTTAAGAAGTGGTTAAAAAGGCATAGGGATCCTAAGTTTTATAAATAGAGACACAGAGTACAAAGGCAAGGAGTTATGAAGAACCTTTATAAAATGCTGGTTATCCCTCAACCGGAGTATTGTTTCCAATTCTGGACACCACACGACGAGTAGGCTTTAGTGAGGGTACAGAAAAGATTTGAGAATGGCTCCAGGGTTGAGGGACTTCAGTTATCTGGACTGACTGGAGAAGTCACGGTTTTTCCCCTCGAGAAGAGATTTAATAGAAGTGTTCAAAATCATAAGAGGTCTCGACAGAGTAGATCGAGAGAAACTGTTCCCATTAACAGAAGGGTTGAGAACCAGAGGACACCAATTTAATGTGACTGACAAAAGAACCTGTGGTGATGTGAGAAAAAACCTTTTTTAAAAAACGCAGCAAGCGGTTTGGATTTCAAACACATCAACTGAGAATGTGGTGGACGCCAATTCGATCATGGTTTTCAAAATTGGATAAGCAACTGAAGAGACAAAATTGCAGAGCTATAGGGAAAGGACAGAGGAGTAGAACTAACTGAATTGCTCTAGCAGAGAACTAATGCAGACAGAATGGGCTGAATAGCCTCCTCGTGTACTGTAATCATTCTAAGATATGAAATTGAGACAAGAAATCATTGCAATGAGTATATTTTGTTCAACGTAGCTCTTCATTTTATATTGAAGAAACAAATTTGCATAAATCATGTTCAACTTAAAATAAAAATTGTAACCACCATGGAGGTTCATCTTACAACTTGGCCACAGTTTCCAACAAGGAATATCCTCACGTAGTTCCACTGAGAATAATGTGGGTCAACACTTCATATCAAAGAAAAATTCAGTTAACCAAACTGTTGAGAATGCAAAGCTCCCAACTGATACAAAAGCAAAATACTGTACTGCGGATATTGGAAATCAGAAATAAGAATGGAAAATGATGGAAATACTCCGCAGGTCAGGCAGCATTTATACAGAAAAAAAAGTTACCATTTCAGGCCGATGACTTCTCATCAGAACTGATCCCAGTTTTGACGAAAAGTCGCCAACCTGAAACATCAACCCTGTTTCTTCACCTTTGCTGACCTGAGTATTTCAAGAATTTTCTGTATTTATCCCAATCGATATACTGGTTTCCCGAAGTTGGGCAGCGTATAATCAGCTGAGATTTATCTCAAGTTGGAGCCACACTGCTTTCAATGGAATATTCAGGAGGGCTGCAGACCTGCTGAGTTTTTCCGGATAATTCTGTTTTTGTTTAAAATCAATTGTTTTGAAGACTCTGTTTTCTTTTGGCATAAGTGCTTATTTAATGGAACAATCTTGTTTAAAAGTATAATTTACATGTGTTAGCTTCATTGTTATAATATGGCCTATGCATTTAAAATCGTATGCTGCTTTAAAAAAAACTGAACCAGTGTAATATATTTCAAGCCTTTTTTTTGTATGCTACAGTTTAACAATATTAAAGCAAAGATCAGGCAGGCTGTACTGAAAAACCTGGAAAAACAACAAGGAAGACAGATAAATTTTAATGAAAAACTCAAACTCATGGCCTAAATTCAACAAATTGGCACACCTGGAGTACAATCTGTTCTGATTAGGATTTCCTTGTTCTTAGAACAAATACAAACACGTCTTGCTTTGAGCCAAAATACTAAGGCATACAGCCTACGCAGCATCATTATTTCACTGCAGATTATCGCATATTCAGTACAGTAGCAACAATAATGCCTCAGCATAATGCTAGATATTGAATTCATTAACTTAAAAGCATTTAGAATGGAATGAAACTAAAATATTCTAATTGTAATTAAATAAAAACAATGTCTCATGGCGCTTGACAGATAGGGGTAAGAATAACTGGTATCAAGCCAGAAAGGGAGAGACAGAAGCGGTCACTGGGAGCTTGGCTAATAAAAAAGTGCTCGAGAACTCTTCCTTGCCCCACCATCCCCTGCCAAGGAATGATGTGGAGCAGCAAAGAGGTTTATGGGGGAAATTGCAGAGACATTATTAGCAATTATTCATTCATGGAGGATATCATACCTCAGTCCAATTTTTGCTTTAATTTATTGATGACAACACAGGTGACTGCAAAGACCAAGAATTGAAACAGAAATTCTGACCTATATGCCAGTAGTGTCCTTGTGTACCAGCTCATGTTAAGTATTTTCTTATTTATCTACAAGCAAATAATTATGCACAAAAACACACAAAATCAGAAGTCACAAAAAAACTTCAGCCTAGGGTAACATAACTACAATAAGAAAATTACTGTCACAACTCATTTCTGCTCACTGATTTGCATACCGATCATGAAACTGGGCTGCACTATTTTTAGCAGGGAATTTTCCATTGGAAGTAGTTTGGCTGGTGTGACTGGGCTACAGGTTGTCCTAAATTCACCCCACATACATTGACATATGGATTCGGAGCATCAACAACAATATTTTCAAATACGACAGTGCAGCATTAGAATTGTTTAAAATTCTCAATTGAAACTTCATGCTTTTAATCACAATCACCCTCGAATGTCAGGTTCATGGGGATCATATCAGACAATGCAAAAAACAATGCTAGCATAGATAGCTAGATCCAATTTATCACGTGTGACCAGTTCACCACATTATATATTAGTGGCCTCCACATATTTTTAACTAAGTACCAGTTTGAGATCACATACTTCAAAACTCTTGGTCCAGTATCACATGAGCTCAAAGATTTAAAACATTGCCCGGACATCAGTTCGATATATATAAAATACATCAACTTCAGCATACAAACCAATGAGCAAATTAAAATATACCAATGAAAACAAAAATTGTTGCATAACTTCACTGTATACATCAGCATAGCTTAATTTCAAAATTAAATCAATAGAAGTTAATCATATCTGCATAAAATTAAAAGGTATAGTAGTGGTGTGAAGTTTAATCACTTTATCCATAAGCAAACATAAAATTTAGAATCCAAACGTTACTGCAGCAAAACAACCATATCTGCTAAAACATATGCCCTAAGGATCAACTTGCAATGGAAAATAGCTGCATTCTCATCAGTACAATGTTGTGTTCAATGGTCAATTTATTTGTGAAAACATTTCTAATTAATTGTTAAGCAGCTGTAGGCTGCTTTACCTCACTTCCTTTGCATAGTGCCAAAAATTCACAGTCCCTGACAATATAAAATCTGATGCTATCCAAACTACAGGGATCCCATGTCATCCGGTTTCATAATGCTGAGTTTTATTTTCTATACAGAATATAAAAGCATATAAAAGTTACAATTATAAACAGCTTAAAGAAAACATTGGAATTGTTTGCTTTATCAACTGCATTACAAATTAATTTGTCTTCCCTCCAAATCTACCTTGTTAGATTAACTTTCATATGGTTTTCAAGTTCAGATTAAAATATCACATTTGACTCACCAAAAGCCTTTCAACACTATCAAGATTTTTTTGATTGCATTCCGAACCCAGGCCTCACATGACATCAATTCTGTTCTTTATTTTGCTTCCTCTACAATTGGGACAAACTGTTGATGCAGCAAAGCACTGTACCGGTAGTATTAGTGAACTGAAGGCATTGAGATTTTTTGTAATGAAATTTCAGAAATAGACCGTGGTCCAGATGTGAACAGTCCAATCCACTTAATGCAAATTTGATAAGCAAATTGTCATGGTGCCTCAATTTCTTTTTGACTTAGTCCAAGTATACAATAGAAAAGACTATGTAATTCTAATTAAGATCTACTAGACTCCCAATCTATTGTTCACAGTATAAGATTCCAATATATTTTAGTTCTCAAAGTTACACCAATTAATTTCTAGGATATGATGGATTAAAAATATTAATGGCCTCTGTCTTATTGAAAAATATCAGCAAGGCCTTACAAAGTTTAGTTTAAAAAATAGCATTTGCAGACTGATTACACCACTGAAGATTTTAAAATATTGGCCATTGCTTACACAAGCTACATGCTCTTTGACATTTAAAACTAAGAACAAAATTAACTTCACAAGTTTTTTTTTCTTTATTCTTTCATGGCATGTGAGCATCATTGGCAAGGCCAGCATTTGTTGCCCATCCCTAATTGCCCTTGAACTGAGAGGCTTGCCACTGCATTGCAGAGGACAGTTAAGTCAACCACATTGCTGTGGTTCTGGAGTTATATTAAGAGCGCACCAGGTAAGGATGGCATATTTCCTTCCCTAAAAAAAAAGTGAACCAGACAGGTCTTTGCAACAATCGACAATGGTTTCATGGTCACCTCAGTTGCACCAAATACAGATGCTGTCATTATTTTAACAAATTGCATTTCACTATTGCTGTGGTGATTGTGAATGCCCCTATTAAGGGCAGTTGAACTCACCATATTTTTCAGGAAGGAAGTCTTATCCTTGTACATAATAACTTACTTATTACAGTAGTGCCAAATGTATCACACAGGTCTGCGCATCTGGCTTCCCATCTATTGCCTCACCTTTATGACCTTCTCCTTCTCTGCTGGAAAGTAGGCTCCATTCCACAGGTGCGTGATGCAGAAGACATCACACTATACAAAAACAAAGGCAACTGAGGAGACTGCAACAACTACAGAGGCATCTTGCTCTTAGCATCACGGAGAAGACCTTTACAGGGTCATATTTAAAAGACTCCACCTACTTGTAAATCGAGTGTACCCAGAAGCAAAGTGTGATTTCTATACCGGCAGATCTACTGTAGACATGATCATCTCCATATGCCAGCTACAAGAGGAGTGTAGGGAACAGGGTACCTCTTTACCTTACTCCTCTAGATCTTCAAGACATTCGACATCATTAGCAAAGCAGGGCTCTACAAGATTCTTGGAAAAATTGGCTGTCCACCAAATCTCCTCAGTCTATCCAATCCTTTCATGACAACATGCACTGCATTGTTTGATGGCTCCACTTCTGACAGTTTCAAAATGAAGAATGGAGAGTAACAGGGTTGTGCCCTAGCCCCACTCTGTTCGGCATCTTCTCCTCTGTGCTCCTGACCTTTGCCTTCCCTGCAGGTATGGAAGGAGTCTACTTGCACATTCAGTCAGACAGTAAACTCTACAATCTATCAAGGTTGAAAGCAAAGAAGAAAAACACAATGTGCATCCTGATCAGGGAACTGATCTACACTCATGCTGTGCTAGTTGTCCATACGGACATTCACCTACAAAAACTCACAGGCTGTTTCTCTCAACCCTGTAATTTGTTCTTCCTGATAAATGCCAAACCATGGATGTGGGGCAAGGTGTTGCATCTCCTCCCCGATCACACTAAATAACACCCCACTGGAAGTGGCAAGTAAATTCTGCTACCTTGGTCTATGGTGACATGCAATCTGTCCCTTGATACAAAAGTTAATAAACGCATAGGAAAAGCAGCTATCACCTTTGGCCAACTCGTAAGACATGCTTGGAATAACATCAAGCTGACCGTTAAGCCTTATAAACCATTGGCTTGGTCCTGTGTTCTCAGCACCTTGCTGTATGGCTGTGAAACATAAATGACTTACAGCTATCAAGAAAATCAGCTCAAAATTTCCATCTCTGCTGTTTGCAACTCATTATAAGTATATCCTGGCTAGACAAAATCGTGAAAAGTGGCAATCCTCTCAAAGACAGGTTTTTTAAGTTTGTTAACATTGAAACAGAGGTGGCTTCATTGGCTCTGGCACGTCCATAGGATGGAAGATAGCTGCACACCCAAGGACTTTGCATATGGTAAAGCAGATAGAGTAAGATGACCAGGAGAATGCTCAAAGCTCCGCTTCAAAGATGATTACAAGAATGACATGAAGGCCCTAAACATCAACTATCGTACCTGGGAGTCACTAGCTGATGACAGGGGGAAATGGTGATGCCTCCTGTGGGTGGGCATGCAGCACCACATTGACCAGCAGCTTCAGTGACCTGGCAACTTGCATCAACACCAAAAACAATAACGCATAGCAACATTTGGAAGGTTCATGTGTGGCACTTGTGGCAGAACCTGCCTCTCAAAGGTTGACCTCTTCAGCCATCAGCAAAGGATCACGATAAGATGACACCTCATCCAAAATGGATTGTGTTCTGCGTGTCCATTATCTTTCTGACGATTCATCTGGCCCACAAAGCCTCGGCAACTCAAGTCTCTACTTTTCTTACTTGCTGATTTTTCCTGCCTGAGTTTTGTGGACCTGAAGGTTTGAAACAGGTTCCCAATTTAACGCTAGCTTCCATCTGACGTTTGCTTCTTATGCCTTTTTAAAATGATGCCATTAGATGCAACTCTAACTTTGCCCAATGGGATGCAGGCCTAATGTGATGGCATTTAATCCTCTGGAGGTAGCAAAAACTGCCTGAAAAGATGTTTCTTGCCAGCAACTGCAGAGGCAGCAACAGCCTGAGGATATTATATACCATAGTAAGAGAGCCCCATCTTTCTCAGTATAGGCAGGGAAAATGCTCTGTACTGTAGTTACATCCCTAAAAACAGGACTATAAAATCTGGAAATACTCAGTGGGTTAGATAGTATCTATGAGAAATCAGAAATCAACCATTCAGGTCTAATATCTTCCATCAGGGCACCCACGGAGAACTTAAGAATGGAAACATTTGATCGACTTCTGTTCTCCACTGATGTACTTCCAACTTTTCTGGTTTATTTTTAGATTTCTAGTGCATGCAGTTATTTATGTTGTTTAATTCACTGGCACTTCTCTTCCAGGAATGCCTATTTTGAAGAAGTTCTGCTCCTATTCAAAGAGATTTTCATGTTTTTATTTTCTTCTAATATATATCACCTTATATTAGATCATGTACTTGCTAAGACCTATTTTTATAGACACTTCTCTTTTCACTGTGCCTGCCTCCAAATTCATGCCTTCATTCCAGCTTAAATTTTAATTTTCCTGTTTCAGATCCACCCATGACAGTGTCAGACACTCAGAGGACTTTTGTTTAGTACAAAGCAACAGAAATAATTTGCTAGAAAGTCAACAAGTACAGCAATCTGATCAGCTAAGACCTTGGTTAATCCCCGCAGATGCACTAGGATCTGTATTTAGCTTGATAATGTATGCTTTGAAGGTCCTATCAATTTGGTGAGCTCAAGGATATTTGTTACTATTCCATGATCTTATAAACTAATTCTATTTAACCGATAGAAAACTAATGAATATTTTCTGCCATCGATGGTCACTTTACATGGCAGAATTGCATTAAGAGGCAGTTCTGAAGCCTATTGGTCAAGGCTATCAGTACCATGCAGTTACTTTTATTTTCTGGCTGTTAGACCTTCCCCAGTGTTACTAACCAATAGGCAAATAAAATACAAAAAGCAAAATACTGCAGGTATTAAAGTTCTTAACAGAAAAGGTTACAAGTACTCAGCAGGTCAGGCAGCAACTCTGGAAAAACAGGTCAGTCATTTGGTAAAAACAAAAAAACTGCGGATGCAGTCATTTGGTATTTCAGATCAAAGACTCTTCCTCAGGCCTGGTTAGTGGAGTTTAAGGAAAAATTTTCAAAGTGTGAAGAGGATGGAGGGGGCCTGTGATTGATGGGGAATGTTTGGGCCTCTGCTCAAGGAAGGAGAATGCTCAAAATGAGAATCAGTATTTAGGACCAGAAATCCAGAATTTGTTAAAGTTATTGAGAGCATAAGAGTCATAAATATAGATGGCTAAGGGCTTTTTCAGGGTCTGAGCTTTTCTATAGCATGTAATTAGCAACATAACCTGCATCATGGGCAGCACAGCAGTTAGCACTGCTGCCTCGCAGCTCCAGGGACCTGGGTGCGATTCTAAAATCTGGTGTCCGTGTGGAGTTCTTCCAGTGTTCAGTGAGGGTTTCCGCAGGTGCTCCAGTTTCCTCCCACCGTCCAAAGAAATGCTGGCTAGGTAGACTGTCCACAGTAAATTTCCCCCCAGAGAGAGAGAGGATGTATATGTGCGTGTGTGTACACGTGAGCATGCCATATGCATGCATGTGCCCTGTGATGGACTGGCATCCCGTCCTAGCTGTACCCCGCCAAGCACCCACTGCCTGCAGGATAGGCTCCGACTCTTCGCAACCCTGAATTGTATGAAGCAGTTCTGGAAAAGTAAGTGAGCGAACCTGTATCATCTGCGCAGCAGGTAAGCTTTAAGCAACAATCTATAACTACAATGAAGCCTTCCCCACCACACAACTCTACGAACCAGAAAACTAAAATTAAGATATCTCTTATTTTTAGTATCAGTGCATTTAACTTTCTTTACCATCTTTGTTTCCTTCCTACTTCGCATTGAAAAAATCCTCCATGCAATATATTTAAATCACTTTTAAGATAGCTTTGCCTAGTTTGGGGTTAACTATTTTTGCCAAATGAAATGTGACTTGGAAAAGTAAAGAACTTTCCTGTGCTAATTACTGCATAATTTCAGCGCAGCTCCCCACCCCTATACCAAAACATACTTGGCTGAATTACAAAGTAACTGGCTGGTACACTTTAACTGCAGTTTTACACATCTGGCAAGAAGAAGAAAAAGACTGTGAATCAACTCAAAACAAAACGGTCTCAAAACAGCAGAAAATTATCCGAATTGAAGCTAGCTTTTGGACTGCCATAGCAACGCTCAGCAACAAGATGTCAAGGTGTTTTTTATTTCTCTTCCCTTCTGCTTCTATAATAATAAAGATTTAAATGCCATCATTTAACAAGTTGTCACTCATGCTTACTTCCACTTAAATTATATGGCATTGTTCAGGTTGCAAATCTTTGCAAATTTTTAACTAGTTATCAGTCTGAACAGGGATACATAAATGCACTGAAACATAATTGCAGACGTTGCTAGGATTAATTCCTAATCTTTGTTTGATGGGGTCAATTAGGGACCATAATGTTGGGGGGGGGAGGTGGATCTACTGGTGAAGGCAGAAGGCATAAGGCATGGTTAAGGAAACTAAATGAATACTCTGCGTTGGTGTTTACCAAAGAAGAGGACTTTGCCAAATTTATAGTAAACAAGGAAGTTGCTGAGATAAAAACAAAAAAACTGCGGATGCTGGAAATCCAAAACAAAAACAGAATTACCTGGAAAAACTCAGCAGGTCTGGCAGCATCGGCAGAGAAGAAAAGAGTTGACGCTTCAAGTCCTCATGACCCTTCGACAGAACTTGAGTGAGTCCAAGATAGGGGTGAAATATAAGCTGGTTTAAGGTGTGGGTGGGGGGAGGAGTTTGGGTGGGGGGATAGAGAGAGAGAAGTGGAGGGGGTTGGTGTGGTTGTAGGGACAAACAAGCAGTAATAGTTGCTGAGATATTGAACGTGATAAAAATAAAGAGGAGGTTACAGAAAGGCTGGCAGGACTTAATGTGCATTCTGGTCCGGATTGAACTCATCTTAGGTCACTGAGGTTAACGGTAGAAATTGTGGAGGTGTTGGTCACAATCTTCGAATCCTCCTTAGATAAAGGAGTGGTGCTAAAGGACTGGAGGATTCCATGTTAGGCCTTTACCATCCTTGGCCAGAACCCCAGGCATGAGGCGAGGCCTGGTTAGGGACCAATAACGTTTTGTTTAAAGTAGATAAAGGATGAGATTCAGGACACCTGTCTTTGGAATAAAGCCACAAGATTCCATAGGTTTTGAACAAACAAAAGCAAACAAGTTCAGAAAGATAAACAGTTAACAAATCTGCCTTACACTAACAATTAGCTAAGTATGAGGTACATGTGAATTAATAGACGATCTGTGGTCGGACACACCACAATAAAAGACAGATGTAACCAAAATAGATTCCATGGATTTTTCAACAAACCACCCAGATGTTAGCCCCACTGAGTCAGCCAAGCTCACTGAAACTTCATCTTTCTCATGAGGGTTTCCAATCTCCACCTTTGAAGATCTCTCTTTCGAATTCTCTCCAAAGGTTGCTCCCACGCAAGGCAGCTTTAACAATGGCCCACCTCACAGGGTTTCAATTTCGCCTTTCAAGATTCCTTCTCCCTGGAATCCTGAGGATACTCAAACACTAAATCACATGCACAATTTCAGATCTATGACCTTGCCAAGCAGAACACCACTGCTCCAAAGGGGTACCTTATCCCATTGGCTCTCTTTATTTAAAGTCTGCTCCCTGCTGCTCTTCTTTTATGTTTTTAACTCAACTGGGATCTCTGTCTGTCCCTATCTCCATGGCACTTGTTGGCTGACAGACTCCCAGAAACTGACTGCCTCAAGAAGAGCTGTTCACTGACCCATGAACTGATCTGGTGATCTATCAAAACACTCTGAGGGTCCCACCCTTTTTATTAGGCAGGAGACAATGTAACAAGCATTGGAACATCATGTACCTTAAATATTACAATCCCCACAGACTGCTAATTTAGCACCCAATGACACAAAGATCAATGGATTTCTTGATACCTTTCCCTTGAAAGAAAGAAAGCTTCACTACAGTGAAGGTTTCTTTACAATGGCTTTAGTTCCTTTACAAGTACATATCATAGCTTTTAATAAATAGATTACATACTATACAGACAACTTATCATTTTGTTTGTTTACACATGAAATTCCAAAGTTTTAACCAAATCAAAAGTCAATACATGTAACAAATAGGAAATCATAACTCAATGCTTGTGCTTTATTTTCCTTCCTCTTATTCCCAGTCTTTAACTTGGCAAAGCATGTTTCATTTAAGTCCATAGCCCAATTTTGTCCTTTTTGTTAGCTGTAAGTGTAATTCTATCTCAAAGCTCATTGCTCTTTTCAGGACGAAGTTCTAATAGTCCATTAGTGTTGGTTTTTAAATCTGCATTCAACCAACTGTTCTGATTCATCAGCAATTCCTTTCCCTGTGACTGAATCAAATGTCCTCACCAGTTCTTGTTTTTCATTAGCAAACTCAACTTTTGTGCTTGAAAGTTGATTCTCTACACTGGTCAGTTTTTCTTTAACAGAGCCTAATTCCTCACACAGTCTTTGACAACTTTTCTCGGTCCTGGGTTATTGATTTTTGCGCTTTATCCTGTCTAGTCTTATGAGCTCGGATGCTGCCTACAGTGCAATCAGGAAGTAATCCAGGATATTCCTCCTGCAAAATTCCCATTTCTGTTTTCAAAACTCTCAGGGTCAATTAGACTTTCAAACCTGCCAAATCATTATCCAGTAAAAAAAATCTCAATTTTCCATAGGTAAGCTAGGAACAATTCCTACCATAACAATTCCATTTACTAAGTCACTCTGTAAATTAACTTTATACAAGGCAACAGGTTCATAAGCTCCATTAAAATTCCCTGTTAATACTTTCTCTTCCAGCAAACCATCTGGGATGCAAATCGTATCATCAGTTACCATCAATGACTGATCCGTCCTCAGTAGCTCTCAGGATATTAATTTGTTTTGTTGGAGGACTAAGGAAACACTTCTCCCTTTGAGGCAAAGGCTCTAAAATCTCCAGCAGCCTGACTCCCTTTAGCCATATAAGGAAGAATCACCTTGACTACCTTAAGCTGCATTCCCCATTCTAGTAGGTTCTGAGGGAACACATTTCATTCATACCATTGACACTATTTTAATACCCCTTTGCTTTTCTGGTACAGTCTTTTCTGAAGACACCATACATGTTCCTATTACTGACACTGATGTAGCACTCAGTTTCCAACTATTTGCTTTTACATGCCCCATCTTACAGTAATAAAAGCATACCAGTTTATTTTCACCCCTTTTATTCTCTACACGATCATTTTTCTTGACTGAAGATCTTCTGCCTCTTCCATACAGCTAGACTATTTCTTGTTCCTCCAGTTTCCTAATTGGTTCACAGTTGTAGATCTACTGCCCCTAGCTGCCTATGTGATATAGCACATCCATCTGCCAGAGCTGCCACTTTTCATATCTTAGAAACCTTATGGTCTTCCAGGTGTGACCTAATAGATATTGAGAGGCTATTTTGAAATTCTTTGAGTATCATTAGCTCCCTCACATTCTCAAAATTTTGTTCTAACTTTAGGGATCAAAACCACTGGTCCCACAGCATTTCTCTTTCCCTAGAAAATTCTACAAACATTGCATTTGGCCTTTCCTATAAAGTCTGAAATTTCCACTAATAATGCTTAGAAACTTGTCCCTGAAGCATAAGTACTGTAGCTTTAACTATCTCAAAATATGAACCATAGCCTTCCCAAAATACTTTGCCAAATGAGAGTCCATGTGTCCTTTGGCCACTTTAGCTAGTTAGCTACCTTTTTAAATTAGATAAAATCTCTCTCAGCCCAGTCTTCAGTGAACTTAGGCAATAGACAAAGATTCTTTGTTACATCAAAGCTCAGACAGGACTTGATCCCTCATCCGAACTACTAGACATTCTTTCACTCTGTACTCTAAGCTTTCTCTAGCCAGTTCATGCTGCCTGATTTCTTTCTCTCTTTGAAACTTGAGCTCAAAGTTTCGCATTTCCATTTCTTTTGCACTCTTTTTCTTTTCCCAATTTGAGCTTCTTATTTTCCATTTCTTTTGCTCTTTCAGGTTCAAGTTTTTTCATTTCTTTTTCTATTTCAAGCTGCTTCATCTGCAACTGAATTCTAGCTAGTTTAACTGAATTGCTATCTGGATTCACTTTTGCTTCTTCCAATCCTTGATGCTGTGCTATTTCCTCAATTATTTCTTCTTTCTTAGCCCTTGCTTTTAATTCTAATTCTAACTTTTCAGCTGTGATTTACCTAGTTATGGTTAGTTGTTGCAAATCACTCGGAAAAGCCTTAGCAATTGGCAAAGCCATTATGCTTTTCAATCAGTATAGTAAAATTCACCATGAAAATCTTATAAACCTTAACCTCAGCAAGTATCAGCACTTGTATGTGCCTGTGGCTGCAACAAGAAGCCCCAATTTATGTTTTGATGCTTGGCCAGACCCTGGGACGTGAGAGATGATCTGGTTAGGGCCCAATAATGTTTTGTTTAAAGTAGATAAAACTTGAGATTCAAGATACCTGCCTTTGGAATAAAGCCACAAGATTCCACAGGTTTTGAACAAACAAAATCAAACTTTACCTTACATATTCAAAAAGATAAAACAATTTATAGATCTGACTTACACTAACATTGATGACATACATGCGAATTAACAGATGAACTGTGGTCTGACACACCATGCTAGAGTAAAGGACAGATGCAACCAAAATAGATTCCTTGGATTTCTCAACAAACCACCAAGGCATTAGTCCCACAGAGTCTCACAATCTCACTGAAACTCTGCCTTTCTCATGAGGGTTTCCAAAATCCACCTTTCAAGATCTCTCTTTGGAATTCTCTCCAAATGTTGCTCCCACTCCAACTGCTTTAACAATGAAACTCTCACCTTCCGAGATTCCTTCTCCCTGGATTCCTGAGTACATTCAAACACTAGCTCGCAAGCACACTTTCAGATCTATGGCCGTGCGAAGCAGAACACCACTGTTCCAAAGGGGTACCTTTTCCCAATGGCCCTCTTTACTTAATGTCTACTCCCTGCAGCTCTTCTTTTAAGTTTTTAAACTCATCTGGGACCTCTGCCTGTCTCTGTGGCACTTGTTGGCTGGCAGACTACCTGAAACTGACTGCCTCAAGAAGAGCTGTTCACTGACCCTTGAACTGATCTGGTGACTTATCAAAATGCTCCCAGAGGGTCCCACCCTTGTTACTAAACAGGGACCAACATAACAAACATTGGAACATCCTGTACCTTAAATGTTACAAATCTCCTCAGACTGCTAATTTAGCACCCAATGACACAAAGATCAATAGGTTTCATGATACGCCCTTGTTTAAAAATGGAAAGTTACAAATATTACAAGCCAGTCAGTTCAATGACAGGGGGCTGGGGGAAGTTTGTAAAAACAAAAATCCAGGAGAAAATTAACAGCCACATGGACAAGCATGGAATAATAAAACAAGCAGCACAGACTTAAAGGCAAATTGTGTCTTACTTACTTGATTGAGTTTTCTGATGAGCTAACAGAGTGGTTGAGGGCAGTACGCTGGTATTGTGTACATGGATTTTAAAAAGAGAGATAAAATACCACATATTAGGGTTGAGTTTTGCCAACAAGCCTATTAGATAAAAAGGGCAGTACAGCATGGATATAAAACTGGCTAAGGGATAGAAAAGAGTTGTGGTGAATGACTGTTTCGCAGACTAGACACAGGTATATAATGGAGCTCCCCAAGGTTCAGTATAGGACCACTGCTATTTTAGATATACACCAATGACTTGAATTTGGGGTACAGGGCACAATATTTGAGAATGGCGTGAAGCTTGTGTGTGGGGTAACCAGTGAGGAAGATAGTAATAAGACTTCAAGAGGATATAGGCTTTTGAAATGAATGGACAGAAGACAAAAGGAATTTATGTAGAGCAGGGTGCGGTGATATATTCTAGCAAGAAGAATGAGGAAGGACAATGAATAGTAAAATAATTCAATTTTAAAGAGGCTGCAAGAAGAGAGAGACCTGAGGTTGGGTGTGGCGGTGGGGGATGGTGTTTGCAGACAAATCTTTGATCGAAGGACTAGTTAACAAAACAGATGGATCCTGGGCTTTATCAAGGGATAAGATACAGAAGCTAGGGTGTTATGGTAAACCTAGATTTAAGAATATTTTGAACACCAGCTGGAGTATTGTGCCTATTTCTGGGCACCACACTTTAGAAAGGACGTGAAGTTTTTATTTTAGACTGTGTACAGAAGCAGTTTACAAGAACGGTTCCAGGAATGACTGGAGAGACTGGGGCTTTTCTCCTTAAAGAATAGAAAAAGGATTTGCTAGAGTGCTTAACATCTTGAAGGACTTAAAGTGATTCCAATGGTTCAAGAGTCTCTAACCAAAGAAACACAGATTTATGGCAAATTGCGGACAAAAGAACCAAAGATGACATGAACACAAACGTCTTTTTAAGGTGATGAGTGACTAGGATTTGGAATGCAACACCTAATAAGGTGATGGATACAGATTCAATGGCAAAGGACTGAGATACATACTTGAAGATGAAAAAATATTGGGAAATGGAAAAAGGAGAGAGTTAATGAACTACTGTAATGAAAGGGCTCACACAGGCCTGATGGGCCAAATGGCATCCTTCTGAGCTGCATTATTCTAGGATTCTGATTTTACAAGCTAAAATCATTTAGGCTGTCAATGGGGTGCTACAATTGGCCTCAGTACCACTGGACTCTGGTCAGCGTAGAATAAAATAATCAGAGTTCCTATTCCGGAATACTACCCAGTGACAAAATTGGCAAGAACACAGATGTGGACGTTGGGCAAGGGCTGGATTGAGCTTACACCAGCAAATACCACGCAGACCTCAG
This sequence comes from Carcharodon carcharias, assembly GCF_017639515.1. Classification (NCBI taxonomy): domain Eukaryota; kingdom Metazoa; phylum Chordata; class Chondrichthyes; order Lamniformes; family Lamnidae; genus Carcharodon; species Carcharodon carcharias. The sequence continues at coordinate 121,015,645 of NC_054475.1, forward strand.
TATCAGGGCTAACACACAGGGCCCAACCAGGAAGATAAAAAAATTGAGAAGAAAATAATGTTCACATAAGTTCACATGATTGGATAGGTACTGTGTTTATTCTTCTGAAAAACCATGGCAGCTATAATTTCTGAGGTAAGTCAATATAATTTAAGGAATCACTTAAAGTTTAAGTATGGTTCAGAAAGGATGTCTTGTTCTTGACAGGGTATTTCACCTTATGAAATTTCCACATCCATTCAAGCCTCTCAGAGCTCGGAATCCCAAAACCACAGCAGTGAGCAGCAAAACAGAACTTACAGGTGACAAGCTGAACACTGCCAGGAACTCATTTCAATTTAAATCAGTCATAAACCAAAAGTTTGGCTCGGGTAATTCTCGTTATGGTAGAAAGGAAGAAAATTCCAACGTAGATCACTGATGTAAAGTCACTATCACTATATCATGAATTTGAAAGAAATGAACTTAAAGACAGGAACTGAATCAGTCAAGATATCTGCCAATATGATGCAAAATATGGACAGGAAATGAGTGGCAAATGAGCTCAGATGACGAGCATATTTGCTGTACAAGTTGCTCTGCATGAAAGACAGTAAAAATACTGCATGCTTATCACATCAAATGTACACTTGTGAAGAAATCTCATCTTTCATTCTTCCTAATTCCATTCTATCTCTTTTGCTGGGGATGTTTATGGCCAATGGTGCTCTCTTGCTCCACAGGCCATTTCTTAGTGATCAGGCTGGAGAGCAAATATTGACAAGCTATTCTGACAATGACACCATTAGAGTAGGGCCCATTCCTGTCCTTAAAGGATTTCTATATGCTGTATACTGGATGCCATCAGGCACAATGAATCTGAAAATACACCCCACTCCTTGGGAGCCAGCTGTAACATATTTAAATCTGCCTCCGCCAATGCGACCCCATCTGAAATTTGTTAACAGAACAGATTAGGAATCAAACCAGGAGTGTTCTCTTATCATCAGATCAGGTCATTCAGTCACCTGAATTACTGCAAGGAGCCAGAATTCCTTTTAGAAAATAAATGGTCAAAGTATTTTGAAGGATATTGCTGCGTTCCGCTGCATCATCTTCCTCCATTTTGGTGAATCTTTGTGCTCATTAAGGTGAATAATTTCTCATCATGAGATCATCGATTTATCCTCCAACTTAAAGCAGCATTATACAGACACAGATACATGCTCACACACATAATACTGCTACAACTTCAGAAAAAACATAATATTTGATAATGTACAACCAACTAATCTGGCCAACGTGACTAATGTGCCATTATTTAAAGTACCTCATTTGCACGGCAGGCAAATATGGCTTGAAGGATATATTAATTTAGCCTGTGCAACATTTTGGAAGACACTGAAGCACAAAGTATATGCAGCCTGTTGACAGATATCTACCAGTCTGGCTATAGTTTCCATATCCCAAGTCATAGCTGGTGACATTTCAATGCAAGCTGAGGAAGAATGAAACATGTTAAAATCGACACTAAGCATTATACCATGGTTGGCTAATCATCTTCAGTAGATGATATAACTAAAGCAGATTTGGTCATTCCATGTTTATTATGCAGCATTAATGCCACTGCGTGGTCTTACAAAAGCATACTGTGCATAATTTATAATGAAACGACCTGAGGATTAATGAATATTTACCCATGTTACATCAGCTATCTCATGTAACCAGGCTCAATTCCTTTAGGATGGTTCTTAGTGAGCCATCATCACTCACTGGTTAAAGGAAAATATTAAAAATGCATTTTTGTAGATTGGGCAATGAAGTTTGTTACTCTGTGCCTACACCTCTGGGAAGGTACTGCAAAAATACTTTAAAACAAGTGTGTTTAGGTATGCTTGAACTGCAAACTTGCATATTCAAGATAATCCTTTGTGATTGAGAAGAGGTTTGTACAAACAGGCTCAAGTTGTGCTATTTTAACAGTGGCTAAGAATTGTAAACTGTAAAAACAAAGGGCATCCAAAATTATGCATTTCTGCCATTTAGATGGCAGAATGAGGGTAATTATCGTGGTTGAAATTTTTAGTATGAACAGAATAATGCTGGAGTCTGCCCCCTGCGTATGTTAAAAATAATTCATAAATAATGGATTAATAGCCAGGTGCAACTGTGTCAAAGATATGTGAAGATGATTCTTTTCGAGAATCATAAATTTCCACATACTAAGGTTCTGCAGGAGAGTAATCTGAAAATGGGCTGTTCTAGTTGAGTAGGGACAAGGAAGAGCTTTTTGCCTTTGATCCAAAGTGGCCATTTAACACCAGCACCACGGCCTACTAGCTTTGGGAAGCTGGTGGCGTAGTGGCATTGTCTCTGGACTGGAGACAGGGGTAATGATCTGGGGACCCAGGCTCAAATAAAAATCTGAAATTAAAAGTCTAATGATCACCATTAAACAATTCTTGCTTGCTGTAAGCACCCATCTGGTTCACTAATGTCCTTTAGGGAAGGAATTCTGCTGCCCTCACCTGGTCTGGCCTACATGTGACTCCAGACCCACAGCAATGTGGTTGACTCTTAAATGTCCTCTGAAGTTGCCAAGCAAGTCACTCAGTTGTATCAAACCATTAAAAGGTCAGTAAGAAGAAATGAAACTGGATGAAACCCTGCACTGACCTAGTCACCGGAAACAACAGTGGCAAACCCAATTGTGTCGGCCCTGCAAAGTCCTCCTTATTGACACCTGGGAACTTGTGAAAAAATTGGTAGAGCTGTCTCTCAGCCTAGTCAAGCATCAGCCTGACATAGTCTTCCTCACAGATTCATATTTTACAGATAATGTCCCAGATGCCACCATCACCATCCCTGGGTATGTCCTGTCCCACCGGCAGGATATACCTGAGGTGACAGCACAGCGGTTTACAGTTGGGAGGGAGTTGCCCTTGGAGTCCTCAACATCAACTTTGGCCCCCATGAAGTATAATAACATCAGGTCAAAAATGGGCAAGAAAACCTCCTGCTGATTACCACGCACTGCACCCCCCAACCGCGCCCCCCCCTCCCCACCTCAGCTGATGAATCAGTACTCCATTTTGAGCACCATTTGGAGGCAGCATTGAGAATGGCAAAGGTGCAGAATGTACTCTGGGTGGGGAACTTCAATGCCCATCACCAAAAGTGGCTCGGTAGCACTACAAATTACCGAGCTGGCCAAGTCCTATATGACATAGCTACTAGACTGGGTCTACGGCAGGTGGAGAGGGAACCAACAGGAGGGGAAAAAGTACTTGACCTCATCCTCACCAATCCATCTGCTGCAGATACATCTGTCCATGACAGTATCAATGGGAATAACCTCTGCACAATCCTTGTGGAGACAAAGTCCCGTCTTCATATTGAGAATACTCTCCATTGTGTTGTGTTGCACTAAATGGGATAGATTTCGAACAGATCTAGCAACTCAAGACTGGGCAACCATGAGGCGCTGTGGGCCATCAGCAGCAGCAGAATCGTACTCAACCACAACCTGTAACCTCATGGCCTGGAATATCCCCCACTCCACCATTATCACTAAGCCAGGGTATCAAGCCTGGTTCAATGAAGAGTGCAGGTCATCATACCAGGAGCAGCACCATGCATATCTAAAAATGAGGTGTTAACCTGGTGAAGCTATAAAACAGGAATGCTTGCGTACCAAGCAACATAAGCAAATGATACACAGAGCTAAGCGATTCCACAACCAACCGATCAGATCTAAGCTCTCCAGCCCGGCCACATCCAGTCGTGTATGGTGGTGGACAATTAAACAACTCACTGGAGGGAGGCTCCACAAATATCCCCATCCTCAATGATGGAGGAGCCCAGCACATCTATGCAATAGATGAGGCTGAAGCATTGCTACAATCTGCAACCAGAAGTGTTGAGTGGATGATCCATCTCAGCATCCTCCGGAGGTCCCCAGCATCACAGGTGCCAGTCTTCAACCAATTCGATTCACTCCATGTGATATCAAGAAACACCTGAAGGCACTGGATATTGCAAAGACTATGGACCCTGGCAACATTCCAGCAAATAGTACTGAAGGCTTGTGCTCCAGAGTTTGCCATGCCCCTAGCCAAGCTGTTCCAGTACTCTATAAAACTGGCATCCACCCAGCTATTTGGAAAATTGTCCAGTATGTCCTGTACACAAAAAGCAGGACAAACCCAACCTGGCCAATTACCGCCCACTAGTCTACTCTCCATCATCAGTAGAGTGATGGAAGGGATCATCAACAGTGCTACCAAGCAGCACTTGCTTAGCAATAATCTACTCACTGACAACCAGTTTGGGTTCCACCAGGATCACTCAGCTTCTGACCTCATTACAGCCTTGGTTCAAACATGGACAAAAGAGCTGAACTCCCGAGGTGACAGCCCATGACATCAAAACAGCATTGGCTGAGCGTGGCATCAAGGAGCCTTAGCAAAACTGGAGTCAGTGGAAACTGGGGGAAAATACTGCTGGTTGGAGTCATGCCTAGCATAAAGGAAGTTGGTTGTGATTGTTGAAGGTCAATCATCTCAGTTCCAGGACATCACCGCAGGAGTTCCTCAGGGTAGTGTCTTAGGCCCAACCATCTTCAGCTGGTTCATCGATGACCTTCCTTCCATCATAAGGTCAGAAGTGGGGATGCTCACTGATGGGATTGCACAATGTTCAGCACCATTTGCAACTCCCCAGATACTGAAGCAGTCCATGTCCAAATGCAGCAAGACCTGGACAATATCCAGGCTTGGGATGACAAGTAACATTCACGTCACATAAATGCCAGTCAATGACCATCTCCAACAAGACAGAATCTAACTATCACCCCTTGATATTCAATGGCATTACCATTGCTGAATTCCCCACAATCAACATCCTGGGGGTTACTATCAACCAGAAACTGAACTGGACTAGCCATATAAATACTGCGGCTCCAAGATTGGTGAAAGGCTCGGAATCCTACAGCAATTAACTTCGCCTGACTTCTCAAAGCCCATCCTCTGAGTAGCTCAAGACTGAAAGGGTTTCCCAATTCTGAAAAGGCTGTAAAATATTAGTACAAAAGTTTTTGTACTAATCTGATTTCATTTAATTCTATCAAACATGCTTTCAGGCAGTTACAAGCTCACCACCACCTTCTCAAGGGCAATTAGGGATGGGTAGCAAACACTGGCCTAAACGCAACACCCACATCTACAAGGCACAATCAGGAGCGTGAAGGAATATTCTCCACTTGCCTGGATGAGTGCAGCTCCAACAACACTTGAAGCTTGACACCATCCAGGTAAAAGCAGCCCACTGGCACCCCATCCACCAACATTAACTTCCTCCAACATCGACGCACAGTAGCAGCAGTGTGTACCATCTGCAAGATGCACTGCAGAAACTCACTAAGGCTCATTTGGCAGCACCTTCTGAACCCACGACCACTATCATCTAGAAGGACGAGGGCAGAAAACATAAGGGAACACCACCACCTGAAAGTTCCTCTCCAAGCCGCTCACCATCCTAACTTGGAAATAAATCGCTGTTCCTTCATTGCCGCTCAGTCAAAATCCTGGAACTCCCTTCCTAACAGCACTGTGGGTGTACCCACACCACAGGAACTGCAGTGGGTCAAGAAGGCAGCTCACCACCATCTTCTCAGGGGCAATATAGGGATGGGCAATAAATGCTGGCTAAACCAGCCATGCCCACATCCCTTAAATGAATAAAAAAAATTGTTTTTGTACTTCACTGTTAGGCTATTCCGCTGTTGACAGAAGAGTTAACAGACGACAGCAACTACCAAGATAATCTATAGGTTATAGTTGAAATTATAACTGCAAAATGAAACACTGATTCAAAATGCTGCTGCATGTTTTAAGGTGGGTTTTAGAGAAAGAATTTACCTGTGTTGTGCAGTACGAGTGAAACCTTATAGTCATGCGATTTCTATTTCCCATGTAGGCAATTTGCCCAAGTTCTTTCAGGCCAATGTAAAATGCAAATTCAAGTTTTTACATTACATGGTTTATACAAATCCATTTTTTTTTTTACAGCTACAGCATGCTCCAATAAATGAACTGTGTAAAATTGTGTCAATTATGCTGACCTTCCATGTTCTTTTCCCTTCCCCACAACTTGAGTCATTCCTATTCGTGTTCAAATTGCTCCAGGGATAGTACTCCTATAAAGTAGGATGGCGAATCTACGATTATCTACATAATCTATTAAATCAAAATCCACCTCAACCTGGTCACAGCTTAAAGGGACTTGGCTTCAAATGTACATTATGCTAACAATGCAAAATAAAGTGCAGGCCATCTCTGAGTAGCTCAGGACTGAAAAGGTGTTTCCAATTCTAAAAAGGACTGTAAAATATCAGTACAGAAATTTTTAAAAATCTGATTTCATTTAATTCTGTCAAACATGCTTTCAGGCAGTCACAAGCTCACTACAACCTTCTCAAGGGCAATTAGGGATGGGCAGTAAATGCTGGCCTAGCTAGCAACACCCACATCCGTGAAAACATTCAAACTTCAAACATAGTAAACTTCAGCAAACACCAAGATTGCAGATTAATCCAAATATTAGAGTTCAGCATAACAGTACCAGTTACAGCTGTTTTTTAAAAACGTATTCATAGGATGTGAGAGTTGCTGACAAGACCAGGATTTGTTCCTCATCCCTCTTGAACCATCGAAATGGTATAGGTACACGTACAGTGCTGTTAGGAAAGGAGTTACAGGTTTTTTGATCCAGAAACAATGAAGCAACGGTAGGCAACATAGTCCCAAGTCAGAATGGTGTATGCCTTTTTTGCCTTTATTCTTTCCCGAGATGCGGGCGTCGCTGACAGGGCCAGCATTAATTGCTCATCTGTAACTGCTCTTCAACTGAGTGGTTTACTAGGCCATTTCAGAGGGCAGCTAAGGGTCAACCACATTGCTGTGGGTCTGGAGTCACATGTAAGCCAGACCAGGTAAGGATGGCCGATTTCCTTCCCTAAAGGACATTAGTGAACCAGATGGATTTTTATAACAACCGATGATGGTTGTCATGGCTACTATTACTGAGATTAGCTTTCAAATTCAGGTTTAATTAATTGAACTTAAGATCCACAGCTGCTGTGGTGGAAACTGAACCATTGTCTGCAAAGCATTCGGTTCTGCATTACTAGCACAGTGACATTACCAGCACCGTGCCATCTCCCCCTTAGATTGGCTTGGAGGGGAACTTGCAGGTGATAGTGTTCTTGTGCATCTGCTGCCCTTGTCCTTCTTAGTAGAGGGCGCGGATCCGTAAGGTGCTGAAGGGGGATTGACAAGTTTTCACTCATATCCCAAGCAGAAGATTGTAGGTTCGAATTTTATTTCACATAATCTAACCAGAATTTGGTGTACTACTGAGTGTACTCTACACTGTCCAAGGCCCTATTGTTCAGGTCAGATGTTAATCCAAAGCTCCATCCTTCCACTCAGATATATGTAAAAAAAAAAAAATCTCATAACACAATTTGAAGAGGATCTGATGTCCTGATGTCACCCTATATCATCGAGGCACATTATCTGGTCAATTATCTCATTTGTGTTTATGGGGCATTGCTACACTTCCCGACATTACTATGGTGCTTCACCTATTATGAACAATCAGGGAAAGCACAAAATTAAATGCAAGTTCTTTCATTCCTTATGGCACAAAATGATGTGTCCTAGGCCCAACCATCTTCAGCTGCTTCATCAATGACCTTCCTTCCATCATAAGGTCAGAAGTGGGGATGTTAGTTGATGATTGCACAATGTTCAGCACCATTTGCGACTCCTCAGATACTGAAGCGGACCATGTCCAAATACAGCAAGACTTGGACAATATCCAGGCTTGGGATGACAAGTGGCAACAAACATTTGGGCCATACTAGTGTCAGGCAGTGACCATCTCCAACAAGACAAAATCCAACCCTCGCCCCTTGACGTTCAATGGCATTGCCATCACTGAAATCCCCACTATCAATGTCGTGGGGGTTACCATTGACCAGAAACTGAACTGGACTAGCCATATAAATACTGTGGCTACAAGTGCAGGTCAGGAGCTAGGAATCGTGCGACAAGTACCTCACCCCCTGACTCCACAAAACCTGTCCACCATCTACAAGTCAGGAGTGTGATGGAATGCTCCCTACTTGCCTGGATGAGTGCAGCTCCATCCACACTTGAGCTTGATACTGTCCAGGACAAAGCAGCCCACTTGATCAGCACCACATCCATAAATATTCACTCCGTCCATCACCGACGCACAGTAGCAGCAGTGTGAACCATCTACAAGATGCAGTGTAGGAATTCACCAAAGCTCCTTATTTGGCACATTCCAAACCCATGACCACTACCATATCACTTATCATCCTGACTTGGAAATATATCACTGTTCCTTCATTGTCGCTGGGTCAAAATCCTGGAACTCCCTTCCTAACAGCAATGTGGATGTACCTGTGCCCCATGGACTGCAGCGGTTCAAGAAGGCAGTTCACCACCACCTTCTCAAGGGCAACTAGGGATGGACAATAAATGCTGGCCCAGCCAGTGAAGCCCACATCCCATGAACGAATAAAAAAAATGCAAACCTCATTTTTGAACATTTAATATTTTATCAACACAAGCACAAAATTGCAGGACCCACCATCCACTGAAAAACTCATGAGCTGTGAATCTATACAGTATACACAGAAGAACACAAAACTGGAGGTTTGGTGCACTTCAGTTCTTTTAGACTTCTTAGGGGGCATAGGGGTAGTGGAGGATTACAAAGATAAATTGCAAAGTGCATTAAAACAGTGGTCATCAAAACCAACAAGATCTTTTAAAGCCATAAAAGGGGAACATTAAACACTTCTTAAAGAAAAATCCTTCATATCGGAAAGTTAAATTAAATTTGAAACTATTAGTTTTCAAGAACTGATGCAATTCATGCTAATTTACACTTCTATCGTGTCTGTAACCTAATAAAGCATCACAAAATGTTTCACAGAGAGGATTATCAGACACCAAGAGTGAATGAACAAGTTAGGGAAGGAGGAGTTTAGGAAAAAATTCCCAATTTACAGGACTGGAATCAGTGATGCACAGAATTGCAGACCCCAAAGAGCAGAGGATTTGAGCTGGGATACAGGGCTGCAGTGAAGTTACTGACTGATTAATAAAAAAGAAACAGTATTTACTACAGATAGAACGCAGACAGTAGAGCTCTGGCTCAGCTGGAGTTTGTGGAAGAGGAAATTTGAGAAGTTAGCTAGGAGGATGAAGCTTGGAGGTTACAAAGGCATGGATGAGATTTTAAGTAAGACTGAGGTGAGGTGGGGATGGCAATAGGCAGTCTAGGTAATGAGCTAGATGTTGGGTTTGAAGATGAGTGCAGGATAGAACAGAACACTGAGGTTGTCTATTGTCAGATTTAGCCTCATCAGAAAATGGAATCGAGAGGGACAACAGACCCTTTGCTCCTTAATTAAAAGTTCCATTGCCCTCCACACGATTTGGTATCAGAAAGAGAAAATCATGGAGTTCAAAGTGGCAGCAGAGGATTAAAGCTGGATGTATTCTATATAATTAGGGAAGCTGACCCCATATTTACAGATCACATTAAACTGAGGGGAGAGTTCTATCATGTTCCAAGCTATAGCATTTAAAATTTTAATATTTATGCATTTGCTTCCAAACCCACAACCACTACCATCTAGAAGGTCAAGGGCAACAGACATGTGGAAACACCAGCACCTGGAAGTTCCTCTCCAAACCACCCACCATCCTGATTTGGAAATATATCGCCAATCCTTCACTGTCACTGGGTCCAAATACTGGAACTCCCTCCTTAACAGCACTGTGGGTGTATCTACACCATATGGACTGCAGCAGTTCAAGAAGGCAGCTCACCATTGCCTTCTCAAGGGCAATTCAGAGTGGGCAATAAATTCTGGCTCAGCCAGCAGCACCCACATCCAATGAATGAAAAAAAAATTGCAAATTTAAAATGATGAAATTAGATGGCCCTGAAATTAGAAACTTCTGTGGGGGACATATAAGCAAAAAGTTGAGATAGCACACAAATCTCACAATTGCAACTGATTTCAAAGATTTCCCTCAGCTTTGTTGGTCCCTTACGCAAATTAACCTGAAGTCTAATAAAACCAGTGCAGAGTAAATTTATATTGAAGCCAAGCTATTTGATGTGCGAGGTCAAGAATCAAAGTTCAGCAATAGCTTGCAGTCAACATGAATGCCATGCCAGTAGAAATGAAGTTCTTTGATCTGGTGTGTTGGCATGGCACCCAGAAAAATGATATAGGTGGTGAGAATTTACTCATTTTACCAGCCCCCAACTCTCCCATTTCAAGCTTACATCTTCAAGCTGCAGAAGTGAGAAAAAAACAATGTGAAGCCAAGAAGCGCCAGATTACAATCTTCAAAGATTCAAGGGCTTTAAAAGTTTTCAAACACTATTAGTTTGGTTTAGGAAACAGAAGTAGCACATAAATCAAGCACTACATTGAACATTGTATGTTGCACATCTTTTAGGCTGAACAATTCTGTCAGGCAACACATTTTTCATTCTCAACAAAAACAGAAATACCTGGAAAAACTCAACAGGTCTGCCAGCATCGGCGGAGAAGAGCAAAGTTGACGTTTCGAGTCCTCATGACTCTTCAACAGAACTAAGCAGAAATAGGAAAGGGGTGAAATATAAGCTGGTTTAAGGGGTGGGGAGTGGAAGAAGGTTGTTGGGACAAGCAAGCAGTGATAGGAGGAGATAACCAAAAGATGTCACAGACAAAAGAACAAAGAGGTGTTGAAGGTGGTGATATTATCTAAATGAATGTGCTAATTAAGAGTGGAGAGGAGAACAAGCAAGGTAGCTCTAGTGGGGGTGAGGTGAAATAAACCATGGGTGGAATACATTTAAAAATAATGGAAATAGGTGGGAAAAGAAAAATCCATATAAATTATTGGAAAAAACAAAAGGGAGGGGGAAGAAACGGAAAGGGAGTGGGGATGGAGGAGGGAGTTCAAGATCTAAAGTTGTTGAACTCAATATTCAGTCCGGAAGGCTGTAAAGTGCCTAGTTGGAAGATGAGGTGCTGTTCCTCCAGTTTGCGTTGAGCTTCACTGCTAAGGAGAGACATGTGGGCAAGAGAGCAGGGTGGAGTGTTAAAATTGCAAGCGACAGGGAGGTCTGGATAATGCTTGCAGACAGACCAAAGGTGTTCTGCAAAGCGGTCACCCAGTCTGCGTTTGGTCTCTCCAATGTCGAAGAAACTGCATTGGGAGCAAAGAATGCAATAGACTAAGTTAGGGGAAATGCAAGTGAAATGCTGCTTCATTTGAAAGGAGTGTTTGGGCCCTTGGATGGTGAGGAGAGAGGAAGTGAAGGGGCAGGTGTTGCATATTTTTCATTCTTCCTGAGGGAAAGGAGTGCATTGTAGGCAGTCTGTGGAACTTTCACGGCAAAGCAACAGCAATACCAAAGCTTAGTCAAGTTAGAAGAGAAAGCAGGCATAAATAATATATAGCATAATATGAAAGAGTGAGCCGTGGTATGATAATTTTTTTTATTCATTCCACGGGATGTGGGCTTCGCTGGCTGGGCCAACATTTATTGCCCATCCCTAGTTGCCCTTGACAAGGTGGTGGTGAGCTGCCTTCTTGAACCACTGCAGTTCCTGTGGTGTAGGTACACCCAAAGTGCTGTTAGGAAGGAAGTTATGGGATTAAACAAGTTCATTTCAAAGGCAGCCACAGTAAGTTCTGAAACTGAATTCGATAAATTTGTAAATTATCAGGTGGCACAAGACAAATATGTCCATTAAAGTTGTTTGGTGCAAAGCCTTAACTGACTCATGAATATACTTGGAAAGGGAAGTTGCATGGCCCTTTGAAATTATCTAGAAAGCACCAGTTGTACAAAAAATAATCAGTGCAGAAGGTAGTTCACCACCTTCTCATGCAAAGTAGGGAGATGTAATAAATACAGCTTAGCCAACATTACCCGCACTTTGATAACCAGGGGGAAAAAAATACAGGTGTATGGAGAGAGACTGGGCAAAGGCAACAAGAGGGGTGAAGGAAGATCATTGAAGCGAAGAAGAGGTAACAGAAGTAACTGAGCAGAAGTTAGGAAACATGTGCAAAAGCAAGCAAAAGATGCCAGCAGTTGCTGAGATGTACTCAGAGGCATTCAATTTGTACATTTTAATGATACATGGCCTTAGGCCCACCTTCTGCTCTCTTGACCTAGTTTCTGCTACCAAACACCAAACTTCCCACTCTTGCCCCCAAGTTAGCTGACATCTGCCCTTGCAAACCACCAGCCGAAATCCAGTCATCCTTTCCTCTCCAAAGTCCTTCAATATGCTTTCACCTGCCAAACCCATGACCATTTTTTCCACCTTTGCACTTAAATCTTCCCAATTTTCCACTCCACCGCAGCATTGAAATAGCTAAAGTCACAAATTACATTCTTTGTGACTATAGATCCTTCCTTGTGCTCCTCGATCTTTCTACAGGCTTGGCTTGGTCAACCATGTCACACTTCTCTTGCTCACAGCACTGGCATCCAGCGCCCATTGCTGCCAAAACACCCCCCCCCCCCCACATGCATTGCTGCATTGTCCCTCCTGATCCTCCCCAACTCTGTGGCTAGCATCAGCCATTGTCTCTCCTTTAGGATCCACTTTTGTGCTACCTGCCTTTCATGGCTCCACCTTTCCCTAATTCACCAGGACATTGCCTGCAATGGTTTCTCCTTCCATCCTCACAGAAGTATACCAGTGTACCTCAAGATTCTGTCCTTAGCGTCTTCCCTTGTCACTTACATGCTGTCCCTCAACAACAATGAATAGCTTCCGTTTGCAAGTTTATAGCATTATCTTTACCCAGTCCAACTCTGTTGCTGTATCACAGATTAAATCACGTTTGCCTACTCTCTCTGCTAATCTATACCAGCTTCCAATAGCCCAATGTCTGAAATTAAAAATTTTCATCCTTTTGTTTACTTCACTGTCTCACCCATTCCTACCTGTATCCTCCTCCAGCCCTCTAACATCTTCCCCCACAACTCTCCATTCCTCTAATACTAACCTCTTGTGCATTCCCTTATCTTCCCCCCACCCCAACTCCATCTGCCATGCCTTCAACTGCCTTGTCCCCACGCTCTGAAATTCATCTTCCTCTCCTCCTTTAAGGCCCTTCTGAAACCCATCACACCAAACAAGTTTTTTGTTAGCCTTCCAAATTTTTCCTTCCTTGGCTAGGCACCCAAATTTTTCTCTTACACCTCTCAGAGGCGGCTTCACGCAACTTTTCTGTCGAAGTTGTAATATAAATGTAAGTTATCCTTAAAGTTCATATTTGTGCAAATGCAAAAGCTCACGGAACTGGTTTCATATGATCAAGGGGAGAGTAATTTGCCCCAATTTCATTTTGAAACAAAAACTTCTCTTACACCTTGTCTGAATCTGATTTCGGAAAGTAAGGAGTATTGGCCACTGCAAAGCACATCTGTATTAAAAAGCAAACAGACCCATCAGGCAAGCAGTTTAAACAACTTCCTACCTCCTGGCATACAAAATCACTCATAGCAAACCTCAACATAAATTCAAGATGAGAAGCTTAACTAAACATTGATAGCACATATACTTTTTATGAATTTATTGTACTTAAGATACAGGATGTTAGTGTTGGATAGAACATTTGCTATTCCAGGCATCCATGTCAGGAGGATGTACTTCTAAGTCAAGTACAGTGCAGTGGTGGGTAACGAAGCTCCCTCTACTCTGTCCCAATGTGCCCCAGCCCAATCTCCGAAGAGCTCAGCTGCATCAAGGTTACATTTTCCATTTAGCACAGCTGCCATTGTGTGACTTGTATGAGTGAGATAAATTTTACAAGAGACCTTTGTAAATGATTCCAGTACAACAGAGAACTGAACTGAGGCCAGAAATAAAAGTAGTAGGAGTTCTGAACAGATCTACTAACTAAAAATATAACAGGTGTGATAAAAATCAGTACTATTTCAGTTACGTAAGAGTCAGTAATATCTACTGGATTTTAATTCTGGCACATGTCTCTCAACTTAATCATTCCTTCTATAGTCCCAACACTAATAGACTCTATCTGGACAAAATATAAGCCAGGAGTGTGTATTCTCAACAAAAACAAAAATACCTGGAAAAACTCAGCAGGTCTGGCAGCATCTGTGGAAGGGAGCACAGTTAATGTTTCGAGTCCGCATGACTCTTCAACAGTCATGCGGACTCGAAACGTAAACTGTGCTCCCTTCCACAGATGCTGCCAGACCTGCTGAGTTTTTCCAGGTATTTTTGTTTTTGTTTTCAATTTCCAGCATCTGCAGTTTTTTGTTTCTATCTTAGTGTGTATTCTCAATTCAACTGTTTTGGAGGCATTACAGCTGAGCCTGATGCAGTGCACATCCAGCATATGCACACATTTTTTGTTCATCAGAAGTCACTCACTAGTAAATGGGAGTGGGAACACTGGATGAACTCCCACTGCACAGATGAAGGAAGCAGAGGCCAACTGTACATTCTTACCATCATTCCAACCGGAAATCATTTAACTCAACATAAAGCACAGATTGAACTCAGGACCTTCTTAATAGAATCCTTAATCAGCTCAAAGTCATATCTGGAGCAACAGAAAGTTAACATTAAGTTATTCACTGTGCTGCTTGGCCCATGAAAGCAGTAGTGGTTTACAATGCCTGTGGCTAGATAGCTCCTTCAATAGATTAAGATGAGTAGAGTTGGAGCTAAATGAACATGTTAAAAGAATTGAAACTTTTTTATTCCACATATTCTTATGCTCTTGACTTGTAGAAAAATGGTTTGAGCCAGAACTAGAAATTTTAAACCATAAGGAACCAGGAGCACAATGAAGTCATTCAGTCTTGAAATAGCAAAGGAACTATCACATTCCATGAAATATTTGATCATCTCACTCTGTACCTGCCTGAGGCGCTTTTACTTTGCCATTTGTTTAGGATCAATGGCACAGGCAGGTTGCTCATCTGTCTATTTGCACATATTATCAATGCTAAAACTATAGAAGGATGGTAGGTCCGCTTTTTTCTGGATCTGCAGTTCTGCGACTAAGATTAAAATAACACATTTAGCATTGCAAATGTAGAGTGCCAGTACATATAATCAGCCTCCAAACAAGCAATTTAAATATACGCCATGTAAACACAACTTTTATGAAATTCAATCCCATTCTAAACCAGATATTTATCCGGGCCCATTCCTAAAGAAAATAATGAACACGGTATCAACTACTTTACCTTATACTATAGATACTCATGCATAATGCAACAACTCTATATAATGTTCCAGAAAAAAAAACTCTCCAAAAAGATCATGATCCAAGAAGATACGTAAACAAGGGTCAACAATAGTTGACACAAAAATTCCACTTGCGTCAGAATTTGGCCACATTTTCCATATATGAGTCATACAGCACAGTTAAGTTAGTAAGCTTATGTTCAGTGCAACATATCTGCATTAAGGAAACAACTGGGAGCTCAGGATTAATATAGTCTGGTAAAGTATTGGCCCAGTTGGCAGTTCTAACCCTTTCTTCATAAAATAGACATCAATTCGTCTCCATTCTAGATCAAAACACTACTCTGATATCTACCTCCCACTGATTAAAAAAATTCAACAAAACACAAGCTAATTCTTCAAAAGTGATTTTATATCTCTTTTGATCCATCATAACAATGAGCTAAGTGCCCCTTCTGAAAGAGAGATCACTGATATAGAGTCATGGAGTTATTTATGGCACAAGGGGCCATTCGGCCCTTGAATCAATGCCGGCTCTCCATGGAGCAATTAGTTCCATTCCCCTGCTCTATATGCACAGCCTTGCAAGTTTATCTCCTTCAAGCGTTCATCTAATTTCCTTTTGAAACCACTGTTCCTGTTTCCATCACCCTCAGGGGCAGCAAGTTCCAGGTAATTACCATTCAGTAAAAAAAGTTCTTCCTCACATTCCCCCAGCATCTTTTGCCTGAAACCTTAAATCTGTGTGCCCCCAGTCAGTGTACAATCATCCAACGGTTGGAAGTTTTTCCTTGCCTACCTTATCTAAACATGTCATAATCTTATACATCTTGAGAAAATCTTCCCTCAATCTCCTTTGCTCCAAAGAGAACAGTCCCAGCTTTGCCAACCAAGCCTTTAAAGAAAATTTAGTTAGTTAATTAGATTAAAGTAACAGTCCCAGTTGCCCTGGTGCCCACTAGCCTCAGGAGCTTACTGGTGAACCTGGGCATGAATGTAGAGACAGGCAGTCGAATGACCCCCTCGACTGCTCACTACCTGGATCTGTTGATGGCCGCCTTGGCCAGGCCCAGGAGCAGTCCCTCGAGTAAGTCTCCCGAATGTCTGCTCCCCTCTACATTGGGTGGCTAAAGGTCAGGAATGTGGAACTGTAGTGCAGCCAAAAATTTAAGAGTTTTACAAGGAGAAAGGTTGATATTATAATAAAAACAAAAAAGCCACTATCCAGTTATACTTCCTCCGCTCCATATCTGAGGAAAGCTGGAAGTGTGTTAACCTAATTGTAGCTATTTGTACAGTAGACTGTGTGAGAACAAGTGCCTTGTTAAAAAAAAAGTTGAAAATTACCCACATCTGACTGATAATTGCTAAATGTTTGCCAGGTAAAATCAATTTGTTTATAATGCTTAACTTCTTGAGATCAAGTGTGAGGAAAATCCCACAATATAAATGGAAAGTGATTCTAAAGCTACTCTAGAACACAGCTTTTTGTCAAGAGCTTTAGAAACTAGCTCTCCAAGAGGCAAATAACTGAATATAAACTCAATCTAGTTAGGGGCAACACTGATGTGACAAGCCCCAAATACAATGGCTGACTGCACTACTCAGGATGAAGTTACTGGTGCTCAACTTTCTCTAACCCAAGCTATTGCAAGAACTTTAAATTCAAGGCTTCAAAGAAAGACACAGTTCCCCAGTTGTATCACTCCTTTAAACTACAGTGGGTTTAAATTTCCTACATTCCACTGCTCTGCTGCTCAAATGACTGGCTAGAGCAAAGGGTCCTTTGATTTAAATTAATGCATGCACCTCCTCTATTAAGGCTCTTTTAGAATCTTATCCTTCACAATGTCTATACATTTATTAATTATGCACTCAAGGCAAAAATCAAGCTGATTTATTTTCTTATATACAAGTCTATTCACAGAAAAAATTTGGATTCTGGGCTTGCCACCCTGCAATCATCTTCCCTTAAATTAAATAGGTTCTACAGTTATAAACCAAGTGAAATTGCTTGATGGCTTCTGTACCATCTATGTCCAGGTCTTAAAATCTTCAGCTACAACGTCCTCTTCATTCTCTTTTTCCTCCAATGAAAAGTGCAGCTACGTGAACCTTGTCTCAATTTTAGAATACCAACTCCTTGCTCATCTTGGAATACATTCCTCTTTTAAGACAGGATGCTCAACCCGAATAAGAAAGCCCAAATTTTAGTCTCTGTTAATTTATAGAAAAACATTTGACTTATAACTGATGTCCTCAAAATGCATTGTAGGTTTTGATGAGCTGTGTTAGCATATTGGCCAGAAACTATCAGTAAGTAATCAATAATCACAAATTCATTTTTCTCCACCTTTGTTAGTGGACATTCTTCACTTTGTACCTGCTCTAATATTTATCAGTTTATATTTACCCACACTGGAATCCTGCCAATGCTTAACACCTCTGCTAAATTGATCTAAATCTCTTTACAGCGCTGTTCCTCTCCCTTTTACTTGATATCAAGTTATGTGGCCAGGTGACATCAGTAACTTTATGTTACTTAAGCAAGCTCCTTCAAATAATTTAACAGCATGAGCTATTTACAGGGCACTTATTGATCCAGCTAGCTAAATGATCAATTCCATGAGCCTTCATCTTGATTAGTTTCACAGAAGAGCGAGAGTAATATAACGAATATTCACTATCAAATCTGAAAAATTTAACTAAACCATATCCATTAGTTACCCTCACTCACCACCTACAAATTAAGTATCAAGTTAACAAATTTAGTGCCTATTACTAAATCTATGGTGACTACCTTTTAGCCACCTAGCTCTTTAAGAGTGTTAGTACTGTAACAATGCTTCCAAGCATTCCTCCATTTCAGTTGTGAAATGACTTGCTCTTATATGAGTACCAGTATGATACTATTTTCCATCCCTCAGGTGTCATTCATGTTTGTGGAGTTTCTCTAAACAACCTAATGTAGCCTTTCCCATTTCTTTCTCACTTCCATTAAGAAACCTGCATATACCTCATCTGATCTGGGTCACTTGTGGACATGCTTTGCTTTGCAAATGTTTCTTGGCTTTGATTCCGACACCACAATGAATGGGTACAGAAAACATCCACATCATCAGATTCCCGATAATATTTCTAGCCAGCTAATCCCAATATTAAACTTGTGTTTGGCTCCACCTCACCACTGCCTTCGAAAATACTCTTTTTAAGATCCCTAGTCAAAACATGTTTTGTCTTCCTGCATCATTTTCAGGAAACTGGTGGGCAGCAGGAACTCAGTAGTTTGGTAAATTAGTTCTCAAAGGAAGCTTAAACCCAGTAGTCAATGAGAGCGCGAGTGCACAGTAATGCAGCATTCTTTATGAGCAGGTGTGTCTAGATTTTTTAGACCAGTGCTATATAGGTAACGATAAGATATAAGGTGTGAAAATACTAAGTACCACAATCTGGCAACAAGTACCACTGAAAGCAAAGGCGGATTGGAGATTGAAAAATTAAGATGCACTGATATAACAAAAGCAATTATTTGCATTTATACATAGCTTTTCATATACTCAGGGCATCCCAGAGGCCTTCACAAGCATTTTTTAAATGTTTTTAAAAAGTGTAGTTACTGTTATGTAGGCAAAATAGCAGCCAAGTTATGCACAGTGAAGTCCTCCAAACACAAACAAAATAACTAGTTAATTATTTTAGTGGTTTTGGCTGCGTGGCAAATGGTCAGGTAACTTCCTAGTTGAAAGTCCACCTATAGAGATGAACAAGCTTCAATTTAACATCTTATCTAAAAGAAAACATCTCTCACAAAGCAGTGCTACCTTTGTACTGCACAAAAATAGGGTTTGAATTATTTGCCTAGATTAGTGCACAAGGGCTTGAATGAGGCTTCAACTCGCAATCTTCTGACTCAAAGTCGATTAAGGCAACTGAGCTAAAATGAAATCATAAGTAGGGTTATGCCTGCACTAGCTTACAATTTTAGCCCTTCATGGTCAAGAGAACACTGGAAAGGTGACAAGAGAACATCAAACCAGGAAAACATGAAATAAGGGTGCCTTTGTACTGTACCATGTTTGCACTGTACCATGTTTGCACTGCCTAGATTAAATTTAAATTATGCATCCACAGAGCTCTCTTAGCCACTACATTTTAAATGTTTAAACAGTGAGAGCCACATTTGCACCACCTAACTATTTAAATTAATTAGAGATAGGTGTAAAAAATGTCAAAGGGAATCAAGGCACTCCTGGGCACTTTTTTCACCTACCCTGTAGCTTGTGAACACACTGGATTTACTATGCGTCAATAGGAAGTGGCTAGTTTCTATCCTCCAGGGAGTTTTGCACTGGTTTTCCTCAAGAGTCAAGGCCTTGATTTCTGATTTACATGACAATTGTAGCATCAGTTAAAAATGGAATGCACCAATGCAAAAGCTTAACAGAATATCTGCAAAGAATCCAGGCCTGGGTGCATCAAAAAAATCCCTAGCGAGGAGAAACCAAAAGTGCTACTGAAGCTTATGGGCAGGTGAGTCCCAAATAGGACAGCCAAGTATCAGTACAAGCCATCAAACACTAGAAGACATGCAACAAGGAGGGTGCCTGGTCAGTCCTAAACAGAAACCGAACCTCTCAAGGTTGGGTTCATTGTGAGTTTGCAATGAGACAAGGATTGCACAAAGAGCCAAAAGCAATACTGATAAGATAATAGGAAGAACAATAGATTAATACTGAACCAGTATTCAAAATCTAGAGCACAAGATAATGGGCAGTACAAGGTTTTAGGATCATATCTTTACACAATAACTGAAGTAGCCCGAAATGCAGAGTTGGTTAAATGTTGTGGTACAAGTTTGGCAAAATCACCCCTATCAGGATAAATCTGGCTTAAAACAAAATTGTTGGTATTTGACATTTGTCAAATCTATGTTCCTATGCCCCTGCTGGATGACTGAAGCTGGTACAATGCCATCATGACCTACCTAGACATTAAGTTACTCACTCAAATCTGATTTCTCTTAGGCTTACAGACTCGTAACAGTAATTTTAGCATATATGGCCGGGTGAAGCTGGCTAAATACACTAGCGCTCAAGTTTCCTCTGTCAGTTGAAACTGTACTACTGCATGTATGTAGGCATGCTACACCCTTGAGACATAACAGACCCAGGTTTGGTAGAACCTGCTGGCAGGACTGATGCAGCATTGTTTAACAAATCTCACTCACAATATGGTCAATGTGCATGTCTTCCATTATTGGTGCTATCATGTGTCCTCAAGTTGGCATCAAAAATAAATCAACATTTGTGACACTTAAAACAAAGTTCCCAAATAAAAAAGTGTTGGAAAAACTCAGGTCTGGCAGCATGTGGAGAAAGAGACAGAATGAATGTTGAGTCTAATATGACTCTTCTTTGGAACCAAAGAGTTGCAATGGACTCTAAATGTTAACTCTGTTTCTCTCTCCACAGATACTGCCAGACCTGCTGGGTTTTCCAGCATTTTCTGTTTTTATTTCAGATATCCAGCATCTGCAGCATTCCGCTTTTATATACCAGAAATTTCCCAGATGCCTTTCCAGTAAGTGCCAAGTTTCCACATAGCGAGGACAGTCATTGTGACATAATTGTCTTCCCTTCCATCATAAGGTCAAAAGCGGCGATGTTCGCTGATGATTAATGATTCGTTCCTCCTCATGTACTGAAACAGTTCATGTCCAAATGCAGCAAGACCTGGACAATATCCAAGCTTGGGCTGACAAGCAGCAACTAACATTCACACCACACAAGTGCCAGACAATGACCATTTCCAGCAAGAGAGAATCCAACCATTGTCCCTTGACATTCAATGGCATTACTATCACTGAATCGCCCACTATCAACATCCTGGGGGGTTACCATTGACCAGAAACTGAACATGACTAGCCATATAAATACTGTGGTTACAAGAGCAGGTCAGAGACTAGGAAGCGTGCGATGAGTAACTCACTTCCTGACTCCCCAAAGCCTGTCCACTATCTACAAGGCACAAGTCAGGAGTGTGATGGATGAGTGCAGCTCCCACAGCACTCAAGAAGCTTGACACCTTCCAGGATAATGCAGCCGCTTGCTTGGCACCACAGCTGCAAACATTCATTCCCTGCACTACCGAAGCGCAGCAGCCTTGTGTAACATCTACAAGATGCACTGTAGATATCCACCAATGCTCCTTAGACAGCACCTTCCAAACCCATGACCACATACCATCTGGAAGGACAAGGGCACCAGATAGATGGCAACACCACCACCAGGAAGTTCCCCTTCAAGTCACTCATCATCCTGACTTGGAAGTATATCACCACTCCTTCACTGTCACTAGGTTAAAATCCAGGAACTCCCATAACAGCACTGTAGCT